>NC_089981.1:77974539-78277570 GCF_036417845.1 Apteryx mantelli | reverse complement strand
CATAGTTTTTCCTATGTAGGCAGTAACACTATTGCCCAAACATTCTGTCAAATAGAAGAGAGGTGAAGCCCTCACCATAATGCATAGTTCCAAAGGCAAAAATGCTGTTTTGTCATGGCAGGTACTAAATACTTGCTTAAGGAAGTATTTGCGGCCAAATACGGAAGCCTGTGTCCTTAGCAATGCCGGTCAGCACAGTTGAACTGTCACACAGACAGTCAATCTGCTGTTGGTTTGTATGGATAAAAAGTTGCTCATCCTTTCCAAATCTATGAATAGTAGAAAACAAGAGAAAATTATGATTTCCTATGAGTTACCTTTTGGCTTCATCATAAAGGGATGGTCTAACATGTCAGGAGGTATAATAGGAAGAAGGATCAGATCAAATGCAGTTGGCATTTTCTTCTTAGCTATTGCCAGAATAAGGAATGCTGTCTGTTCTTTGTAATGCAGCTAGTTTTGTAACTTCAGCAGAACCTGATGTAAGGTAATTATTTCTCAATATAAGAAATGGCTGTCATTTTCATGAGAATGCAATTTGCAGGTTCATGCCTGACTAGAGGGAGATCTGTTAAGGAATAGCCCACAGTGTGGATGTAGCCCACACAGAAAAATGCTTGGAAAAGCTTGAAAATTTAGCCTGAAGGAGGGGGGTGAGTTTCATAGTGTATGCCAAAGTATAGTGTATGCTACATAGCAAGAGTAAGAATTGCTTAGGTAAACACTCTAGGTATCGCGGATATCTCAAAACCCAGACTATTTTTTTTTCTTCATGTTTTTGCCACTGTCAGTGTTAACATGTTTTATATTAAATGCTTACATGAATGAAACTAGCCATTTTCACTGGGTTCTCTCAGTTTGACTTTCATGCTCAGTGTTAAAGCCTTTTGGTTTCAAGCATATTGTGCTAGTGGTTTAACCATTATAAAAATTACTCATTCTATCACTTATGTGAAATGAAGTCTGCCTATCAATTGATTTCCATGTAGCAGGATTAGTGTCCATAATTAATTAAAAGAGCATTCTCTTAAACAGTGTGAAAGCTATTTTATGTCCTTGAACAACATTAGAAATATCTTTAGATAGTTGATACTAATGTTCAGTAACTTACTGCAACAGGATCCACTTTGGAAAGTACGACGCAGTCAGAAGTTGGATATGTCAGCTAGGCTGGAATTACAATCCGCCCTTGATGCAGAAATTCGTGCCAAACAACTAGTTCAAGAAGAGCTTCGAAAAGTTAAAGATGCAAACATATCTTTTGAAAGGTAATAAGGGCTTTGGTTCTGTTAAGGTTTTAATGTGCGGCTTTAATCTGCGTGTTAGAACAGTAACAACTTCTTTAAAATTGCCCCTTGTGCCAGGGATATTATTGGACTTTGCCAGAAAGATCCCATTCAACAGACTGCACGTTTCTTTCTTAAATTCAAGTGAGAACTCTAGAAACTTCTTGAAGTAAACATTACACTTCTGTGAATGGCTTGGTAATAACATATGGATTTTATACACCTGGGGAAAAAATAGCTTAAGAGCTCATTCAGAGCAAATTCAGTACCTTTTCTTACACTAACTGGAGAGTGGACATGTTTTGGGAAGAAAAGACCAAGGTACAATTAGAATAATTTTTTTGGCAAATATCTGCAATGATAGCAGGAGTCTTAAGTGCAGTTTTCACTATCCAGCCAAGTCGTGAGATGCCAGTTCATGGAAAAAATGAAATTAATCAAACTAAAAAAAAAATCCTGGGCAGGGAGGGGGAAGCATTATCCAGAACTCTGAGACATTGGATCACAAAGGAACACCATGTACTTTGAGATATTTCAGATCCCATTTTGATCACATTTTGTTGCTTTAGTAAATTAAAGGAATCAGAAGCAAAAAACAGGGAGCTGTTGGAAGAAATGGAAGGTTTGAAGAAAAAGCTGGAGGAAAAATACAGAACTGATACAGGTAATTAAGATTACTGTGTTTTAACAGAATTCTAGTAGTAGCTGTGATGTTGCCTTTTAGCTAAGCGAGTCTATTTTGGTTTTTAGGTCTCAAACTTCCAGACTTTCAAGATTCCATTTTTGAATATTTCAACACCTCTCCTCTTGCACGTGAACTGACTTTCAGAGTGAGTTGTTACATAAAATAACTACAAAAATGTGACAGTTGAACTATATTTTTATTACTTAAAAGTAACAGCCCCTATATGGTAAATTTGGATCCGGCATATGTAAAATATGGAAGTCAAATTAGGATGACAGTGCATTGAATTGAATGTCCAGTAGATGTCAGATTGCTTAGCATTTTGTAGAGAAGCTTGCACCTTTGGGAAATATTCCCAAAAGCTCACTTTAATTATTTCTTGTTCTAGTTTGTTTGTTTAAGTTGATCTCAAATCCTTGGCTGAATAATATATATTCAGGTTTTTTGGAAAGGATATCACACCCTATTACAAGTAATGGATTAAATGCTTTGCAGTTGGAACATGCCAGTTAATATAAGAAAAAGTATTCATACAGTTCAAAGAATGTTTAAACAGATATGTAAAAGTGTTGGCTCTAGATCTTAATGGTGTGGTTAAAGTAGAAGGAACTGGAAAGAGAATCAGAGGACCTACAGATGTTGGTGTAATAAGTTTATCATGACACACCCGCTGATCCTTAGAAAACTAATCATACGAATCATGGCTCCAAGTGGGCGTTTCATGTAGAAAAGTTCGTACATCCCCTGAGGAAGCAGCTGTTAAATGCAACATTGAATTACATTTCCTTACTTCATGAAGTCTTGTTCTTTAAGGAGTTTCTGGGATGTTTTTTTGCAGAACACATAGAACAGTTTAGGATAAAGCCAAGAACTGAAAATGGAAGGAATAGTCTGTTATATTTATGGAACTAAATTAAACTGGCTCAGATTAATATCTCATTGGTCTGGTTAGATTTTATATCTGGAAAGTGTACTTCCTGTATTTTTTTCAAGTTGTTGCTGTTGTCAAAAAGAAAAAGCATATGGGCATGCTATGATATTTTCATAGGCATACCTTGTGTATGTGCTGCTTCCAGTCACAAAATGCCCATACTGACTTTCCTGCTGAAGCTGCACGATGTGCGCTGTCAGGGTGGGAGGAAGAGAGAGAAACATGAAAACAGTAACGTGTTATACTATCAAGTCCATAACCAGTCAGGATTCCATTCTGCAGATCGGGCAATAGATACATATTGTCACTATGGGAATGTAGGTGGTGTTTTCTGATGAATTACATTAAAATTCCTGATACTGGACTTAATGACTTCCATTAACAATTTGTTTTACATATACTTACAAAGATAGTCCCTGTCATCTGCTTTGGGTTAATTTAGTCTGTGTAAATATCATTTGGCCATATAAACGTTTTATTTAGCTAGCTTACTAATATTCCATCTGAAGTTTTCCTGTGGGTGATAAGTGATCATTTTTATCCCTCATATCCATTACAACAAAGGATTCTGTTTCCTCTTCGTCTACATCTTCTCTGCTAGCCTTTTGGGAAGAAGTAAGTTCTTGCTGGTAGTTTTGTCTACTTTTTTTGTTGTGACCTGTCATAGTAAAAATGGCCTTCTAAAACTAGTAGACATTTTGCTCCCTTAACTTTTCTATAACTTAACCCACTAAATAGAGCTAGTTTAGTTTTACTTTTTTAATACCTCTTTACAGGCTTATTATTTTATATTTTGACTCTGTATTATGGCTAAAGCTGAATTATGTTTATCATTTTTAAATGGTTCATATTACATGATGGTATAATTTGATTTTTTCAGTGGCCCAACTCTATCAATCAACTTATAACAAAAATAACAAAAATCTGTATATATTTAGTGAGCTAACTGAGCCATTTTCCTGTCTAAACAGGCTGGGAAGTGAATGATTCATTACTCGAAGCCTTTAGAGCTAATTACATCATTTATGTGAAGCCTAATCTGATGTTTGTTAATCATGATTTTCATGATGTCCTCAGAGTACGGTAATAGAGTATCCTGGTTCCACACCCAGCTTCTTTAGCCCTGGAATTGTAGCATACTTCCCCCTTGTGCTGACAATTAGTAGGTGCTAATGTAAGTGTGAAATAAATAGAAGGCTTGTCATGGATGTTGGTCTTAAATTCTTCTGTTGAATAGAAGACGATATGATTAAATAGACATGATTATTTTAATGATAAAGATAGTAATAGAATTGTCAACAATTTTTAAACAACTTCTAATTATAAAAAGACTGCATAGTATCACTTTGAGATTTTTTCTTGTGGCTGAATAGGTGGCTGCTGTGTTCTAGAAAAATCCTAGTGTAGTAAATTACCATGAGAAATAAGCTGTTTTCTGGATTATTGCCAAGCTTCTCAGACATCATTCCATACCTGCATGCAAGAGATTAGATACAGTCTTTCTGGGAAAAGAAGGCTGTTATGGCATATATGCTGCCTCCTACTAGGTTTTATATTCCAATACTTCAGAGTTTTTCCATCAGGCAGCAGGATTTGTTTTGAGGAAAGGTTTTTTTTTTTGTTTTTTTTTTTTTGAGAGTTGAGGTTTTTTAGAGAGTTAAGATTTTAGATGTATGTGTACTACATACAGAAATCATCATTGTTTTTTTTATTTTTTTTTACCTGTGAGTTAATAATTGTAGCTACCTTGAAATTTCTTCTATTTTGTTGGCATGAGAACACTTCATCAGATCTGTGGTATCTAATCTAATTTGTTTGCTGTCACTTTTTCAGACCAGTTCTATTAGTGAGCAGGAAACACAGGGTCCCAAATCAGAAGTTTCACCATCTACTTCAGTTATAACTGCAGAGCAACAACAAGAAGTAAGGCAGCTGTTATTTTATCCTGAAGAGTAATTAACTAGAAAGTCTCTGTATATCTGGATCATTCTAAATATATATTGCAGCATTCATTATGAAGAGGCAGGATTGACTGTTGCTTATTTGTAATGTGTCAGTGTTAATGGCACCTGCTTTGAGGACAGTTGCAAACGAAACCTTTTCCCTGGCTCTGTGTATGTTGATGTTTCTCATTTTCCTATGTTTTCTGTATTGCTGCTTGTTTGTTAGTGTGCAGGCTTTCCTGTGAGTGCTTTAAAATACAATCTGTTTTTAAAAATTAGATTAAATCAGAATGGCAATGTTTACGACAATTAAATTTTTGATGATTTTCAAAAAAAAAAAAAAAGGGGGGGAGTTGGGAACCAATAAACTTTGCCACCCCAATTTTAAAACAAATTCTTGAAGCCTCATTTTGCTCAATTACAGTTTTTTGTGATTCAGGAACCAATTCGGCTTCAGAGGATGCCTGCTGCTCCTTCCCCCACCATTCAGTCCATTTCTCTAGCTGTACCAAAGGTAGGGGGACTGTGCTAACCTTATTTTGAAGAACTAAGGAAAGATCATTTATAGATTAGCCATCCATGTTTGTTCTTGTCCTGTTTGGGTTTGTCATGTGTTGCTTGTTTGTTAGGTCTGTGTTTTTAATCAGATGTTTCCAAACGCAAGTTTTGATGGGTGTTGATTTGTCAGAAGGAACGTCAGAAAAAGTATTTGGTTGTATGTTTGGGTTTGAGTGTCTTCTGCAAATGGAAATAAAAGATGTTACTTTTGTCTTGCAGCACCTTCTACAAGCTGCAATTAATTAAAAGAAGCCCAGATTTCATAATGTACACTCTAATATATTAGAGGAGCATTGGGGGGGAGGTGCTTCCATCACATAAACAGAAACTGAAAAATTTTTGTTTTGTTTTTATCCTGAATGTGTCTTTCAGCCTAAAGCTCACCAGCTCAATATCAAGTCATTTACAAGCCCCACTCAGTGTAGTCATTGCACCTCTCTTATGGTGGGATTAGTTCGACAAGGTTATGCCTGTGACGGTGAGTCAGTTAACCTTTTTGTTTTCAGCAATCTGCAATCTCCCCCTAAAAAAACTCCCCAAAACATTAATTACTTTAAGGCAATGACTTCTTTGGTCAGGAAGATAGAGAGGCGGCTGCCACTGAATGGTTCTCCTTTCTTTTGCATCATCAGACCTTTAAAGTGAACGAATGAATTTAAGCTCTCATGGTCCTTTCATACTACTAATTCTGCTACCATTAGTGTGATAATAGTGTGAGCTGGGGAGGGGAGGGTTTCTAAATGTATAATGGTGCACAAGAGACTGTGGGAATGCTATGGTAACATATTAATCTGAAGCGGTCTATTTTTTGCTATCCTGATCATGAAATCTTTGTGCTGGGGAGAGCCTTTGCTGAGTTTTTTGGCTTTTAGCCTGCCTTGCTGTCTGTTAGTTTTATTTAGAAGGCTTTCTGTGATGCACGTGTCACTATTGAACTGCAAGTATGAGTATTTGGGGATATTTTGCCATAAAAATACTTACCTGTGCCTTGATTAGACACATGAAGTCAGAAGTATTTCACAAATCTATTCAAAATGCTACAGTATAAGTAATCTTGTATCTCTGTGCCTAGCTTACTCCTTGCTAGTAGCACTGTCTTCACTGACACCTTCAGTATCCTGTCCAGATTGCCTCATCTGCCCTTCAGGGCTGTGTTCCTGGCAGGGCTATAGTCAATTCTTCTTCCCCTGGAGCACCTACTGCTCTGCCAGCACTTGCCCTGGGGCTCCTTTTTGTCTCATGTTGCTGACAGTTCTGAACTTTGTTTTGCATCTTTTCCTGCAGTTTGGAATAGTGTTTTTTCCTTAGTGCATCTGAACTTGAGTTGTCTTTACTTACGTTTTTTGATTAAGTACTGGATCATGAATTTTCCCATTTGTCTTTCTACTCCAGATTTTGATAGCTACAGAACCAATTAGAATCACATTGACATAACTCCAGTAGAGCAAAATTTTCACCATGTTCCACCCCCAATCACTTGTTTTCCCTAATTCCTGCTCTTAGTACTGGTGACCACAATAAAATATAGTGGTGCCAAGCCTGCACTTCTGGAGGCCTGTGGAACTGGCTATATCCTGTGGCTCTTCCCTGTTCTGACACCTGTGTGCCTTGATTTGCACAGTCCCAATAATTATGACGCCTCCTAAAAGAGGTGAATTATTTTGTGGTTGTGGGGAGCACCTACAGTGTTTTGTGTGTAACCCCCAGTTCTTCTGCTGGGAGCAGACTGTGGCTGCAAGAACAAGCCAGGCAGACTGGTCTGGGCTACCGCCTGTCCTGGCGGTACCCATACAATATCTAGGTGTGTACATTCCTTTAGCATAGTGGGCCATTACAAAATTTGACCAGCAATTTCAGCATAATTAATCAATTTGCTGCTTGTGAGAGTAGACTACATTCATTTCCTGTTATGATTGCCTCATATATGCATTTCACAGTGGATTTTCTCTTTTGTATTTAGTGTGTTCATTTGCATGCCATGTTTCCTGCAAGGATAGTGCTCCTCAAGTCTGTCCTATACCCCCTGAGCAAGCCAAAAGGCCTCTTGGAGTAGATGTGCAAAGAGGAATAGGAACTGCCTATAAAGGTTATGTCAAGGTAACAGTCTTTTGTTCTTGGACAAGAGAACAGTGCTAAACCTCGCTTACAGTTATGCAGTTTGGAAACTCTCAGTATGTTTAAACATCTCCTAAACTGTACTAAAGCCTTAAGGCTTTTTGTGCAATCTATGTAATGTATTTAGCACTTATCACTTTAGATATGCAAGCACTTTAGATATACAAGAAAGAGTGGGTTTTACTAGAAGAGCTAAAGAGTGGACATTTTAGCTACCAGAAGCACCAGAAGAAAACTTGCTTTAAGGAAGAATTTCTGTCATAGTTGATGTAAACATAATAGAAAAGGTAAACTGTCCTACTATTTTAGCATTTGTGGACTATACAGACCATATTGTTTATCAGAATATGACTTTATTTATTAAACTGAAACGGAGAATAGATGAACTTTTTTCCACTCAGTTTTGAAGGAAAAGTAAAATGTATTCTAATTCCATTAATCTAAATATGAGCTTTTCTAAATGTCCCTTCTTTCTGTGTCTGCTATATGTGTTTACACATAATAAGCAATCAGTTATTTACACGCAGGTTCCAAAGCCTACAGGAGTTAAGAAAGGGTGGCAGAGAGCTTATGCAGTTGTTTGTGACTGTAAACTCTTCTTATATGATGTGCCTGAGGGAAAATCCACCCAGCCTGGAGTTGTTGCAAGTCAAGTCTTGGATCTCAGGTTTGTATTGTTATGAGTAGAAATCCTCTGTACTTTTTCCTTAATAAGAATTTTTTTTTATGCTAACACGAGAAACTTTTGGATCATAAAAGCTCTGGTCTGAGAAGACCTGTGTGTTCTGAATGTACACTTCAACTAAGTTGAGGCTGAAAGAATTGGCACAAAAATAAGTCACTTAAGTGATTATAGTATTAGCATGCTCCTTCCTAGAATTCCATATGCCCACATGGAAAACAGATAAACTTTGGAAGACTGGTCCTTCCCCTGCGCTCTAAGCAAAACAGTGAGTTGCACATCACCCCATAGCCAGTAATTTCAAGAATGTTAAAAGAAATGAAGTCATCTTCAGAAAAGCACCAACTAATTTGCAGTGTGACTCTGACCCTCCTTCCTCATAGAAGTTATTTTTTCATAATGAACCATTTTAGCACTGAACACTGTCTACAAAAGATCTGATACTTATATTCATCAGAATAACCAAGAATTTTTAATTCCAACTTACTGAAATGTCAGGAAAGTGTAATACCCTATAATGTTACAACATCTTCTGTCTCTGTTCAATATAAAGTTTTCATCTACAAGCACCTTGATTTATACTTCTTCTGAACACTATTGCCATGGGGTTGCACCAGTACTGCTGCTCTTTTCACAGTTATTCTCTGAGAGCTGACACTGATGGTTCTCTTTGACATGCCCGCAGCAGAAACAGAAATGTGGATGTATTGCAAATAACAGTGTTCATATCAGTACATTGCTTGAAGCAACTCAGCCAGATATTATATTAACTGTCCCATGCTTTATCTGCTGATTGTAGCTGCCTCCTTAAGTCTGTCTTCTGAGGATTCTTAGATGTTTTAATAAACATTAACCACAACAACTATGAATTCTAGTGTGGGCAAGTTTCAGGCATTAGTGTCATCTTTGCACTAAAATTGGCAATTATGGTGATCAGCTTGGTCAAATGCAGTTAAAAAGGCTTGTGTAGACAAGCCCTCTGGGGTGGAGCACCGTGAAATGCAAAAGTTGTTCTGGTGTCTATTTATTTTACTGTAATAGAGAATAAAATCTAGCCGTTTTGAAAACCCTTATTTGAATCCCACAAAGTATAATTATGTTGCCACGAGCTTTTTAAGTGATTTTTCTTTTTTTCCAAAGGCCCCTCTCTTGCTACACATTGAGGTATGAATTATTCATTTCTAATGTGTCTGCTGAGCTGGAAGAGCAATTTTCTTGCTGCTAATTGTAGAATAGGTGTGGTCAGTAAACCAAAAAGGCAGCCCACTTGACTTCAGGTGGACTAAGTTACATGTACTGAATGCTGTAGAATCATAACTAAAGGTTGAGCTCTTTGGGTCAAGAGCAGTTCCTAGCATAACAAAGCAGTGATCCCAGTTGTGACCTCTGTAGAGTGTTACAAGATTGCAGCCTGTTGAAACAGTTGCAATATCAGTTAGATTTTTGTTTATTTTTTTTTGTGCGCACATGTATGTGATTCTGTTGTTCTCTTTCTTACTAGAGATGAAGATTTTTGTGTGAGCTCTGTCCTGGCATCAGATGTAATACATGCAACTCGTAAAGATATCCCTTGTATATTCAGGGTATGGCTATCAATTCATTCTTAAAGAAAATACAAGTTAAATATCAGTGTTCTGTTTTCATTGTGAAGTATGTTGTCCATGTTTAATGTTTATTACATTAAGCAAAATTCATTTTTTCTCATTGCAGAAGTATTAGGATTTATAAGAGGTGCTGAAATGTGTAGAAAAATGATACAATACTCAGAATTGTAAAGAACAAAGTTCACCTTCTTTTTCTGCTTTTTTGTATATAACATTTGGCTTCTTTTTTTTTTTCCATTTCATTAAAATTCAGTTTCATTAGTATATTCTTGTCCCCTCTTCCACTAGAATTACTGGTTCCTGGGTTTTGTTTTAGTTTTAGAAGACTTAGCTTTGGGGACTGATGCTGTAACAGAGTAGAAAAATATATTAATAACCAATAACTATAGTCCCTTGCATTTGAATACAGAAACTCTCACTGTTTTCAGCTGCACCTCTGATCTATCAGTCATTTGGTCCTTTAGGGTTTTACTAAGTGTCTTGGCTACTTGATGCTTCTGTGGCTTTGCTAGCTATTTTGTGGGAATATTTTCTGCAGTGGAGTTTCATCCTTCAGTTTACTACTGCTCCTACTTTGTTTTTCCTCTTAATGGTTTCTAAATGTAATTTTTATTCACATCTGCCTACCCTCTTCTCAAATTAGCGAATACTGAATACCGTTGGGAAAGGACTTCTGAGGACAGAAGATGAGCTATGCGGAATGGTGGTTGATTTGTTTGTTTAAGATCAGGGCATGCAAACAGTATAGCCTGCCTGATTTGGTACTCTAATTTCTGCCTGCCTTTTTTAACTGAAAGGGCATCTGACTAAGAAAAAAACTTTTGTCAAACAGTCCTCGTATAAAAGTACTTGTGTGAATGGACATGATAAAATGTCTCCACAGTTTGACCAGATTATCCCACACTAAGGATATTTGATGAGTTAACTAAAGACCTGCTGTGTGAGAATATCTGTTTAGATGCCCTGTTGACAGGGACCAGAGAAGATACTGCTAATAGTGTATCTCTTTTCTCAGTTTTATGTCCTCTTCTAAAGAAGGAATTCCTGCAACTGGAAACCAGTGACATCTGATGCAAGAGAATCTGTTTTCTTAATTAAATTTAATTCACTCTGAACATCATGTCTCCTAAGTTTGTGTCTCACTGACATAGTGCCGTAGAATAACATATATGCAACAGTTAAAAATAGTTTATATCATCTGTATAAAAGACATGGTCCTTTGGCCCACCAAAGACAGATCTTCATTGTTTTGGATTTTCTGCTATCAAAAACCAACACCAGAATGTTGCCAAACACTAAGATATTGCCACCTCTGACCCTCCATGAAATCAAGAAAAGAAAGAACGTATCTCAAACGCCAACATCTCTCCTTGGTAACCAACTGTTAAAGCTAGATGTTAGGCTATCCTAACATCCAGACACTGTGCAGTCTAAGTGCCTCCATAGATAAATTTTTAACTTATGTAATAGATGGTGTCTCTAGTTGAGGTCCTTCCATAAGTTAGCAGTTTGAGTTAAAAAGATTTGAATTTCATAGCAAATACTAGATTCTTGCATGATGAATAATGCTAGTTATATTATGACCACCTTCTCCCATTTTCAGATTTGACTGCATAAAAGATGCCACCCTGAAAAGATTGGGGAGTATTACATGGCAGTGCTTAAAAGAGAAAGCTGTAGCTGAAGTCTTTTTTCTTTTCCTCCCAAATGTAGAAATACTGTCCATTATGCCTACAGCCATCTTTAAAATGTTGATATTTAGTTACAGTTCAGCACATGTACAAAGTTTGATGCAGAGTAATACAAGCTATGAGCAAGTGCAAGCCAGTCAGTTCTTTTCCTACTGCACTTCCTTTGTCTTACTTCTGGATTTGTCTTTCACATCTCATTATCCCAAAGTTATTTGCAGACTTTCTTTAAGGTGAATGGTCTTGCTTAATTTGCTCTTTCAGGAAGTGTATGTTCCCTAACCATGTCATCCACATTTATGGTGATTTTTCTTATGCATGCATATAGGCTGAAGGTGTTTTATTCCATGTGTGAATGGTTACAGCCTTCAGTTTTGCTCTGCTGCTTTTTTTCTGTTTAACTACTGTTATTTTAAAAATCTGTTGTGAGGCCTGATACTGGTTGATGCCCTGTCTGTGACTGAAAACAGCTTCTGTGATCTCTTCATACAGGACACAAACTACTATTAAGAATTAATAAGCATGCACTGCAACCAACAGATGGTTCCTGGATAGTTTTCCTATTCTGAATGCATCCTACTTAGAAATCTATTGGATATTTCCCTGAAAATTAGATGAAGCCACTGTGGTTTTGTTTTAACTTAGGAAAGGGGAAGAATGCAATATTTCACTCTCAAAAGATTGTTTTCCTCCCAAGCTTTTAATGAAATACGAATATGAAATATGAATTGTTCTTCTCTCTGGACCTATATTTTGAGAACTAAGCAGCAAAATCAAAATCTAGAACAGTTCATAGCAGTATGGTTGCATTAAATGCATCTAACTCAGAAAGCATGTATTTCATTTTCAGTAAGTTACTAAAAAAAATACAGGGGAGAGGGTACAGGGGAGAGGGTTCAGGACGAGTTATTGCATACTGCTAAAATTCCAGTTCAGAGCAGGAAATAGCCTTTTACTGGCATGTATTAAAATGGTAATTGTAGGAAAGGAATGTAGCATTCCTTGCCTGTATTTTAGGATTCAGAACGATTAAGCAAGACTGAATATTTTTAAACAAAAACACTGAAGCTTGTGCATTTTTTCCAAGTACTGTGGCCATATTAGGTGTGTGCTGTGTTTCATACCATTTATGTGCATTATAACATTGTTACAAAAAAGTGCATTTTACTTTCAACAGCTCTGTAAAGTATATCATATAGATGACAATAGACTTTTATTGCTAGACGCTAATTTTGCTTTCTCTATCTGTTAAAAGGTGACAGCTTCTCTCTTAGGTTTACCTTCAAAGTCTTGTTCTCTCCTGATCCTGACGGAAAATGAGAATGAGAAGAGAAAGTGGGTTGGAATTCTAGAAGGGCTGCAATCTATCCTGCACAAAAACAGGCTGAAAAACCAGGTTGTGCATATTCCACAAGAAGCCTATGACAGTACGCTGCCTCTTATTAAAGCAAGTTTAGCTGCTGCTATTGTAGGTATGTCTGTTTTAACTTTTATGAAGTATGTGTGAATTGCTAGAGCTTTTAGTAGGCATCTGTAATTAAAGCACTGATGCCTTGAAATAAATTTCTTGGGGTTTAATACATTCATATGAATTTAATAATGGGGGAAATGCTTGCATTAATACTCAAGTTTCTTCAACCACTTGTAGTAAATAGTACTGTTTAGTTAATTAACAAATTGTTTTAGCAAAACAGTATATATTTTATATAACACGCTCTTGAAAGGTAGACTGCATAAACTTAAGCAACACTAATTTTCTGTTGAAGACTGTTCAGTTACTTTTTGTCCAGAAATTTTCTACCTGTTCAAAGGAAATGGTCTGTTTTAAAGATAACATTAAACACAACTGAATTAATAGTTTTTTCCCCTTCCTTGTTTAGATCGAGATAGAATAGCAATTGGTTCAGAAGAAGGACTGTATGTGATAGAGGTGACCCGTGATGGTAAGTTAGGCCATAATGTATGCAGTAATTACATACTGAATAATGAGCACTGTAACTTTTAGTGCTGTTTGAATATAGGTGACACAACAGCCCTTCATGTATAGTGAGTACTAAGCACTCAGTTAATTGATGAGAGGGAAAAGTGAATGTGAGATATAAACACTAATTTGGTCATTATCATTATATTCAGTTGACTGGCTGAAATTAAAGGGTCAGCTTACAGGGCATATTCTGACATGTTCTCACCTTAACTGTGTTTCCACAGCAGATAGTGAAATGCTTCAGTACTCAGAGCACACACTGCAGCAGTTGGTGCTCAGTGAATAGTCAGGCACTTAGTAAAAGGAACAGTGTTAAGAAGTGATGCAGATTAGAAATTAGTCTGTTTTTCTGATATCCTTTTTGAAGTTACCATTAGGAAATACTAGTTTTGCCTTTCTTTTTGCTTTCATAAGCAGCCAAAGATACCTTATGAAATCCATGCTTTCTTGTAACTCCTGAGCTGCTCTAAATTTAGAGGACACACTAAATCCTACTCTTCATGACATAAGAGCTAACAGCCTTTGCTATCTGATAGACCTGTTTCTAGCAAAATACTTAATGTTTTCTTCACCTGTATTCATAGCCTCTAAGCTTAGGTTCTTCTGTTGTCTTCAACCATCTGAGATTTAGGGATGTTGAGGTCAGTGATACAGATTTGTAAAAATAATAGATGCCTGGGTCCCTTTGCCAACTTTGAATAAATTACTGCGACAGTCTGCTGAAAAAAAAACCCTCTATGTCTACTTTTAATCATTGTCATTCAGAGTTCAAAAATGATATGTCCTTAAATTTTAATTTGATGGAAGTATGTGAATTTCCTTTTTCGATACAATTTAATGTGTAGTTATTTAAAATTTAGATTGCAGTCATACCAAAACTTGCTTTTCAATGTAAAATACAGCCATGAATGCAGTTTTTATAAACTTACTGGACATACTAAGTAAAAATGAAGTTTAAAAAAAAAAGTCAGAAATGTGGTTTTGAGGTGAAAAGCAAAATATTATTGCTTCCTCTTGCTTAAAATAAGCTATTGCCCAATTCTAGGAGAAACTGGCTTATACGTGGAGACATCAGATATTTGAAATTCTTTTTTAGCAGTAATAAATGCCATTCCTTTAAATATACTTCCAGTGGTCACCATTCTGCAAGTACTTAGATATAAACATAGCTTTAGAGGCAAGAAATTCCAGAGAGATTCCAGTACAGCTTTTAACATGAGTCAAATTATACATCTAATTTGAAAGCCCATTTTAGAAAGAAACAATTATCTGCATCACTATCACATGTAAAAGTGAAAACAGATTGTCAGCTTCAGGTTTAAGTTAAAAATTGCTTCTCATGAGTTTTCTATGGCCAGTTTCTGTGTTTTAATAGCATTTTTATAAATATTAGTCTCTCTTTTATGGTGGTAGTTATTTTCAGTGTTAATTAACTGCTAGATGCTTATATCAAGGATCTTTGGTCAAGAGTATCAGCTGGTTCTTGACAAATAAACTAAACTGTGCACTGGAATTGGAACTAGGGAAAAAGCTTTTCTTTGTGGTAAAGTACAACCATTGGTTATTTTGTAGAAAATATCTTCAGACTTATCTGTTTGAATAAGTGTTTGAGCATGGTGGAAAATCCACAAAAACACTTGATTTTGTGATCTAAACAGTCGAGTTCTTTTAACCAAGTTTACAGATTTTGGTACCTTGGCTAGGTTACTCAACCATTACTGAAAAAAATGCATATAACTTCCAGCTAATATTTCTTGTTTTGATTATGATTCACAAATATTTTGAATGCATTCAGCCAACAGAAAAATGAACGTGATGTTTTAATATAACTGACTTGTGTATATTACGCATTGTTTCCTATTTCAGGATTGTTTAGTCTTTTCTGTTTGTACTACTTGAAATACTGCCTTCCTTAACCCAAAGGCAGAACAAGATGTACCTAACCCTATAAGATGCACCTAACCCATTCTTGAAAAAAAAATCTTCAGTGAAGATTCCCCAGTTTCCATAGATGACCTAACTAGGCTTTACTATTAGGCTTTTCTTAGTGTCTGTGCTAACTCTCCACTGCTACAACTTAAGCGCATTGCTACTTACAGTTGATCCAGGACATGTAGCATTTTTTTGCCTTTCCCTTTAGGTATTTAAAATCTACTTATTGCATTGCCTTTTGTATTGGGATGAGACAGTTTCTAACAATACAGCATTTTGTGTCTTCAGTTCTCAGCATCAAATACTTTCTATTTCTCCTCTTTTGTTCTCCCAATTCTATCTTCTGCCATAATTTACTAAAGATATCAATATTTTTCCTGAATGGGGGACCATTTTCAGAAGTTAATCTTGCAGTGTATTGATATGTTAGGGATATTTTTACTGTATTTATAATTGTTTTTCTTCCTTTACCCTAAAGGTTAAGCAGCCTTTTCCTGCTTAGTGTTGCTGAGACTTTGTATCAATGAAAGTGTTACGGGCATATTTTGTTCTGATAATTCATGAAGGAGCATCCAGGGTGTGTGTAATAAGTACTCTTTCTTACCGGGGATGCATCTGTGTTTAGATTCATTTTCTGACAACAGTACATAATGCTGCAATATTTCATGGACTGATAGTTTTATTGTTTAACTTAGGGTAGCTCTTGTTCTCTTTGCAGTGATAGTCCGAGCTGCTGACTGTAAGAAGGTGTACCAGATCGAGCTTGCTCCCAAAGAGAAAATTATCATCCTCATCTGTGGTCGGAACCACCACGTTCACCTCTACCCCTGGACCTCTCTGGATGGATCAGAAGGAAGCTTTGACATGAAGCTTGCAGAAACTAAAGGCTGTCAACTGATTACAACTGGAACACTGAAGAAAAGTTCTTCAACTTGTTTGTTTGTGGCTGTCAAGCGACAGGTTTTTTGCTATGAAATTCACAGAACTAAACCTTTCCACAAAAAATTCAGTGAAATTCAGGCTCCAGGGACTGTACAGTGGATGACAGTGTTCAAGGACAAGCTCTGTGTTGGCTACCAGTCTGGGTTCTCTCTGTTGAACATCCAGGGAGATGGACAATCTATAAACCTGGTAAATCCTAATGACCCCTCGCTTATGTTCCTCTCACAGCAGTCTTTTGATGCCCTTTGTGCTGTGGAGCTCAGTAATGAGGAATACCTGCTTTGCTTCAGCCATATGGGAATATACGTCGATTCACAAGGTCGAAGGTCACGCATGCAGGAACTAATGTGGCCTGCAACTCCTGTTGCCTGTAGTATGTATATGTTTTTCTGTTGCCATATCCCTGTTGCTGCTTTACTTGTCTAAAAATAATTGGCATGTATTCTATTTTTGCTTTGGTTTGTCTTTCAATATCTACAGTTTAAGTTTTGATGAGTGACCAGGCTACGTAGTTCTTCCTGATGGTGGTTTTGGACTTGGCAATCTCTTGTGCAGAGATTCTGGAAGTCGCAAGAACAGAAGCTCTGTCTGGTTACAGGACACAGAAAAATTAATAATGTGACACAAAAATCTCTTTTACAGAGAGTAGCCCTGGATGCAGGACAGTACAGGACTACTGGTTCTGTAAAATTCTGTAAAAATTTTTGCTCTCCTGAAGAGTATAAAAGTATAACTGTCTTTAGGATGTCTTCTCTGCCCTGTCTTCAAAGTAAGATAGAAAGCTGAAGATCAAATGTAACTGTGTCTCAAAAGGTTCATAAAAATAACAAAATACAAGGTAAAAATAATGCTTTTTGCAGAACTGGTTCCAATTTGCTCCTTTTTGTTTTATTTTTAAGGAGAAAGTTTCCAAAAATAATGTAGGCAGGTGAAGGCAATTTTTCAACTACTCTACTCTTCTCAGGAACCTAGATTTATCAGCTAGTTAGGACAGAAGCATGTTGGGGGGGGTGGTTTCTTTTCAGGCTCAATAGTCAAAGGCAGTTGATGATAAAACCTGGCTTTCTATTTGGAGCTCAAATAGCAGTTGAAGTGTTTGGAGTGAATGAAGGCAAGAAATATCCTTTGTTTAAACAGTACACTGAGCAGCTATATGCTCATTGGTTTAATCAGGCTAGGCCCCGATAATACTTTGTTTAATTTTAATTGTCTTTGAGCTGAAATTGCTTGCTTGCTGTACTTTACCTAGTTCCGTACAGAAGCTTAAAGCAAAGGTGCAAGGAAAAAAAGTAGTCACAAATTTACTTTAAAACACCATTAGCCAAAGCTAATGTTTCTAGTTCCTTAATCAGCTTTACAGTTTTTGTATTTCAGCAAACTAGAGATGTTAGTTGATTGTTTTGTCTGTTGTTGTTATTATGATCTGTTATTACTGTAAACTATTTAATGCCATTCTTGCATATGCAATCTTGAGTGGCATTGGCGTGGGCTTTTTTTTGTAGTAATAGCAACTATGTCCACTGCCAAAGGAAATTTGATTACTTTCCTTTTCATTAGCCTTGTCTTCCTTCCTCAGTCCTGGTGTCTGTCACTATTGAAGATGGCTTTTCCTCCCTTCCTGTTGACTGTCCCATCAGGTGATCATCGAAGTAGACACAGTTCTCTCCCTGTTGCAGTTTCTGCTATAGTAAAGGACCACGTTGTTGAGAGATCTTAGGGTATGATGGAGACTTTTGTTTGTAGGGTATTCAGTCGCCTCATGCAAGGAGAGCCTGAGCTCTTTTAATAGTCTGCTGTGTTACCTTGGGCAGTCTGTCTCGGCTGCAGTTACACCATGGTTAACGTGTTGAAGCTGTGCTGAACCAGTTCAGGCTTCGTAGGGCTGTTAGCTGGGGTACAGTGCAGTGCAAATACTTGGAGGCAGCACAGGTCTCGAAGCTGTGATGTGGGCAAGCCCAGTACAGACACTGGCATGTCTCTCTGGAACCCAGTTCTGGCTTGATCGAGCTCATCAGCTCTAACTTGGTAAGTGCTGGTCTTGCCTTTGAGCTGGCCACACAGAAGCATTTGGTGTCT
This sequence comes from Apteryx mantelli, assembly GCF_036417845.1. Lineage (NCBI taxonomy): Eukaryota > Metazoa > Chordata > Aves > Apterygiformes > Apterygidae > Apteryx > Apteryx mantelli. Next base: position 78,259,144 of record NC_089981.1, on the reverse strand, counting down.
CCGTCTGATGCTCTGTGGCCTCCCTTTACCTGGACATCCAAGCCAACCATGACCCCATATAACAAACAGCTAACCCTAAGTCACTTCTGGGATATACGTTCATGATAGCTGTCCCAGGCTGTCTTTGAGGGAATTTAAAAGCACACCATTGAAACCTTATTTCAGTTCTCAAAGGAGATTTGTGATGTGTTAAGCGTTCTACTGTGTTTTTTCTCCTTCTATTTATTGAAGCAGTTCTCTCAGCTGAGTTTCTTTTCTCTGTTGAATCCATAAATTTCTAGTAAATGCTCTTTACACCAGGTTGCGATCTTTACCTGAAGAAAAGCATGTTGATATGAAGTGGTAGTAGTCTTTTTCTTTTGAGCTAAAATAAAGTTATTTGCTGGTGCTTTTTATTTTAAGGAAAGAAAAAAAAAGTTTAAAAGAGAAAGCAGGTTGTGAGCTTTACATGTCGTGACCCTTTTCTGTTAACTTGGTAGTAGCAACCTCTATGTGAATATCTAAAGCTAGATAATTGTTAGCCTCAGAGGAAGGAAATTTAAAATAGCTCTGCAGCATGACTTCATGACCCACCTCACAGATGGTTACCTTCTCCTTTCCCCCTGCACACAGCAGGTGTAGTTTGTTGCTTCCAAAGTGCAGCAGTCTGCATCTTTAGAAAAGCTAGCCTCAAACAGGCCATTCAGTTCCTACCAAATAACAAATTTGTTTCAGTTCGGAAACCTCAGGTGCCATTTTGCAATTTAATGAAATCATAATTTGAAGTTAAAAATACTGAAAGGATCAAGTTTAAATCTTTCTGTGCTGCTGGTAGCTGTAGCAAATTAATTATCAAAATATTTGTTTGAAAGGGAGTTTGACAGGGAAGGGAGTGTTTTAAATGTATCTTACACATAGTGGAAAACCAGTAACTATTAAAATTTGCTCAAATTTATGTCAATTACGAACTTCTGAAACATCATTATGGTTTTCTGTTTGTTTTTAAAATATGCAGGTTGTAATTCTTCGTATGTGACAGTGTACAGCGAGTATGGTGTTGATGTATTTGATGTTAACACTATGGAATGGGTCCAGACTATTGGCCTGCGAAGGGTAAGTAGTTTTCTTCCAGTGTAGAATTTGACTGGGTTAATTCCAAATGAGAAGTTTCTTTGCAATGTTTGCTAGGCTTGAGTTAATTCCTTGCCTCCTCCTCCTTCAAAACAGATCAGACCATTAAACATGGACGGAACACTAAATCTCCTTAACTGTGAGCCACCAAGACTAATATATTTCAAGAACAAGTTTGCAGGTTAGTATTGAGCAAGACAGAAATGGGAAAATGATACCAAGGTGACAAGGTGATATGATACCAAGGTGATAATTTTAAGCAATGTTACTTATGCGTGAGATGAAACTTGTATTGGATACTTCTGGATCAGCATGTACCTATGTATGTAAAATTGTGATATTACAGCAGGAGCTGTCCTCAGTGTACCGGAAACATCTGACAACAGCAAAAAGCAAATGCTTCGAACTAGGAGCAAACGAAGATTTGTATTTAAGGTTCCCGAGGAAGAGCGGTTACAACAAAGGCGGTAAGAATTTAATCTTTTTACACAACTAATGCGTGATGACATGCAGGGATTGAGAATAATAATAGTAAAAATCACTCCCCCCCCCTTTTTTTTTTCAGGGAAATGCTTAGAGACCCTGAGCTAAGGTCAAAGATGATTTCGAACCCAACGAATTTCAACCACGTGGCTCATATGGGACCAGGAGATGGAATGCAGGTTCTCATGGACCTCCCACTGGTAAATACCTTTGAAAGGGATGGGATTTATGTGCATTTGTTCTTGCTCTAAAAAACTGTGAAGATTAGCTATATAGGGTTCAGTTGTCTCAGTGCCAAATTCTTCTTCTAATCGTTTTGAGAAAAGTGAACTTTCCTGATGCACAATGCTTCTAAATCCTGCTCAAGGAAATACTGTTTGCTGACTTAGGAATGGGACACTGAAAGAAACAGATATCACTGCCAGGAGCTTGTTAGTACTTTTATAAATAATCAGTCTTTCCTCCTTCCTTTTTTCTTGTTTGTTGTCTTAAAATAATGGAATGAATTTCCTTCCCCCTCATCCTCTCGACACTCTGCTCTGATATCACCTCCAACAGGCTTTGAGCACGTCTATCACATGAGCCCTGTCTCTGCTGAAATCTTTCTCCAGAGTGACCATTCCTCACGGGAAGGCTCCCCTCTGCTTTCTTCCTCTTCCTGTCCCTCCTCTGCTTCCCTAGCAAGGGTAGGAGTAGCTACAAACTGTTAGGAACTGGAATGGTGTGCTGTGGCACCTCACCAATTCTAGAGCAGAAGTAAGGGGGAAATATTAATGCTTTGGAAGATGAGTACTAACATGCACGTAAGTTGCAATGCTTTATAGCATTATTTTTGTCTTTGGATGTAACAAATACAGCATGTTGTAAGCTACTTTAGTGTCAAGTCCATGAGAGTAAGGTCAAAGGTACGCTTTTATGTTCTGTACCTTCTACTTTATAGCTGCTAGCCAGGTTTTTTCTTGTCATTCTCAGCTAGCCCAGATAAGGATAGTGTATCTGTCCTTTCAGCAGAAGGAAACAGGAAAGAACTGTTGGTGCCCTCGCTGCCCCCTTGTAGAGGGTTTGCTGGTTGACAGGTTTCAGTGGCTTCTGTCTCCAGCAGGTGGGAGGAGTGTACAGTGGCTGCTATGGGGCTTAGTTCTTTCTCTGTCTTTCTCAGGGTTTGTGTCTGTTTCTGAAAATATGTGGATGTAGTCAAGTAAGTTCAGAGTTTTTCTACCAATGCTGGGTTGTGATAGCTTCAAAAGCACAGTAGAGTTTTCATGGGAAAGAAGCCTTAACTGGACAGCTTTTGTTGCTGGCTAACAAGGTGTTTCATTTCTACTGTAGAGTGTTTTACCTGCTGCCCAGGATGAAAAACCGTGTCCCTCTACAGCTAACCTCTCACGGCAGCAGCAGCAGCAGAGGAGCAAAACATATATTTCCTGGCCCTCATCAAGTAAGGCTGAAAGCAAGCTTGTCAGTTCTAAGCTGTAACTTACAGCCTCAACAAGATGTGTAAAACTGCGCTTTTTTTTTTTTTTTCTTCCTTCTTTCTCTGCAGGTGGCAGTGATGTGGGAGGAGCCATTCCTTCCCGAAGTATGTCCGATCCTGACCAAGAGTTTGAGAAAGAGGTAAAGTGGCTTTTATTAAGTAGAGACTGACAATATCCTGTTGCTGTAGGTTTTCTCTTTCCAAGAAGTTAAATATCTGAGGAAATACTTTATAAAGATCATGTTCTTTATGGAGATGTTTTCCTTCTGCAAATGTTTTCTCCAGCATGTAACATTTGATTGTAAACTAGATAAGCCAGCACTAAAGCAAAGCTGTGAAAATATCTTTTTATGATGATATTTTAAGATGTACTGTGTTTCAAATTAAGCTTTGTAGACAAGGGAAATCTGATTAATTGATAAAGTATCCCCGAAGCCCCTAAAGATGTTCTCTGGGCTGTTAGCATAGAGTAGCAAAGTAATACTACTAGCTGAATAGCTTTCTGTGCTACCCTAAGGAACTTGTCTTGTAACTTGAGGAAGAACAACATTCTGAAATACGTAAAACCACTTTTTGCAAGCGTATAACTAAATTCCAGTTGTCACCGACCTGAAAACTTCCTGGCAGCACAAAACTGCCATCCTTTCCTGAGTCTAAGGAGATCAGATGTATGATTTTGGGGTTTTTCTTGTTTTGTCGTGGGTGTAGCTTCTTGCAAGCTTTGCAAGCTTTTGCTATGTGAGCAAAGAAAATGTTGAGAAGTATCACTGGGAGACAAACTCCTGGATCAAGATCTCTGCATTTTCTTAGTGCTTTTTGGTGCCCAACTATAGGCACACGTAAAGATCCAGGTTTTGAATGGTGTACTCGGTACTCTCCTGAAACTGGATCTTTGCAAGATGCCTTAGTGCACCCCAAGTCAAAGTGTCTGGAGTTCTAATCACAGCCATACCACTGACTTCCTTTGTCATCTTAAGCAAACAATTAAAAGAAGCATGATAAAACGCGAGTGCCTAAACAAAGGCATTTTTAAAACTGTTTTGAATTTTCAAAGGTGCTGATGGCAGGCTGTTTCAGTTGACTTCATTATACTGCAAGCATACTTCTCAAATTCCATTATGTTCCATGTTATAATTGCTCTTTGTAGGCACAAGTAGTGGTAGATACTGAGAGTTTTTACAGTGTTTTCTTTTTTGGTAGACCTTACAATTTCTTAGGACTTCTTAAATTTAAAAAATAATAGTTTGTAACTTTTAGAAGAAGAATCTGATATCACCTTTGGTTTTATAGTATTTTTCCCATGAGTTATGGTTTTATCGCAGCATGAGCTGGATTGTTTATCATGTTAGGATAATCTTGTTATAGATGGTCTTGTAATTGTTTGAGCCATGCAAAACCTTGTGAGCGGCATTCTTCAAGGATGTCACCTTTCAGTCTGTTTGCTAAATAAATATTCCCTTTCCTGAAAGTAACTTACTGCAATGGTAGAAGTTTTTCCTGTGAAGTATTTCGTTAGCTGTGAATTTGTGTAGTGCTCAGAGCTGTAACTGAGCAAAATAGCGTGAAACTTGCCAGCCGTCCTGTTGAAGTAGGACCAGGTTTTGGAGGCAAGTATCCAACGACCAGTCTAACACTGGGGAAATAACTGTGGACAGACTGTCTTTATTAGATATTGACTGGAGGGAGTCTTCAGTAAGTATATCTTACTTCAAGATTTCCAGCCTGATACCTAGCAACCTTCACTCTTTTGTCGTGCACTTAACACACTTTTCTTTGTTGCTGGCACTGTTTAGTAAATAGTTCATATGTTTGCTTCCTTCCTTCCTTCTCACCAAACTGAGCATGATTTGACCATAATTGTTTACATATTATATGGCCAAATTCCTTGGCTATTTAGATTGCTTTAAGAAACACAGGCTTTTAAATCCTGAACAACAATGGATAGATAAATGTGTTCTATCAGAAAAGCTTTTCACTGGCTAAAGGAAAGGAGACGGGGGCTTAGCAATTTCCATATACCTTGCCAAAATTCATGTTACATCAAAAGATTGCCTCCAGGACTGCACTAAGGCCTGTTGAAGATAATGAAAGTATTTGTATTACTGTTTAGCTTTGAAATGAATCTAATACACACTACTTCATGTGTTGTGCTCCCTAATTTTGCCTTTCAGTGCTTCGAAAGCTTTTGAGTATAAAGAATTGATTTTAAATAAATGTAACTTTTTAAATGTTTCTCGTTAACAGCCTGATTCAGACTCCACCAAACACTCTACTCCATCCAACAGCTCAAATCCAAGTGGTCCTCCAAGTCCCAATTCTCCGCATAGGAATCAGCTTACACTAGATGGACTGGACCCGTCAACCTGTGACGCATAACACTACAGCTCTCACCGTTCTGTCTTTGATCATCCACTACTCCATGGAGTATTCAAGAGCAGGGCAAAGCTGTCTCAGATGCTAGTGCCAAGACTGACACTGAATTGCTAGTGTTGTACAAGAATAATTATATATCCAGATTGTAGATACAAACTATTGAAATGAAGAAAATTCTTTACTAAATAGTGATCAAGCTTTTTATGTAGAATTGTTCACTGCTCAGTTATGGTTGATTCCTTTCTGCACAGCTGTGACAGTTTTATTGCATAGGAGCATTTAAGGCCACCAGTAAATAGTCTTATTCTTATGCTGAAAAAGAAATAGAGAGAGATACTGATAATGTTGCTACATTATCAGGAATATTATTTTTCTATAGAATGATGTAATGTCTCATTAGCAGGAAATCCTTTTAGACACAATTTAGACCTCTGAATAGGAAATGCAAGCAGGTCTAGTTACATCCTCAGATAAATATACTTTTCCCTTTTTCCCATAACTGTTTGTTTCCTAACCCTTAAGGAGAATGCTAGGAAGTGTAGGTTGTTCCCAATATCAACAGAATCACCAGGAAGTGAAATGAAAGTTGGTTATAGTTTTGTGGCCTTTTAATTCATTTAACCATTACATATTCAGCTGCATAATGTCTTTCTATCTTTCTACCAACTTTAGTCTTGTACATAGGACTACTACCAGTTATCTTTTACCCATACCCTGCTTTTTAGTCCTCATCAATCACAATCATTAGTCAGGGCTTTTAAAATATTGATAATTACTGCTGTGAAAAAATTTTTACTCATAGTTCCTGCTATCCCCTTCTGAGAAACTTTCTCCTGGTTTTTTTGGTGTAAAGACACACTACATTGTTTAGCTAGTAAACCTTCTTGTGGACACATTGCCCTTAAAGTCTGCTTGATCTAAGGGACTGTATCACTAAAACATCAGTCTATTTTATTGGTTACCAAAGTGGAACGTGAAGGATGTGTAACTGAGGGTGCTGCTTTTTTCATTAATTGTATCCTCACCTGCATGAAGACCCCATGATTATTAATCAAGTATTGATCATGTAGAAAAATGCACAACACACTCCTGTATATTTTGCTATGGCCCACGTGCAGTGGTGATGTTTTGCGTGTATATTTAATCTCATGCTTCCATGTATTATACATTTAGTAATCAAAGATTTGTGACCATGTTTCATTAAAAGCTTGTAATTAATTCAGTGGCTGGCATATCCAGTTTGTCATTGTCACACTAGTGTGCCTTCTGTGCCAATTTTATGACAGTTGGATGTCACTTATTTAAAATTTGGTTTAAATGGGCTAATGATATACCAATGGCTAATGTTCTTTTCTGAAACACTGTATAGGACGTGCACTTATCTTTAGTTTAAACTGAGTGTTCTAGTCAACATTTAATCCTGTTACGTTAAGTGTTCGACAGTACTTGCTCTTTTTCTCAGATTATTGATAAAGGGGCTCAGTTAGAGCTGGACACTACTGCTTTGGGGGTTTTCTGGTTTTTACTTTTTTAATGTAAGTCTAAGTCTTTGTAATTATTGAATTGTGAGAACATTTTTGAACAATTTACCTGTCAATAAAGCAGAAGAGGGAGGTTTTAAAGTTCATAGTTGTCTGTCTTGACATGTGAAAACAGTTTACCATTGATGCTTGCTGTAGTTTCGTAATAAATTCACTTTGTCCACTTGAAAATTTTACATGAACTAAAAGATACTTTGAACTCCATACCTGAACACTACAAGAAAGGTGTGTGTTTCCGTATGTAAATGCCTGTTCAGGAGAAATGGGAATCCTTTAGGTGGAATATGGTGTTGAAATTGCACTCTTCATTGCAGTTGTCATTTCATTGAATCATTGGCCCTGTAAATCCATTTTAAGTGATTTAGATGATTATTTCCTTATGGCTGAGGCATAGTAAGGAGGCTGCAGGATCTATTCAAACATCTTAAGTATGATAAAAATACTAAAGACACTTGTTGTCAAAACAGTAATCCCAGAGAAAAGCTTATGAACATATTAAGGAACGTTGTTTGAATAGGGTGTCCTGTGTCATTCCTGCCTGTCCACACCTCCTTCCCTTCCCCTGATATATGGAGGATTTTCAAAATTGAACATTTGAGCACTGTGGAACTTGTTGTGGCTAGAGCAGAGCCAAAACCTTTCCTAATGTGTCCTGGGTTGCCTTGTCCCTTACAGAGTGCCTGTATGTTCCCAGATTGCTTCTCTGTTACTCGCCCCCATCTTACCTCAGGTTATCTTAGTCCGGAAGGCCTGGATGAGTGTTTTGGGCCCTGCTGTTCCATGCTTGACCAAACCTACTGGGCAAGGCCAGGAGGCTGGCTGGTTGGCTTGGGAACGAGCACCGGGATGGGTGGTAGCTGACAGGAGATTTGAAGTAGAGTGCCAGAAACATTCTGACGAGTATTCACGCTAATCAGTCTTTGACTTTTAAAAAACATTTCTGCTGTTCTTGAGCTGATTTTCCTCTGTGTGGTAAGGACTTTGGATGACAACAAACTCTTTAATTATGGGGGTATTAAATCACAGCACTCAGCAGTGCCAAAACTTGCTTATAATTTAAGCATGAGAACATTTCTAGAAAAACAAATGAATTGCTTAGCTTGAATATATTAATCTTTTTTTTTTTTTAATCTGGCTGAGCAGAATTCCTCCCCAAGTCCTCCACTCCAGCCCGTTTCAAATCTTCCATTCCCTTACGGCTTCTAATTCCAGTTACCTAAAGAGTCCTCCTAAACCCTCAGGAGATCTTTAAAAATGTGGAAATTCAAGACTCATTTGAAATATTCCTCTGACAGTGTGCTTTCTTTTCCCTGGAGGTTACTAATCTAGTATCACAAGCAAGAAACTCATTTATGCAAGGAATGAGGGTAATTTGCTCTCTATCAATTCCTGTCCAAGGCTGTTTTCACAGAGGCATTATGTAGGGTCATGCTAATGATGGCTGGAGTGATCCAGCAAACTTGTCCAAGAGCTGGACTCATCAGAAAACTTTGGTCACTTCTAGCACAGATTTTTCAACATGAAAGGTTTAGTGTTTTGGAATACTTCCTGGTGTCACTTGCTACCTGAGACCTAAACGTCTGCCAACACCTCTGTCTCAGCACAGATGTTCTGAGAACTAACTGCTTCCTAAATGAATGCCATCTGCTATTATGTGTGTGTAAATACTTGCTTTATGCTTGCATGGTGTGTGCTTAAAACAACTAAGTCACAGGGGGCGACTTCAGCATGGAAATGCTGAACTTCTAGACGCCTTCATTGTTCTCCACAATGTCAAATTGGGCATCTTTGGGAGGAATCAGATGCATAAACATCTTAATAGCTGGTACATTGAATGGTATAGTAGTCTAAAGCACTAAGAAATAGGGGAGCATTGAGGGAAGAGGGATGACTGTGAGAACAGAATTGCACCCTTAGGAGAGTTAAGCAAGTAACAGTTAAAGGAAGCTGTCACATCATGACCATGAATGTTGTCTTGATGCTGAATCTAGCCTATTTGAAAAGAAAAGAAAAAAAAAAAGAGAAAGTTGACATTCTTGTATGCCTGGCTACTGGAACATCTCATGTTCTGGTTTGGACTCTCCCTGCTTCGTACGAAGTGGCTTCAGCAGGCATTGGTAAGGAGGACGTGGCAGAAAGTAGCATTCACCTGCCCGGGCCACTCCTTGTAGTGGCAGCAGGTCTCCTGGACCACTTCCTTGAGCAGGAGTTTCCCCCACCTGTTGACACCCCAACAACCTTGGTCCCCTTCTCCGTTTCCCCAGCTAACTTACATCTCCCTTCAGCAGCTTTGTTCTCCTAACCTCTACCTGCATCCTTGGCTAAAAACAGACTCTGCACCAGACGTTTTCTTGTAGGTGCTATGGGTGGTGGGGAGCAGATGCAGCTCAGAGTGCCCTGCACCAAGTCTGTGGCCATCAGCTGCATAGTAGTAAGGGTCTCTGGGGAGGTCCTTGCCATGCTGCTTTGAGGGGTGAGGAGCTACAGGTGCTGCCACCCTTGCCCAGCGCAGGTGGTCCAGTAGGAGCAGCTCCCTGCTGCAGGGTGAGATCTTCTGCCCCAGAGCCTTGGGCTCCAAAGCATCTCGGAGCGGGCCGGGCAAGGTGGCAGCATGGGACACAGGGGCTCCAGTTTGGGACGTGGTGCACCCTGAGCAGGCGTATGCCATGAGGAGGCAGGGAGAAAGGCACAGTAATTTGAAAGAGGCAGCATAGTCTAGGTGCTCCCTTGCGAAGCCCTCCCTAAACGTGCTTCCAAGGGATATGGGGTGATGATGAAACTAGACGTTAGCTGCATGACAGTTGTGGGGGTGTCAGAGAAAGCTAAGTGTTGGGATAGCATGTCCCAGTTGCGAGTGGTGTTCAGAATACCATTAGCAATGGGGTGAGCTGAGGACAGGAGCAGCATACAGTAGGATGTGATTAACAAATGGGAGCTGCAATGCTGCAGTTCAACCAGAGGAGGAACATGAACTCAAAAAATCAGCCAGTTCAATGTCCTTGCAGTAAACATTTTCCCTGCTCCCCATTAAGATGCAGCACTTTTTTGTCACCTGACTAAGCAGGTTATGCAGCTTTATTGGTTGTTTTATCATAGATAAAACCCTCGGATTTTCACAGCCTAGCCTGCTCTCCGGTCTCTTATGTAGTCCCTGCTCTGTATCCTCCTGAGGAGCAGCAATGCAATGGCCAAGTGCTGAGCAGTGAATGCTGGTGGGATGAGTTGTCCACTGCTCTGCTGACCACCCTTTAGCAGCTTAGCCAGCTCTTTGATCCCAGTAGTGCCAGGCCATGCCAGATCAGGTCTGTTTAACATTTTAAACAGATCTGCTAAAACATTGAAAAAATGGATGAGGTCAGATTTGTTGGTAGGTTCTGTGATATTTTGAGACTTGCTTTGTGCAATTCACTGGGCAAAGTGCATTATTTGAATTCAGATTTGCACAGCTTCTGTGAGCTGTGGAGAGATGCTGAGGGTTGACGCAATGATGCAATTGGATGTCCATTAATATTGTGCAAGTTGCTTTTTCTTCTAAAACCCTAGGAACCAATGGCTCCTGCATTCTTGCCGTTAACACTAATGCATTTTGCATTAGTCTGTCACAGCAGGAATCCTTGACTTTCAGGACCAAGAGCAAAACAAAGCCATCAGGTACTCAAACGGTCCACACACAACCCCGGAAACATAAACCAAGGATCTAATGCACTGGCTACCAAAGATGTCTGCAAATGAATTTCCTTGTTTGTGCAGATTCCCAGGAGGGATTCTTACATACTGAAACCCTTTGCGTTACCCTCTCTGCACCATGGGCTGTGTGTTTACACCAGCAAGCAAGCTAAAGTAGCAGGGCAACATCTGGTTTTCCAGCAGCTGTTGACCCCTGGCATTGCAAAATGTTTCTGTTGCTTCATTTTTTGTCAGAACTTCCCCCTCCCTGCAACGTTCGCTGTATAAGTGAGCAAACGTGTCTCCTGGAGGAAAAGTACAGAGTGTGCTTGCAGAGCACGCTGACAAAAATTGATCTCTACTTTAATTAAAGCCTCTGTTGTAAGTGACCTCGAGTTGCTAACGCATTTTGAAAATGAAGCCTCACAAGCAGCAAATCCACACACCCCGGTACGGTGGGGTTAGCCGGCACTGATCTGTGCGGAGAGGAACGCCTGCCTCCCTCTCGCGCACGCTTTGTGTTCTGCTGTGTTTCCTGAAACCGTGTCACCTCTGTGAAAACCTCTGTCCCAGCTCACAGCAAGATCACAGCCATGCGCTGGCAGGGTGCAGAGCTGAGGTTTTCAGCTGCTCACAGGGGAAAAGACCATTCTGCGTCATCTCGTGCAATGAGCCATGCTATTCCTGGGGCATCTTTCCCCTACCTGGAGCCCCATCTGTGCACGGGGCAGAGCCAGGGTGCCGAGATGCTGCGGGGCGACCGGCTGCCCAGCAGCTGCGTCCTCCAGCGTGCAGCACTGCATCGACCTGGGCTGGGAAAAAAATTGCGCTGATGCATTTTCTTTTTAAGGCATCTAAGCTAAAAGAAATTCAGCCACTTGCAATGAGCTGTTTTGAAAGGGAAGCTCTCCAGCGTCCACGGGGCACCAGCCGGCTCTGGGCTGACAGTCCGGGATGGGGGTCTCCGTCCCTTCAGGCTCCCGTAACGGGGGTGACCGTGCTGGAGGCCGGTTTTGGAGCCCTGGCCGTGGACCACTCCTGCCCACGGAGAGATGGCTTGCTGCCGGAGGGCGTCAAGGCAGTGGGATGGGGACGGTCGCGCCCCGGGGGTGCCCGCCACCGCTGACGGCTTGCTGTGTTTCTGCCCTGGTGTCGTGCGTGGCACCAGACACGACCTGCCGCGTTTCGTCAGGGCCTGTGATGCATCTGACGCTGACTTCCAAGACCTTTGGGAAGGGATTATGTCTTCCAGAGACGAGAACAAAATATGATAAACTTAAAATAGCTGCTTCCTTATGGAACACGCCGACGAGCCCTCCTGAAAACCCAGCAGCGTGTGAATTTGCATATATTTGCATACATCTCCATAATTTCAGAGTCACCCATTAGAGCTGCTCCCGCGAGGACACGCTGCCCGGCACTGCGGGCAGCCGGGGGTGGTGGGTGCCAACAAGGCTGCGGCGGGGGCACGCTGACCCCCGCTCGGGACAGGCCTGTCCCGGCCCCCCGGCCCCTGCGTTTTATCCGTTTCTGGTGCCGGCGCTTCCTGGGCAGGCGCCGGAGCACCAGAGCCCGGCTGGTGCCGACGGCCGTGGCGGCGGGGTCCCCCCGCGTGCCCCTCCCCGGCCCTCTCAACTGCTTCCCGAAACAGCACCCGGAAAGCCAATCCGTAAAAAAAAAACGCTATTGTACTCCCTTTTTTTTTTGTTTTGCAGTGAAAATATTTACTCTCTCGCCACAGGGAATCAGGCGATAAATTCCAAGGCAGGTCCGAGAGGTTTTCGTAATAAATGTCAGACGTGCTGCAGCGGGGAGGAGGAAGCTCAGGCATTTCAGCGGAGGTGAAGAGGAGGCAGGTGTTTGCTCAGGACTCAGCCCCACGCCAGCGTCGAGGGGCTCCGGCGTCCGACGCCGGGGCGGACGGGAGCAGGCGGGGAAAGGGGAGCGGAGGCGGCGCGCTGCTCCCTGCACTGTGCAAACAGCCCCCGCGCTGCAGACAGGGTCAGCCCCTTTTCGGCTCAGTCGTGGGCCCAGACGCTGGGGGCTCCGGGCCCCTATCTTGAAACGCACTTAGGCACCTGATTGCCCTCGGTCCTGGGGATGCCGCCCTCGCGGCGCTACGTGTCCTGGCCACATCTGGCACGGTGCAGGCCCCAGCCCACGGAGCTCAGCACCTTGCTGGATTAGGCCCCGGTACAAAGTGAGAACAGCATCTTGATATTGAGGTGGCTCTCTTAAAAAAGGGAGGAGTGATAACTGCAAAATACAATTTATATGGACAGAAACACCACCGGGGAGGCCTTGCCCGAGTCTTCATGGTGGTGAGGTGCGATACGGGTGCTGGACACATGGACGCTTTTATTCGGGGAGGACTAGCATGTGCCTGGTGTGTGTGACCCGAGGGGGCACTTGCGAGGTGGCAGTGTCCCCAGGGGGGGCCGTGGCCACGCTGCTACGGCTGGGCTGGGGACAGCCCCGGTCGCGCTGTCAGACATCAACCTCACTCTCGTCGTACAGAGGGTTCAGATAGAAGATCTGGTTGTCCTTGAGAGCCATCTCCTGCCGTGCGTCCTCACCAGAGGCAGCGCCCGGAGGCTCCTGCAGTAGCAAGAGAGGGAAAAACACCCTCCGGAGACATGAAGCAAACCTCGAGCAACCCCCTCCTCACTGCAGGCACTGGGACCCCACAGCACCCTGAGCTCTGGGAGCCGAGGTGTTTGCAAGTGGCCAGCTCCACGCGTGGCCACCGGAGATGGGGCCGTCGCACAAGCCCCTTCCTGGCCCCAGCACAGGAGAAGCCCCCCTGACTGCAGCGCGGTGCACTATGTTTGCAATGCCGTGCATTGCGGGTGCAGCCTGCTGTGCTGTGGGTGCAGCGCGGTGCAGTGCCGTGCGTTGCGGGTACAACGCCGTGCATTGCGGGTGCAGCGTGGTGCGCTGTGGGTGCAGTGCGGAGCAGTGCCGTGCGTTGCGGGTACAGTGCCGTGCATTGCGGGTGCAGCGTGGTGCACTGTGGGTGCAGCGCGGAGCAGTGCCATGCGTTGCGGGTACAGTGCCGTGCATTGCGGGTGCAGCGTGGTGCGCTGTGGGTGCAGTGCGGAGCAGTGCAATGCGTTGCGGGTACAGTGCCGTGCATTGCGGGTGCAGCGTGGTGCGCTGTGGGTGCAGCGCGGTGCAGTGCCGTGCGTTGCGGGTACAATGCTGTGCATTGCGGGTGCATGCTGTGCACCCTCCCTCGAGCAGGGACAAAAACCCACATCCGGGCAGGAGGGTCCCTGCAGCCCCCTGGCAGTGGCAGAAACCGTGCAGACGGCAACTCACCGTGGTGTCCATGGGCATGTCGAACATGGGGTTGTCAAACCCTTTGCTGCTCGCCGGCTCCGGGGACGCCAGGCCCTGCGCTCTGCCCCACGGCCGGGGGAGGCGCGCGGCCCACAGCCTGGGGAGAGACATTTGGGGATCACCCGTCTGCGTCCCCCTGAACCCAGGGTACCTGTCAGAGTGGCTCCCGCAGCTGAAGTGCTTCGTCTTCAAGGGATGGATGAGAAAATACTGGGGCAAAGTTTCAGGGTGCTTCAGGGACATTTATTTCCCTTCGCAGGGAAACGCTGCACTTTGTCAGTGGAAGCCAGTGAGCTGCAGGTCGGCAGCCTGCATCCTGGAGGGAAGAATTAGTCAGCAGGCAGAAAGCCGCAGCTCACATTCACTCCGGAGTCATTGCCCTCCCTTTGCGAATTAAAACGAACTGCCACAGAGCTGACACCTGGTCCCCCTGCAATCTCAACAAATGTTCACAGTTTGCAGCATTACTTTTGTCACCTTATCGCTTTTACCATCTCGTTTTCACCACCACTTTTATCCTAAGGGTCCTGGTTAGTGAGCAAGATCCCCCAAACCAGGCACGTCACGTTGATGGGCTCACAGAGGGTCCTCACATGCCACCCCAGGTCCCGAGAGCTGGCCGATATCTAGGCACTGCGACCACCACGCATTTAGCAGCGGGGCTTGCCTTGGCGCGTCGGGACCCGCGTACGTGACGTGAAAGGCTGAGCCCTCTGCGTGGGGCCATGCATGGTCTTTTCTGCAGACCCCATGCTCGCTTCGATGGGCCACTGCAGTGAGGGCATCTCCACCACGTTGCAGCAGTCTCAGACAAGGTGCCACCCATCCAGCAAATCCTCCCTCCCACCCCCAAGAGCCTGTGGGGCAAGTTTTTCATTAATGTTTGTTAATCCACAGCCGAAGCTAGTTGACCTGTAAGCGTCTCCGCGGACCTGCCTCCCGACTCGTTATAACCCGGCACGACCAAGCCAGGCTCCCTCGGTGCTGCGAAGGGCCTGGGCTTGGGTTCAGCTCTGTCCTCTGCTGTTACATAAACTTTCCTCTTAATGCTGACAGCACTTGTTTCAAAGGCCTGTCCGGCATCCAAACACATGTCAGTGGAAGATAAATCATCAAGTAGCAATTATGGGGCTTGGAGTTTTATTTAGAAATTAAATGAAGGCGCTAGTTTATTGCTAGGAAACGTTATGTCAGCACGTGCTGAGTGGCAGGGAAACAGTCCGTGCCCAAGTGCTCTGCTGTGCAACGAGAAGCCCATGCTAACGAGCGGGGCGAGGAGAAACGGCCTGACTTGTGAGCCTTGGACGCTGCCAGCTGCGGCAGACAGGCCCTGTGCTCCCTGGCAGACACAAATGCGTCTTGCACCCTCAAATTAAAGTGATGGCCATCCCCAGAAGATGGTTATAAAATGCTTGGGGTCGCTCCGCCTTACCCAAGGTCAGGTGGGCAAAATAAGTCAGAGTAGCTCGGTGTACTGTCCCATGCAGGGACACGGTGGTGTCCCCAGTAAACCCTGCACGGCTCGGGCTGGTGGCCAGCTGCGAGCGGGGACAGGACCCAGCAGGACCACACCAGCAGCTGAGCACGTGTCCGGCTGGCTGAGGGATCACGGTCTGGCATGAGCTCTTCCATCCCCTGCCAGTTTCCTTCCTACCACCTGCTTTTTGTCTCTAACCTCCCCCAAAGTGACACCTTGCCTGCAGCTGTCCGCCCGGCCCGTGGCCCTTGCACAACGGCCGGCACGTCAGCGCCTCTGGTGCTTTTATCCAAAGCCTCCTCCCTGTACAAAGGCAACCTGCCCTGCAGCAGGAATTAAATAGAGCCTGTGACACCTCTTGGGGGAGGCAAGGCCGTGCGCGACGGTGAGCGCTTTGGCTAGGAGCGGAGGTCGGTCAGAGGAGCACCTGCCACGGCTGCCTGCGTTGTGCTGAGCTCAGTGCTGGCAGGGCGGCTTTTCCACTGTCTGAGCCCTTCCCACCCCGTCTCTGCCCTGCAAGGAGAAAAGGTGCTGGAGACGAGGCCTTTTTGACGGGCTCTTTGGCTGCGGTACAGGTAGGTGTTGAGCTCCCTTTCATCCTTCCCTTTGGATCTGCGCTGCTCTCTGTGCAGTATTAATAACTCAGGCACTAGTGGAGAGCAGCACTGCATTTTTTTTCTTGATGCTGTCATTCCCTTTCATGACTACAAAGCTGTAGGACAAAAGGTTTGAATTATTTCGATGCATTTCTATTTAAAAGCAGGCAGTTTCAGTTCTCCACCCCCACGCAGGGCTAACTAACGCAGGTAACTAAAGGCTACCAGGAACAGGAGATTTCCATGGAGCAGCAAGGTCAGATTGGTCAGAGCTCAAACTGTGCAGCAGCAGCGCTGCTCCTGCCCAGAGCATGCCACACCACACAGTGCCAAGCAGCAATTCCCTTTTGCCTGTGGAGGAAGCTGAAGTACCAGATTAAGTGTATAAAAGTGCCTTTTCAGTCACCTCAGAGCTTTCCACCCTGCCCCAGCTGGACCCTTGATCTAAGTTGGCATAGCATGAAACCTGCTCCGGTTTATACCTGCCTCTGATAAAACACAAGGAACCGGTAACTTCCAGTATAACAGAGTGCCTGGTTTTGCCCACAGAGGTGGCAGGAAGGATGAAGCACGGAGAAGGAGGTGCAGGAGCTCTCGGCCAGCCCTGCCTTTTGTCCCCGCTGAAAGGCTGGCTGGAAGGCCAACATTTGGTAACAAGTTGCCCTACGACAGCAGAACACCTGGAGCAGCCCCAGGCTTGGAAGACGCTGATGGACTGGGGTGTTCACCGCTAGCCCGGGCTGCTCAGCCACAGCTCTGCAGCGGTTGCCAATATTACCCCTACCCTGCCCGCAGAAGCCCCTTCCCTACCTTAGCATTCCTCTCCTGTAGAGAAGGAGCATCCCTCCGAGCAACAGGAGTCCAAAGAGCAGGCCCACAACCGTCCCTGTTAAGATCCTCCTTGATGTGCTGATTCCTGTTTGCCCACTGAAAATGCTGCCAGTGGCCACCTCCATTTTGCCGCTGGATATGCCAAGTGCTTCACCTGGGAAAGGGTGAGAAGAAATATGGGTAAGGTCTGGACAGTGCAACACCCCCCCACCACCACCACCATCTGCACACCACCCTGATTCATGCACAGTAGCCATTGCTACTGGAGCAAGTCCAACGAAGGCCCTCAAAGCTGACTGAGAGATCAACCATACAGGGAGAGGCTGAGGGACTTGAGACCGTTCAGCCTGGAGAAGAAAAGGCTCAGTGGGATCTTATCAATGTGTACAAGTATCTGATGGGAGGGTGTAAAGAAGATGGAGCCAGACTCTTCTCAGCAGTGCCCAGTGACAGGATGAGAGGCAACGGGCACAAACTGAAACACAGGAAATTCCACGTGAACACAAGAAAATACACCCTTCACAGTAAGGGTGGTTGAACACTGGAACAGGTTGCCCAGAGAGGCTGTGGAGTCTCCAGCCTTGGAGATATTCAAAACCCAACTGGACATGGTCCTGGGCAAACTGGTCAGGGCTGACCCTGCCCTGAGCAGGGAGTTGGACTAGATGATCTCCAGGGATCCCTGCCAACCCCAATAATCTCTAATTCTGCAGTTCTGTTCTTCTCACACTGCTGTCCTATTATGATGAAAGTGGTACAACTTTGGGGTAAGCAAAATTTCACCAACAACATCTTTAGAAAAGAGCGTGTGTGTGTATTAGGAAGGTTTAGAGCTGTGCCAAACTAGACTAAAGAGGACAAGGACAAAGGCAGTGCTTTAAAGCTGTGCACAGCAGATGCCATTTCCAGGCAATCAAGTGTTTTCAATGCAGGGAGCATCGACCGAACAGCCCCTTGATAGCATGTGATTCCCATCACAGGACGTTGCTGCTGAAAGAGCAGAGTCACAGAGTTGGCAAACGTGACACAGCTGACAGGAGCGGGTGAGGAAGAGCTGCTGGTGAGGAGGCAAGGAGCTGCCGCCAGCGGTGGGTTAGATGCACCCACCGGTGCCCAGCTCAGGAGAAAGGCAGCGTTACCATGCTGTGCGATGTCGCTCATGATGTCTGCAGCCATCTGCTCAGCAGCAGTGCCTGTCCGCGACCCAGTCTGGTCATCGATGAGCACTATCTGGATGACAGGAGCGGAGCTTCGCAGTGCAACTCCCAGAAAGGTCTGTGCTTTGTGTACCTTGGATATCGCCATCTGAACTCCAGCGTATTTGGGCTTTTCAAAACACAAAAGACACGTAAAGAGAGCAGCAGGCAGAAATTAGACTCACATCTATAGACAGCCATGATGGATGCACCAATAAGGCCCATCTATAAATCTTCAGGTGAAACCCATCACAGAGCTGCCATTCCTGTTATTGCATTGCCATTGGGTTTCTGAAATGACAGGTTCATATCTCCTGTCCCTGGGAATCTGCATTGGGTGCCCCTGGCATGCAGCATCCCCCCAGCAGAGGCAAGAGCACCAGGAATGCTCTCCGGCTGATCCCGCAGCCGCTACAGAGACCAGCCAGTCAATCCCCCCTGCCTGACCTGCAGCCCAGGGAGCAATTTCATGTAGCACACCCTTTAAACTATGCAGTAATATGTGTGTGATCGCAAAGAGGGCAGGAAGCAAGCTTCCAGCTCTGGATCAATAGAGCAATACTCTGGTATTGATCCTTCTGGTGTGAGTCCCGAGCATGCCCTCACCCACCGGCAGCTCCTGGCCGTGAGCATCCTGGCACGAGCCGTCCCCAGGGCCTGCGGGATCCCATGGCGCGTGTGCATGTGCCCAGCTGCCCAAGGAGTGCACGGGTGGGGGGACCAGCTTGAGATGGCCGCTTCTTGGCTGTGCCCGCTCTCGCTGAGCTCTCCCTCCCCAGCGGGCCGGGACAGTGGCGAAAAGGTGCAGGTGCTGCCCGTGGCCCGTATGCTAGTTACTGCCCTTTCTTTAGGGCCAGAAGGGTCCGGGAACCTGGTGTCTGTCTCTGTTTCTGCCCCAAACTGAGAGGGGGCGGGCTGGCTGTGGCTGGGAGCAAGGGGGGTGGCACTGGCCTGGGTGGCACCGAATTCAAGGGGCCGAATTTGGGATGCCAGCCGTCGGGGGGAGGTCGGGAGCCGGGCATGCAGGCTGCCGCTCCCCGGCTAGGCTGCTGGACCACAGGGCTCAGCAGCCTGCATCCCAGGGGCGATGCACGTGGCCACGCATCACCCCCCTGCCTTCCCTGTGAATCGCTGGCTGACGCAGCTCGTGGTTTCCCAATATCCTACTGCCATCCCACTCGGCCGGCTGACGTACCAGGCTCAGGAAGGCTTGGACAAGCCTGTCCCGATATTTCCGCAGGTCAAAGTCAGGAGTGAACTCCAGGCAAACAGTGGCTCCTGCAGCCCAAAAACAGAGAGATGAGACAGAGAGCAAGATCACCAAGCCTGGACTGGCCGGAGAGCTGCCCCAGGCTTGAATCGATGTGCTTTTCGGAGCAAAGCATGATGCCGATTGCCACCGGAGGCACACAGGGCTCTCCAGCACCTCCCTGCACCTGATCTCACTGCAGTGCCCAGGAGAGGAGGGCTCACGGCCGGGTCTGAACGAAGCCCCCAGGAGGAACCGCTCCCTCTCGCCGGTCTTTTTATTGACTGGTTTCAGTTAAAAGCTTTTGTTTTCCATCATATTCCAGAGAGAAGCCTTCTGTTAAAGGCTTTTTCCTGCATATTCCTGTGGGAAGCTCTACATTTATCTGTGTTTCAAGGCTGCAAGGCTGTGATTCAGCAATGCTGCTACTTCTTTGGATGTAAAGCACAGAGGAGAGGATACTTGCATTCCCTGTATCGCTGCACTGCAGTCATTGATTCAAGTATTTTCCTTGAAAAAAATGCACGTAAATGTTTATTGAAATGGGAAGTTCTCCTAATGGCTTTTAAAGGCTCTGCTTTTATGGGCACATCTGAGAAACAGGTAGTGCCGTTCTAATGAATTTGGTATGATAGCAGTTAAAATTGTGTAAGAAAAACTCCACTTAACCTCCTAGGTAGATTAATGCATAAGCACACATGTGCAGAGGGAATACTGTCAATCTGTTGTTTATGGTTTATTTTAAATATGTATGCTATTTTAAATGAAATAAACTTGCTGTTGGAAAGATGACATTACTGTGAAAAAAAGTGCATTTCCTTTGAGTGTTTTCCATTGCATAAACTCAGCGGAGTCCTATTAGCTTGATGAGTTTTGACATCCTGACAGGATAAACCAGAAGCAGGGACAAAGGGCTGCAATTCAACACCAGCTCCAAAGAGCCGTGATAATGCTTCGGAGAGACGTACACTAGCTGGGCACTGGGTGAATCACGTTTTGGGAGTGGACAGGACCCATGGGAGCAGTGTTGCGGCACAGCGCTTGGCCTGGGCTCTCAGAGACCCGGTTGGGTCACAGGTGTCCTTGGCCACATTTTTAGGCACAAATCCTTTAGCTCCTTAATTGACCGAGACAGCAGAGGTACTATTGCCCCCACCCAAGTCCTCTGCACCCACAGTCGCTGGACCTCAGTTTTCCCAGCTGTAAAATGGCAGCCACAAGCAGCTGGCAGCTTCAGCGAGTTTGCTGCAGGACTCACCCACGCTGGCAGTTTGCTTTTAGTTCACGAAGCCCCTGGGGAGGGGCACAAGCGTGCCTATTCTGGTCCCTACGCTTGCACGCCCGCAGCGAGCCCTGCTGCCTCCGAGGGACTCGGACTGGCTCCCGGGCTGGGGGCGCCCATCCGCAGCGCCTGCCGGTTCTGCTTTAACACCACTTTTTAGGGGAGCAGCCGGGAAAAAAAAGAGAAGCAAAGCGCGAGGCGGGAAAGCAGCGCCTCTTTGCAGGACCCCCAGCCTGCAAGAGCCTGCAGCCCACAGCAGGTCCCAGCGAAGGGGCGGGCGCAGCCGGGGGAAAGGGCCACGGGGGAGGGCGAGGGGAAGGGGCCGGGGCGCCGCACTCACCGCAGACCCCGCAGCAGTGGCCGAGGGGCCGCAGCGGGCTCCGGCACGCCGGCGCAGGGCACGGCCTCCCCGCCGCCCCCAGCAGGGCCGCGCAGATGCGGTGGCCGTCCTAAAGCAGAGCAGGGCAGCGTCAGCCGCTCGCCCCCGCGAGCCGGGCGCTCCCCGACCGCCACCAGACCGAGCTCCACCGGCGGAGGTGGCCCCGTTCCCAGCATCTTCCACCCGCCTCTTTGGGCTGCCGGCCCCGGGCCCCGGCTTGTCCCGCAGCTCCCGGCATTGCCGCGGGGGGACTCACCTGGGCGTTCCCGCAGACGCAGCCGGACTTGTCCGGACACCCGGTGCCCGACACCTGGAAAGTGCCGTTGCCGTGAAACTGCAGCGGTGCGGAGGGGCCCCGCAGGTACTCGGCCAAGGCCGCGGTGCTGCTGAACGTCTGGCCGGGAGAAGAGCAGCAAAAACGGGGGCGTGCATTTCCAGCAAGGCCAGAGCGGTTTCCCCGGCCGGCGAGCCCTGGCGCGCCACTGCCCGGGCACCTGGGGCTGCCTCTGACCGCCAGCTTTGGGGCAGCGACGCGACGGGCTGAGGGCGCCAGGAAATTCCTGCCCATACGCCCATTTCGGCTTTTGCTTGGTCTCGTTGCCCAAAAAAGCCAGATGTTTGGCAAAAGCTGAGCCGTTACCTTTTGATCGTGGCTCAGCTGGGTCCCGTCTTGCCCTTGATCCCCCCAGCACCCCCTCACACACAAGTGCTCATGAGAAGGTGGATTTGGGCAAGAGATGGTGGCACATCAGCAGCTGTTTTCCTAGCAGAGCAGGACTGGGTGGCAAAGGCAAAGGGACGGGGAGACTCGAGCTGCCCGGAGCAGCCCACGGCCACCCGTGATTCTGCCTGCCCTGGCCAGGTCCATCCCGCCGTGGTGCTGGCACAGCACTACCACGGCTTGGTGCCTCAGGAGAACCTCCATGCAAGGCCAAAAATAGCTTTTTCCTGCCCTGGAGAGGAGCCTGGCGCCCGGTCTGCGGGGTTTCCCGCGCTCCCTCTCCTCGTGACCTACTTCGGGGGCCGCGGCGAGGAGGTGTGAGCTGAGCGCGCCGCCGGGTTTCTCAGCCGCCCCGCATTACCTGACCCATGAGAGAGATGCTCCGGAGATGAATCATGCCCCGTGATGAGTCGACGTTTACCCGGAAGGAGGTTTCGGGCTGAAGGATAACATCATCGTACTGGCACGGGACGCGCTCCTCATCCACGGCAAAGATGCGTCCGCCCTGCTGCAGCTCCCCCGGCGAGGCGGCGGTCTGCCACAGCGCTGGGTCGAACCATGCGAACCCCTCGGCGTCCCCGAACCTGGCGGCCGAGCCTGCCAAGAGCAGCAAGAGAGTCAAGAGCGACCTGGGCTCGGCAGCACGGCACAATGCCCGCCTCACACCCCATCCCTCCCCAACAGCTGCATTTTTACTGATTAATACCAATTTTACTGATTTTTACTGATACCACATGGCCTTTTATTGACTGGATTGTTTATATTCTTTTTTTTTTTTTAATCTGTCTGTGAAAGTTGCCTGTTGATTTCACAGGAGCATGTGAGGGTCAGAAGCTAAAGCCTTGTGCAAAGGGGAGAGGGCTTCCCAAGCACATCCGAAACAGGTCCAACAGCTCCAGTGGGGGACAGTGACAACGATGGAGGTTTTGGTAGCGACCCTGAACAGCCCGAGGCTGCAGTCCCTCCTCCAGATAGACCCACCGGTGCCTTTACTTCCTGTGCACTGCCCCCTCCGATTTCCCGGGCGTTTTTGCCAGGGGGCAGAGACAACCCGCATTTATCCTCGACGCGGTTCAAAACTGCCCCTCGGAGCCCCGATGTGCACGCTGTGCTTCCTCACGCTCCACTTTTTGATTCTGCTTGTTTTTCTGCAGCTGAGCTAAAAAGTTGCTTGCCATTGAAAGTGTTATTTCTCTCTTAAATACCAAAAATACCTCTCCCTAGCAAACAGCTTTCAGGCTAATAACAGGCACTGATAAAACAAAACTGCTACCTCAGTCATTGCAAATCTCAGTTTGAGACTAACAGGAGGTTGAATGATGTGTTAGCACTGAAATGCCTTTACGCAAATACTAGCTGGGCCAGAGGCCAACTCTCTGAAATGGCTGTGGTTCAGCTCTCTGAGGCCTGTGTGTGTAATCCATAACCAGTTTTCTTCAGAAATACGACGGCAAAGAAAATGAGGACTTTGATGTGGCTACATGCTTAATAGACAGGGTAAAATATAAACAATATTTACCTCTCTGCTACTACTTCAAAGACTTCCCTGGCATAATTATTTTTTAGAAGACAGGTGATCTAGCAGAAGAAAAAGATCTGATGCGAAGGAGGTTGTCAGAGAAAAGGTAGATATTAAAAGAGGAGTGATTCACTTTATTCTGAGGTGGGATAGCAGAGACCTTTGTAGAAGTGTTTGTGCTGAATTTGCATGATTAAGGGCTGATTGGGTGACTAGTCAGGGCAAAAAATACCTGAGTCACATCCTGGATCCCAGCTGCCGTCAAAAGCTGCAAATCCTGCCCCAGATGCCAGGATGAATTCGCCGTTCAGCGGAAGGTACTAAACAAAAGGATTCAAAACATCACTGTGCGGTCCCACTGCCAGCCACCCAGGCTCGTAATCAAATAACCATGGTAATTATTTGAATGTCTATTATCCTCGCTGTCTCCCGGGCACTTCGCAGTCATTAGGAGTCACCCTCACTGTGCCCTGTGTAATGGGAAAGCATCATCTCCTTTTTCACAGAGGGGGACGCTGTGATGGGGAAAAGAGGTTTCATTTTATCTTATAGTAACACAAAACCATGAAGTAGTTAGGGAAAAAAGAACACGCGAAAACAAAAAATAAACCCTTTCAACAACTTCTTAGGTACATAGGGTCCCAACCACCTCTGAAACGGACCCTGGATGCTGCCGGGGGAGAGCCAGGCCACCTCCACCCCCCGGGCAAGGCTGGGGTTGAGGCTGCTCCAACTTGCACTTTGCTAGCATAGGCCAACATGAGTGTGTTTGTTTATTAAATGCTGGGCCCTTATAAATCTGCTCTAGCTTGACCCATTGACACTGGGCAATAGCTTTTACTGAGGACACCACCACGCAGTTCAGCGTGTCTCGCCACATTGATGTCTGTCTGCCACACCACATGGACTGCACTTACTTATGCCCTGCACGTGAAACGATTTAAAAAAAAAATGCACGGGGTCAAACAAAGCTCGACAAGGTGTCAGTTAGTGAATCTGCACTTGGAGCAAGCTAAGGAAAACACACAGTGGCATTTAACTAGCTGTGCTGCCATAGCTAGAGCCGCTCTGTCAGACACCACCACCAGGTAGGCAGAGTTGCCACATCTACCTGGCTTGAGCCAGGCACGGCATCTGCTTGTGGCCACGTGGGCAAACCCTGCCTAGCTCAAGGTGCACAGCATTCTGGCTTGCTCTGCATCTGGTGACCATCCTGCTGAAGAGCTGTAGCCAGCGGGGTCACCAGCCGGTATTGCTGACTCCAGGACACATTTTAGCAAACAACCGAGTCAGGCAACTCATTCATAACACATGGCTTATTCAGCCCAGCTCATCTTATTTTCCATTTACAAATTACTCAAGAAAATGTTGGGTTTTCCCCCAGTATTTTCATGTGTCAAGGAGTGAGTAATGTTCAAGGCTCTGTTCTCCTCTAACTCAGCCTATCCAGGGTTTTTTAGCATCACTCTTCAGACAGTAGCTGGAAGCCCTCCAGGACGGCATTAGGCCCACACACGGGGTCCTGTGGTCAGAGAGAAGTGTTAGGTTGGATTTTAAGGTTTCATCTACCTGATCAGTCTTTAAATATTCATGTAGACAAGCAAGACTTAAGGAATGACTGTCACACATGGATTGTGATAGCTCTCTGTCCTTGGGGTAGTCTTGCCTGAGGCTGCTCCAGTCCATACAGGGACTACTTTTGTGGGGCTGTTCCTCAAGGCAAAAAAGCTCCTCATCCCCAAGCTGCAAGCAGCCGTTTCACATGCTTTGTGCCTTGGTGTTGCAGTGCTTTGAAGTCCATAGTCCAGATCATCTTCTTGCTTCAGAAACCATGAGAAGCCAGGGCAGAGGGCAGCTGCCACCGAGAAGAGCTCACAGTGCTCCTATGTACCACCTGTTTCAGATCCAGCAGCATTGCACATACTGCTCTGGTCTAGACAAAAGGTGATGAAGAGGAGAATAAGTGAGGCCTGGGCACCATCTGCTCCAAGAGAATGGAGTCTCCCCACCAACCGGAGATGAAAGAAGCCTTCACCTATGGATGCTGTGACATGAGAGCTTAATGTGTAGTGCCTAACTGGAAACCACACCATCATGTTCGCCAAAATTTCTGTTATTATTCTCTCAAGTAAGGAAAATTCTTCCAAGACTGAAGCATTGAAAGAGGCTGAAAGCTCTGTTAGGATAAGAATGTCAAAGTGTTCTTTATCTACAGATATAAAAGTCATACCTAGTAACAGTATGAGGCTCAGGACTTGGCCTGTTTTGAGCCAGGCAAGATGTATGTTACCAGTTTCATTTATAAGGTCCTTCACTTCTTCAGAGATGCTCCAGCTAGTGTTCCTCCACCTGGAAACAGGCAGCTGGACACTTTGCGGCAGCCAACTAATGCCAAGTACCCAGGGCAGATAGATACAATCAGCGGTGCCAGCCAGCCGAGCATGCGGCTAGGCAGATCCTTTCTCCCAGTGCTTGCTTGGCCTGCTCAGGCAGGAGCAGCATCAGGTCCTCACGGCTGTCTCTCTCACCAGTCGCTGAGGATCGGATGCTCATTTCACTGGGTTGCCACCTTGGCCAAGTTTGCAGTGCATCACCGCCCTAAGCAGGACGGGGAGCCATTTGGTTTTTTGACTGGATGTGTTTGATGTTTTTGCCAACATATGATACCAGATCTTCACTGCAGTGAACTCTGGGCACTCAGGCCCGTAGCTGAAGAGATATTTGTGAGAGAGGAAGAACAAACAAACAAACAGCAGCTGCTGGTGACAGGGATGAGTGACACACCAGGTCCATGACTAGCTGGCCCGGCTATGTTTTCCCAGCCTTTGGAAGTTGGCATTCATGAATACTGTGGCTGGATCAAGACCACTGGGTTGGTAAGTCCCTGCCCTCATCTCTGCCTGGATGAGACCAAACACCTTGACTGTAGTTGCAGATCTGAGCTTCCCAGACACCCTGAGGAGGTCATGAGGGACGCAAGTAACTTTCCTGTCCAGAGGGTTGTTTGTCCAGAGCTTAAAAAAGAATTTAAAAAGCCACAAAGACAACACGTAGACAAACAGGCACCTGTGTTTGTAAGCTGCATCAGTCACCCTTCTCCAGGGAGCAACGCGAGTGCACTTTGCGCATGTGTTGTAAACAAGGAAAAACTGGTAAGAGTTCACGCTTGCTCACATGGCTTAGAAAGACAGCTACAGTGATCTAGCTGAGTTCAGTGTGGGGAGCGTGGGGGTGAGGCGGGCTTTGTTGATTAAAGATAAACACACACACAAAAAATATGCAAAAGCCAGTCCAATGACCAACCACATCCTCCTGCGCCTATGAAGGACAAGAGGTGAGATGATTGCTGTAGAGAGGGACCTGCATGAGATCACAGCAGATGCAGCGTTAGCAGCACGCATGGCCAGTGGGGAGAGGCAGAAGAAAAGGTCTCTTAGCCTCTCCCTGAATCTGCCTCATGTCTTCAGCGCTGATGTTGCCAGCTTGCTGGGGTCTGGATCCGCTGTCTGGAGAAGATGTAGCTTCTCCAGCTAATGCTGGAGATCCCCCTCCACCACAGAGGCCTACAACCTAGGCTGGCTGGAGTTTTCAAACCCAAAGAAAGATGTCCCCATCCCGCCTAATGCAAGTGTGGCAGGGAAAGGAGAGTCCCCCAGCATAAACACCATCCCAGTCACTGACCAGTTCACACTGAGCTCCAGGCCAGACACACAGGACAGGGACTGCCCCAAACCCTTGTACACACCAGCTCTGGAACTAAAACTGCAAGCGTGCAAGCTGGCATAAGGAGTCACCAAATCTGCAGAAGATGAAATGCAAGAAGAGCTCTGCAGGAGTTTCTGAGGAAGGCCTCCCCCGTGCCACCATCCACAGCTAAACTCCCAGCCCACAGAGATAGACGTGTGTTGCGTTCACCACCAGTCCCTGCAGGCAGGCAGTGGTATCACTTACTGGTTTGAAATGGAGCTGAACAAGTTCTCCCCAAGATGTATGCCACTGGCCAGCATTTCAGAAGTGGCTCAGTTGTCCAGTGAGTATTAGTTTGTAAAAAATTTGCACTGGTATTTTTTTTCTTAACATAGCAGAGTGTTAAGCATCGCAGCTCACTGCAGAGGACAAATGGAGACTCTGGATGGGAAAGTGGCTTTCTGCAATTGGTAGTTTAGTATAGAAGTCACATATAGGCTGGGACACTTTCCAAGAACATTTTGAACTGAGCAATGACATGTACCAAAAGACCAGAGCCAAAAAGCTGGCAGTTTCATCTGCTTTCTCTTGCTCCTGCCAACCTGTACTCCAGGGTCATTAATACAGTGAGCTACTTAGAGTCCCATTAGTCATTTCCCATCCCTGATACTGGTAAATGACTTATCTCCTTGGTCTTCATTAGCAAATGTAATGACAACTGAAACACAGTCACAATTTTTCTCACCAAAGCCATCGAAAAAGAAAGAAAGACCACATGTGGATCTCAGCCCACAGTCGTCATGTTTGCAGCACCGGCAGCACAGCACTGTGCAAGAACGGGACGCCCAAGAGGTCCCGAGATGTTCATAAGCAAAAACAAAACTGCCTTTCTGAAATAAAAAGAAAAAAGAGGGAAAGAAGTGACTGGCAGGGTAAGACCCACCTTCTGAGTTTACAGTTCCTTCCCGTTTAACAACCTGCAGCTATTCTTACCTAACGGCAGAGGCCTGGGAACGCGGCTTTGGAAATGTGCGGCTTTTAACCAGCCTCTGGCACATCCCTGCTCTGCCTGATTAATGACCGCCGGCCGGAGGTGACTGGCAGCGGCAGCGTGACTGGCGTGTCACGTTCATCCGTGCCGGGAAGAAACGCCAAGCTTCCGCTCCAGCCCCGGGAGAGTGAGGGTCGCAGTTGCCACCGACTCTTCCAGCAGCCTTATTTTAACTCGCCGTGTCGCAGCAGTTGAGCTCTCTGATGAGGCGCCGCAGTGCTGCAAGCCCACGCGTGAGCTCGGCAAGGTGCTTGCCAGCAGGCAGAGCCCCGAGAGAGCCCCTGGGCCGGCCGGCAGCCCGGGGCGGGCGCTGATGGGCTGCGGCTCAAATCAGCAGGGCACCGTGTGAGGGGGGGTTTCCTCTCTCAGCCACCGAGAGGACGAGAGGACGTGTGCACCACGGTCACTAAGGCTGGAGGCAGCGGATTTCTGTATCGTCCGCCAAATCCCTCCTTCGCCCGGGCAGCTCCAGCCCGCAGATGGCAGCAGGCAGCCGGAGCAGCCGGCGCTGCAGCAGGCAGGCCCCGGCCGGCGCAGGCTGCCACCGGCAACGGGGAATGTAGGGATTTTCCCAACATCCTTTGGGTGCTGGCTGGGGGTCTGGAGAGCAGCCGGCTGTGCAGACTCCTGGGTTGGATCCAGCTGCTTGCCAGAGGCATCAGAAAGGTGATGGGCCAAATTTATCCGCAGGTGAATCCCTTCGCCGGCCCTGGAGCTCTGCCAGGGACTCACTCGCCGCGGGGTTTCTTGGGTTCGTTAGGGGGTTTTCGTTTGTTTGTTTTCCTGCCCGGGTGAAGCTCACACCTGCATCCTCGGGCCAGCTTCCTTCCCCTAAGCCGCAGGCACGATCGCACGTCCTCAGCTGGCCGCGGTGCCGGGTCCAGGTCGCCCTCCGTTATCGCCACCAGCTATACCAAAACCCAACACTGCTGGGCAGCAGGCTGGAAAATGCAGGGACGTTACCCGGCTCCGTGAGAGAGGAGCACTCCTGCAAACCGGCCTCCAGGGAGGCAAGGGCTGGCGTCTCTCCCAAGGAGCAAAGGTAGGAGAGTCCCCAAGTCACTGTTAGGCTCACGTCAGCCCCCGCGTCCCTCCCAGCACCGGCGCTCCGTGCCTCTGTGCCAAAAACACCCTCTGCTTGGCACAGACCTGAGCCGAGAGGGAAAACAAGGCAGGAGCATGGGGAAAGGCAAGGCGGAGGTGCTGCAGGAGAGGGCACGGGATTGTGATGGAGAAGGGGATGCTGGCACGTCCGGGGCGAAGGGGCTGCTCTTGCCCCCACGCCAGGGCGGCAGGGTCTGCTGGGGGAGGCAAGTTGTGCCTCCACCTCGCTCCCCACCGCGGCGTCGGGCTCACATGGGCAGGGGACATTGGCTGTGCCACTGGTGTTGGTGACAAAACCCCTGCGGTGCCCAGACTCCCTCCTGCAGGTGACCAAAATCCCTCCTTTCACCCCCAGCAGCCAGCTGCCCCCAGGGGCTGCGGCGGCAGCGGTGTGCCCATCTCCCAGCCCCGCGGCGCGGCGGACGCCCGGCCCGCGGCTGCCAGGCTTGTGGAGGGGAGCTGGTTTTATCCGCTGGCCCCCGGAGACCGGAGACATTCCCGCAGAATCGCATTACTGTGGCCACCGCAGGCAGGCTGCCCAAAACGAACTGATTCAGCTGAGCACGCCAAAGGCGATAACAAATGGCTAGAAATCCTTTAAACAAGGCTTAATGACCTCTGCTGAGCGGGAGGAGCGGGCATAGCCTCTCGAACCCGTGAAGACGGCAGGGCACGTCTCCAGGCAGCACGCGCAACGAGCCGGGAAGGCAGGACCACCCGCCGGCCGCCCCGGCGTCTCTGGGCGAGCCGAGGAGGGCGACCCGCTGCCAGACGGGGCCCTTTCTGCCCAAAGAGCTCTCCTGCCCTGGCACTTTGGCCCTGGCCACTGACACATGCATGGCAGGGGACCGGGCAAAGGAGCAGCGTGCCAGTGGGACGCAGCTTCAGAGTCATCCCCTGCAAGCTAATGAGGCATTTGACTGCCTCTTCCCTGCGTAAGTCCCTGCCTCCCTCTCCTGCAAGGCAGGATAATTTGGCAGCAGTGCAGCTGCGCTCTCATTAGTGCAGGATCAGGTTCCCCCGCTGTGTCTGCTCATCACTTTTTACCTTGCATTTTGAAGCACGGGCCCCTGCACCTGCTCCCTGCAGAAGCATGACTAAGTTGGTCTTGGCACCGCAACCGCCTAGCACAGGGGGTAGCCCGTCATGTCGGGTCTCCGAAACGTAATGTGGCAGTGCCGGAGTGACCAAGGCTGTGTGCTCAGAGCTGGGCTGCCTGGCCCCTCTGCAGCCGCACAGAAGCAGCGGGAACGTGCCCCTTTCCTACTGCCCATGTCCAGCTCCGCTCTGGCATTTCTCTCCTGACCTACGACTCCACTTGTGTCAGAACGGTCTGCTGGTTTTGTGATGGGAAGCAAAATCCAAGCATGTTTTTGTCTGGTTCTAGCAAACGCATGTTACCCAGGCTTGACTGCCCACTCCAGCTGTTCTGCAGAGCCATGATAAACTAAAAAACAACAGTATTTCCTGGCCTCGGGGAAAAAGAAAGCGAAGACCTTGCCAAGACCATACCAACATTAGCAGACTTCCAGCCTTCCCCCACAGGGGACCGCATTCCTGCCCCAGGCCCTGACGATCCTTCATCCCCGAGCCTAAAAGCAGGATGCAGAGGCAGTTTGGGTCTGGAAGCTGTATAGACAGCTCTCTGTGCTGTAGGCCAGCGTGGCGTAGATGTGTCCTGGGCTCATTTCTCTCACTGCAGTCACTGCCCTGTTCACTAGGTGACAAATGCGTGGTGGTTAAATCACAGCACGTCAGTGGGGTCCACAATGATGGGGCAAAAGTCACCGCAGGCACAAACCCAGCAGCACAGCATCCTGCTCTCCGAGAAGAAACTGGGTGTCCTGGAGCAAGGACCAAGAACCAAGCGGAGGTCCGGCAGCCGCCAGCAAGCGGTGGAAGGGGCATAGCATGCGCCCGCTCTCGGGAGCGCAGCCAGGGCGCGAGACACCAGCCCGGCTTAGCCTGGCGGGAGGCAAAGGGGACACTGGGATAGCACACGTCATTGTGAGGGACTGCGTCTCGGTGACCAAGTCCATCTCTGGCAGGCATCTGAAATCAGATGTGTCCTGCATCCCCTAGTAAGAGAGCACAGAGCCGCAGTCCCTGGGCTGAGGAGCCAGTGTGCTGGATAGTAGCCCCTCTGGGAGTGCAATAAGGTAAATCAAAATAAGGCACTAGAGTTACAGATGCAGAATCCAAACAGAGGTTTAAAGCTATTCACCAAATCGACTTAAGATTGGCTCAATTCATTTTTCTGAATTTCCCACCATAAACAAGGTCACAGCGAGAGCTCTGGGGCTGAGCATGGCTGGAAGGAGGCTTGGAGGCATGCGCAGAGGAATGGTCCTCGGCGTGGAGGGAAAGCAGCCTTTGTGCCGAGCTGCCGCAAGGAGAGACCTGCCGCCAGCATCCACTCCTGCTGCCTTGAAACAGCTTGCAGGACCCTGGGATTCTGGCAAACGGGTCTGGTCATTACAGGCTTTAAAAAATTCTCCTGCTGGAAACTAGACTACAAGGAACAAATGCACTCGGGGAGGTGTTATGCTCGATAACTGCAAAAGGCAGTTTTATTGCACTCCTCTCTCAGGCAAACCTTCAGTGGGAATGTTGCCAGAGAAAAGCCTGCAGGATCTGGGCTTATAATTATGTGCTGTCACACAAACCAACCCGCATACACATGCTCCCATGAAATTTTTACCTTTGTCTCAGAAAAAGGAAAAATAATCCCTTTTCTTGTTGTCTTGTTAACCTGAATTCCCTGCTATTTTGCAGTCAGGGGGAGGGGAGCGCCTGTGCCTGGGACAAGCGTAAACCATTGCAATTCATTAGCACCAGCATCCCTGGAGAGCAATTGGCATTTCAAGATCAATCTCTGCCAGGAGCTGGGAAGGAGCATCCTGCAGCAAAGCCGAGCACATTCTGCTTTTACAATTAGGCAGCTAAAAATATAACGCTGGTGCAGACGAGGCCCTTGGTAGATCCCACGCGCCTGAACCTCGCCGGGGGGCTGTTGTCCCGCACCGGGCAGAGCCGGGATCAGGCCGGGACCAGCCACCGCGACGGCAGGCTTGGCGATGGCAGGGCCAAAGCCGGGGAGCCGCGGCAGGCTGCAGGGCGCCCTGCATGGCCAGGTGGGCTTTGCAGGAGCGCGGGGGCTCGGCGGCTGCGCCCGCCTGGTGCCGGGGTTGCTATGGCCACTCCGCTCCTCCGGAAGCACGGAGCCAGGGAAGCCGACCTGCATAAATTGGCTGGCGCTGCAGCAACTCTCCCTGTCTGCATCTGCAGAGCCGTTTCAGCAATGCCCCCAGCCGACGGCTCCGGCGCGGGGTCCCCCAGCCCCGCTCCGTCCCCTGCGGCCCGCGGTCTCCACGGGCCAATTAGTCACTGGCCTCGGTGCCGCAAGGGCCGGCGGGGGGACCGCTTAGCTCCCGCTAAGGCAGCGGATCTGCGAGCTTAGCCTGCAGGGAACTCACCCGAGGCTGCAAAGCCCAGGAAAGCAGCCCGGGAGCAGCCTCCCACGCGGCTGCCTCCCAGGCGCAGCAGTGCCGGCGCCAGCGGGAGCCCCCCAAGGGCCCTGCCTGCCCTCGGCCGGAGGCTCGTGGGGCGCGAGCGGCCACGAAGCCCCCGCGGGGCTGCGATCGCCCTTGCGAAGAGGACCAGCGCCGTGGGGAGAGGTGCCCAGTGCCAGGGCAGGGACCTCTCTGCAGCTGGGAGAGGTGTCTCCTGGCGGAGGCTTGAACCGTCTCTCGCACGGGCGACAACCCGGGGCGGCATCGCCTTCTGCCTGGGGAACTAAGATTAAGAGAGCTATTAGCTATGTAGACACTGCCGTCAGCCGTGCAGAGGGCTGCTGGAGGCTGAAGGTAACGGGGCAGCGGGGCTTCCCCGAGGGGAGCAGCGGCGGGAAGGTCGGAGGCTGACGGGGGGGGAACATCAAACACAGCAGGTTCAACCAGCCGGTCCCCGGCTCGCTGGGGTGGCAGAGGCCGTGTCCACACTGCTGAATAAAACGCGCCTGGGCCAATGCCCTGACCCTGCGGTCAGGCAAGCCCGATGTGCCCATGTGGCTGAACTCAACTCCTGCCTCCCCCAAAACAGCGAGTGGCGCCACCCCTGCTCCCGCGAGCAGCCCCCGGCCCGCGGGGAAAGCGCAGGCCAGCTGGGGCAGAAACCGTGCCCGGGCGCACGCTAGCATGGGGGAACACAGCACGGGCAGCCGCAGCCGAGGTCGAGCCCATATCGTGGCCCTGTTTGGCTTGGAAAAGCAGCCGCAGCCGGGGAACGGGGAGCCCAAGCCCTCGGGGAGCCCGTCACAGCCAGGCGGGAGAGCAGCACTTGGCAAGGGAAGCCGGGGCCAGGAGAGCCGAGAAAGGGGTGCCTGCACCCGAGGTCTGACCAAAACCTGACTAGTCCTGGAGAGCCGACCTGCCTGCTGCTTTCCTGCTAACGCCTGGGCAGGCGCCAGCGCAGGAAAGCCTCTATGCAAAACCCGAAGTCACGCCGTGCAGCACGGACGGGGCTTTGCAACGTCTGAACGCAGGATGTCCGCCCCCAAGAGCCCCCAACGGGCCACTTTCCCAAGCTGGGGGGGAGAAGAAACTGGGGAAGCAGCTGAACCAGGGGCTGTCGCGGAGGTCTGCAGGACTCGAAGCCGGAGGGGACTGGACCGCGGTCCTGAGCTGAGCGAGGCGCTGCCGCAGCCAGCGCTCGGCGCAGGAGCCGGCTTCAGCACCGGCGCTGGGCTTCCCGCGGGCTGCCCTTCGCCCGGGTCCCCGCTGGAGGTGCCTGACGCCCCCTCACCCGCGGCTGCCTCCGCGGCTGGCACCGGGGCGCTGCGCAGCTAAGGCTTTGTGCGGCTTTACCCTGAGGCACCGCCGAAAGCCTGCTAAATACTTATCTGCTTCCTTAGGTAGCTAAATACCATGGAAAATGTAGCCTAATAGTGATGGTTATGCTTCAAAGTCACTTACACTTAAGCTGGATTTGGATTAAGTGCGTAGCTGACTTGGAGACCCACTTTAAACTTCAGACCAAATAACTGCTGAATTGGACAATAAATGAGTTTCCTTTGAAAATGGGGGGGGGGGGGGAATTATGCTCTAAACAGCTCTGACCTAATCCTGAGGAATAGGCTCCCAGGTGCTCAGCTATGGCCACACAGGATGGATAGGAATGGGAGCTGCCGGGCTCCGACCCCTCAGAGTCGAGCCCTTCCAGAGCAAGAAGTAAAGACATCCCCGGTCCTGAGTACGGAAAACCTCTGTGCCAAAGCGGAGAAGCTGAGCCCATGATCCCCATGGCACACAGCCTTCAGCTGATGCTGCTCAGCTCTCCTTCCACTGCTGCTGCTGCCCCTCCTTTGGAAGCGCTAAGCAGGACTTGGGTTCCTGCTGGAAAGCCGGGGGAAGCCGGAGCAGGAAAGGTAGGAGGCTGCTCCAGGGAGACGCAGAACTGCAGATTTCCAGGCAGCACCAAGCAAGGATTTGGATAACACTTTTTCTTAATGCCGCAGGGATAAAATCACTTCCTATTTTTCAGATCCCATCTGATGAAGGGGAGCATGTTTTTTCTCCCTTCCTCCCAGCTACAAGCTGCTGCCGAACGGGCTGAACACTTTCTTCCACAGGATCTGCTCTAAAAGTCAAACACAGGGCAGCGAAAACAGACAGCGACAGCCATAATCTCGCTGCATGCTCCTAGCCCTGTCCATGCATGCACACGCGCAAGCAACGCCAAGCTGTGCTTGCAACGCCTGCACCATGCACACAGCGCTCATCCGTTGCCTTCTCCGGAAGAGAGGCATCGGCAGCTCCCAAGAATTATTTTCTTTCCCCCTTAGCATCACCAAAGCAATATCCTGCTCCAGTATCGTTCTTAGGAACTCCCAGACAATCCGGGCTGAGAATTTCACATGCCAGCTCCTTTCCCCCACCACCACCAAACTCCCACTTTCTCCTTCAAAAGTTGGCCTGGCAGAAAATTTCTACCAAAACAGAAACTAAAAAAGGATTTTCTTGTAATGGTAACCTGCTACCAGCCCTGACTTCGCTTTTGTTTATATACACACACATGTATATGCACAGAAATAGCAGTGGGAATGCAGAAAAAACAGCCTGTTTGGAAGTACAAACATGGGTATTTTGGAGTCCCAGCACACCTCCCATTCCCATGCACAGCAAACACACCATGGCACACCGG
This sequence comes from Apteryx mantelli, assembly GCF_036417845.1. Classification (NCBI taxonomy): domain Eukaryota; kingdom Metazoa; phylum Chordata; class Aves; order Apterygiformes; family Apterygidae; genus Apteryx; species Apteryx mantelli. The sequence goes on along the minus strand of NC_089981.1, from coordinate 78,223,862 downwards.
GTTTGGTGGCCCGTTTTGGTCCCTGGGTCAGTATATAACTGCATATGGGCCCGCGATGCCTGCGCATGAGCACGCCCCAACGACGGCCCCGCGAGGTAGAGGAGGGCTGGCTGCAGCCGGCGAGCGCGAGGCCGAAGGATGGGCTCCGTGCTGCTGGGCGCCTCCGTGCTCCGCGGTGGGCACCATCCTCATGCAAGTCCATGAGAGCCGAGTCCCTCCCCGCCAGCTATGAACTTCATCCTGTGATACTATAGCAAGCAACAGTCTCCCTTTTTTTTGGCCAAAGGCTGTATAGCGTCTCCATGGCGACTCCAAAGCTTAATGTATTCCTGCTGATTTAAGTGATTAATTCTCCGGAGTGGTGAGGCCAGCGCTGGAACAGGTGCAGCCCTGCCTCACCGTAAAGCCTCAAAACCAATTTGTATTCTCCTGACCAAGCAGCCAAATTTCATGCCGTCCCCACAAGTGGCAGAACAGCTCAGGTGCTTGATTTTTCTTTTTTTTTTTTTTAATCCCTAATCTTGGCAGCACCCTGGCCACCTGATGACAGCGGCGCACAGCGGTGCGCAGGAGAGAGATGGCTGGGAGGAAATTTAAAAAAAAAAGAAAAGAAAAGAAAAATCACCCTCGGAAACTCGTCAGGAGTGGTTTGCTGCGCACCTTTGCGCCCGCGATGCTCGGCAGGAAGGAGCAGTCGGGGGCCGCTGGGTGCGCTGGCCCGGCCGGTCGCCCCTGCGGGAAAGCCCTACCCGCGTGGCTGAAGTCACCCCTGCAAAGCTGCCGTTTCGCCTCCCGCACCATTGCTCGAGCGCGTGGCCAGCCTCGGGTCTTTTTAATCGCGGCGCCCCAGCTTGGTTTCGGAAGGCTAAAGCTATAATGAATAACACCGCTCGGCAATTATGCACTTTGCAGGCTGCTGATGAAAGTACTTTAGAAATATTATACATTCATCTGTAAGTAAAATAAAATCTACCAGGGTGATATTTTGCTCTTTTCTTCTCTGGGTAAATTCCACATCATTTATTACACTGTATTTGTACGTACTTCCTGAGTATATTCTTTCCTTCGAAAATTCATATTTAAAATGCCATGTAAATAAAGTAACCCCTCCAAATACTTGTAGAGGAGTTAAATGTGGCGCAGGGCGTTATTAAAGCATCAAAACTATTAGTGGTGGAGACAGCCTGAGCAAATCACACCGCACGAATTTCAAGGGCTTCTTGGGATTTGATGGCTGATAAAAGAGTAAAGGCACCACCGCGGGGCTGCAGCCTCCCCGCCGACCCGACACGGCCAGGGCCAGCCCCGCCGCCGGCTCGGCCCCGCCAGGCGAGCAGCTTGGGGCTGCCCACGACGGCAGGCGGCGCATTAGGGAACGCCGGGGCCGGACCCCACTACATGGCGCGGGCAAATCAGCTCGCCCCGGCTGCTTTTCCATGAAGAAACGCTCCTTGCTCCGGAATAAAGCCGGAGGTCGGAGGGGGCCTGGGGAGGCCGCCTGCACCCGGCTCCGTGAGGGACCAGCGCAGGCTGCTCGCAGCAAGGTTCAGGCGTCCCCCAGGAGGATGCCCGCAGCCCGGGGAGATAAAAACCGATAGGTAAAAATAAGCAAACCCTCATCGGTTTGCTCCCGACTAGAGACAGGCTACCGGCGTTAGGGGTCTGGCTAGACCCTGTAGCGCCCTCCAGTTTCTGATTTCACTGAGCTGCATTTCTACCGTACTTCCGTAGCGCGGGGCATGTCATACCACACCTGTCCCAGCCATGCAGAAGAAAAATACGAAAAGCAATGGCATTTGAAAGAAAATTTCTCGAGCAACACTTTAGAATTCCCCAAAACAGTTTGTTTTCATTTGAAAATATTTTTATGTCAGCTTCACTCAGCTTCTGCCTGGGGCTAGTCCCTGTTCTGCACGATTTGGTGCTTCCTAAACAAACTACTGCAATGGTTTCGGTCCCATAGAGTTGGGGGTTTTTTTCTTTCCTCTTGGAAGGAAAAAATAAATTTCTTCCAACAGAAATTGGGGTTTTTTTGTGTTGTTTTTTCAAACAAAACTAAAAAGAAAAATTAATCACAGAAACAGCCTTTTTGTCTCCAAGTCTAATTTCCACAAAAACACGGACTGACATGGGCTGCTGTAAATCTTGCTTCACGCCCCAGCTGAGGCTTCCTCTGCAGTCGGATTGGACTAAGGAGCAAACTGCCAAAGTCCGTGTGGGAGGGAGGGCTCCCGTACCACCGCGTCGCTTAGCTGGCTGCGATCCCGCGTTAACCGTGCCCCCCCCAGCCCGCCCCAGTGTCCCAGCGCTCGGCCTTACCATGTCTTTCACAGGGTGGGGAGACTTGACAAACACCGAGACAACCTGCAAGAATAGCAAAAAAGTAAAAAGACCCGGTGCATTTTCCATGAGCAGGTGAGGAATTTTTCCAAATGCTATTTTGAAAAAAAAAAACAAAAAAAAGCCAGAGGTACCTTGTCCCTGTCAAAATGAATCACATCACCGGCACACGGGACTCTGCCTTCATCCCAGTTGGAAGCAGTTTCGAAGTTGGTGTTTGGAAGCCACCGTTTGTACACAGCGCCCGCAGCAGCTAGGAGAAGCAAGGAAACCCGCTGTAACGCAACGCTCCTCGAGAGCCGTGCGGCAGCTTCCCGGCGCCGTATGGGCCGGGCCAACGGAGAGCCCCACGTCCCGTGGGTCTCCTGAGGTCACCCGACCGGTGGGATTTTACAGCCGCTGCAGCCCGGACCTGGGCACCTGTGAAATTCAGCCTGGCGTTAATTAATGCAAACGGATAAATCAGCGCACAGCAGAGCAACGCCCCGACAGCGGTGTGGGCGAGGACTAGAGGGCCGGATGCCGCCGCGCCGCCTCCCCACGGGCCCCTTCCCACCGCCGGCGCGCCCGTTGGCACCGCTGCCTCCCGCAGGCAGGGCCCTGGCAGAACCTCCCCGAAACCTCGCGCTCGCGCCTAACGCCCTGCTAACGGTAACAGCGCGGTGAGTCCTGACCGCTGCAGGCACCGGGGCCGGCAGAGCTGCCGCCCATCGGCTGCGCCGGGGCGAGCAGCGCTGCGGCGAGCCGCCCGGCCGGGCTGCAGGCCCGGCCACCCACCGAAAACGTCGCGCGGGACCGAGGGAGCCCTCCCTGGCCTTTGGGAGACTGACGCCCCCGTGCCGATGCCTTCGGCTGTTCCCGAGGAGCGGCCGCGCCGGCTGGCCGAGGCAGCCGCTGCACGGGCGCCTCTGCAGCCTGCTCCCGTGGGTGTTGCAGTGCGTTATTTTACACAGCCCGATAAGTCGTGCAATAGGTCGTCTGCCCCTCGCTGCCTTACAGGAGACGCTGCGCCCGCGGCAGTGCGGGCAGCTCACGGACACGCGTGGGCCCTGGCCGAGGAGCAGCCGTTCCTTAGGCGTCTCCAGAGCCTGACGCTGCCGCGGCCTAAATGAGCAGCGAGGAGGAAGGCGGTGGCCCTGGTTACGGCAGGCTGCCGACGGGAGCTGGGAGAAGCGCTTCACACGTCCCGTTCGTCCCGACGTCCTCCCCAGGCGCCTCGCTTCCGCTCCTTCCCGCGCTCTGCAGGGAGACGCAGAGACGGCCCCTTGCTGGGACACGCTGCAGGGTCGCTTGGCCTTTTTAGGCCAGATCCAGGGATTTTCTGCCTAGGAACAGCCTCTGTGTGTTTCCAGGTCAGCAGAGTCCCAGTCCTCCCCTCCTCCTGGGGCCTCCCTGTGCAAGGGATTTTTTGGGTCAGGTGATACTTTTAACCCACCCAGGCGGAAAGATGAGTAAAGGACACGTATTTCACAGGTAGAGACAAGGCAGTAAAGGCCTGCAGGCGATGGACAGGAATAATATACAACCACATATCTAAGCTTTAAGTTCAGTGGTTTCTTCTGAGTTTGGGACCTCAATACACTAGACACTAATGAACGATGCAGAGAGCCCCTCACCCTTGGTGTTTCTAACCCGTGTGAAGTGAGCAAACAGAGCCAGCAGGGCCGTGAGGATGGGATAAGAGGAGAAAAGGGATTGCCCAGAGCACCTGAAGTGCATACTGCATGCTTAGCACAAAAAGTTGGCTGGTTTCATGCCTTTGGGTTTGAGGGTGGGAATGCAGTGGTCTCCCACTGCTGAGGTTGGTTGACTCCATCTGCACATCCTTTCCTCTCCCCTGCGAACCCACCAGCAGCATGCTGGAAACATCCTCACAGAGAGAGTTAAGAAAGAGAGAAGGGTTTATTTGGGAGACAGACGTGTCCTCACCAGCCATGGCAGTGGAGCTCTCTGGGGCCACGACAGTGCGTTGGTGGCACCTGCCTGTAATTCCCAGCAGCAATGGCCCGGCTTACTCACAGGATCTGCCATCGCTGAGGTTAGTTCCCACTCTAACCGTCTCTATTTGCACAAGAGCTTTTGAAACGTGCATCTCCAAGCCTGACATTTCCCAGGCTTGGCTTCCACCTGAAGATGAATCTCAAGCGGCCTGAATTAAATGGCTTCAGGCAAGTGAGTTATGAGAGAAAAAAGAGAAAAGAAAAAAAAAATCTTTGCTGTTAATACGGTTCATCTTTTCCTTATGAAAAAAAAAAAGAAAACACAGCAAAATACAAAGCTGGTTCTGGAGGGGATGCAGAGGGGGAGGAGTGTGGCTTTGGCACTGGAGATCGGTGGTGCTCCAGTGGGAGAGGGCAGGGGGAGATCGGAGGCGGTGAGGGGGCAGGAGCAGCTGCAGGGACATCCCACCTCTCCTTCTCCTGGCCACCCCACCGCCCTTTGTCATCCCTGTCCCCGTCTCAAGGGAGGTCCTCTCCAGTCGGGCTGCCACATGTAACACTGACTTTCACTAGTGAGGAAAGAAAGCGGCAGGAGAGGAGAAAAGGCGGACGCAAGGGGATCCGAATGGCTATCGGTGATGGTAGAAGGTACAAAGCAGAAAGTCAGACCTGCTAGTGTAAATGACGGGGAGGCGATTGGGCTCGTGTGCGCTAAGTAGGCTCTGTGGAGGCTTTATCAGCATGTAATGATCTCCTCTGGAGCATAATTGCATATTTGTGCTGTCTGACTCTGCCAGGGGCACTGCTGAGACAGAATCACAGAATCACAGAATCGCTGAGGTTGGAAGGGATCTCTGGAGATCATCTAGTCCAACCCCCCTGCTCAAGCAGGGTCACCTAGAGCACATTGCACAGGATCACATCCAGGCATGTTTTGAATATCTCCAGAGAAGGAGACTCCACCACCTCTCTGGGCAACCTGTTCCAGTGCTCTGTCACCCTCACAGTGAAAAAGTATTTCCTCGTGTTCAGATGGAAGTGTCTGTGTTTCAGTTTGTGCCCGTTGCCTCGCGTCCTGTCGCTGGGCACCACTGAAAAGAGTCTGGCTCCATCCTCTCGACACCCTCCCTTCAGATACTTGTACACATTGATAAGATCTCCTCTCAGCCTTCTCTTCTCCAGGCTGAACAGGCCCAGCTCTCTCAGCCTTTCCTCATAAGAGAGATGCTCCAGTCCCCTAATCATCTTTGTAGCCCTTCGCTGCACTTGCTGCAGTAGTGCCACATCCCAGAACTGGACGCAGTACTCCAGATGTGGCCTCACCAGGGCTGAGTAGAGGGGGAGGATCACCTCCCTCGACCTGCTGGCAACACTCTTCCTGATGCACCCCACGATACCATTGGCCTTCTTGGCCACAAGGGCACATTGCTGCCTCATGCTTAACTTGGTGTCCACCAGCACTCCCAGGTCCTTCTCGGCAGAGCTGCTTTCCAGCAGGTCAACCCCCAACCTGTACTGGTGACTGGGGTTATTCCTCCCCAGGTGCAGGACCCTGCACTTGCCTTTGCTGAACTTCATGAGGTTCCTCTCCGCCCACCTCTCCAGCATGTCCAGGTCTCTCTGAATGGCAGCACAGCCCTCTGGCATATCAGCCACTCCTCCCAGTTTTGTTCTCAGACAATTTGTTGTGTATAGCCCTGTCCAGACTAAGAGGAAATGATGTATTTTTAACCTGAGCCCTAATGTACGAAGAGGCGCTGGAGCCAGGGTGTGTGGCAGTAGGTTCGAGAGGGGAGGAGAAGTTGGTGGGGAGCAGAGGGGCTTCCTCAGCCCCACACCAGGCTGGAAACTCGCCTGTCAAGCCTGCTGAAGGCAAGGCCTTGTGGAGGGTGGGAGGTGTCCCCACATAATCACTGAAAAACCTTTTGCTAATAGCGGTTAAAGATTAGAGCAGATTCAAGGCTTTCTTCATTTGTTAGTCACTAAAAGGTCTAAGGTCACTAAGGTCTGATCCAGCAGGATCCTTCACTTCGGCCTGACACTATGCATGCGATCAACCCGAACTCAACAGACCCAAGTGCAATTTCTAGTTTCCTTCTGGCTGAGCCCTTAAGTAGAGCAAAACCCCCCACTGCATCCACTTCAAAGCCCCTTGAGAGGGAAAAGGACCCTGACAGCTATGAGGATCAGACCCAAGGAGCTGCTTTCAGAGTTAAGGAAGGCTGCGGCCACAAAAAACTCGCAGCCTTGGAGTCAAAAAAAATCTTAAGGCCAAAGCCCTTGAATATTAATTGCAAGTTGTTCTGCCCGTGCTACGGTTGACTTATGTCCTTCCAGGTGCTGAAAGCCAGGGAAGGGAGAGGTTAAAGCTCCAGCAGAAAGCCTCACTGGCCCCATTGTGCACACGCGTCACGTCCCTGCCGGTTACTCACAGCAGCTGCACAGCGCGTTGTCAAGCGTGCGGGCACGCACAGCAGAGAGGGCTCTGCGAGCCGGCTCAACTCGGCCGGCATTGGCACAGCTCGGATGTGCACAGTGGCCAGGGGCTCTGGGGCCGAGGAGGTTAATCTGTTGCTGCAGAAGCTGTGCAAAGCTTTTTTCCCATGCAGCTGTACTGATGCATTCCTGCACCTTCTACATCCCTGGAAATATCAGCGTGCTATTTAATCAGCCTTGTCTCCAGGGAACCGCAGTCCTTGAACATCAAAGCTACATTCATATTCAACAGAAAATGGATCCTGCGGTGCAGAGCTGCTGGCTTCAAATAAGAGCAGAAAAACCCGAGCGGCAGAGGTGCAGCAAGTGTGATACATAAATCACAGCCTGAGCGCCCAAGCTCATTCTCCTTCCTTTGTCCAGCTGGAAATGCATTTTTCCATTTGCATTACAAATACACCTTAAGTGTCAGAGTCTGCAGCTCTGCTCCAAAACAGATTGCCTAAAGTGCACCTGAAATGGCAAAATCGTTGCCCAGTCACCCATGTTGGGCCCTGGGTGTACTCACCAAGGAGCTGCAGACAACCGAGGAGGAAAAACAGGCTCTTCATTTCGCAGCCCGCTGGCAGCACTCGCCTTCACAGCCTCGGCCCCAGCCGGACCTTGGACTGCCCGGAGGCACGTGACGGGCTCAGCCCCAGGCCGTCTGCAGGGAGAGGACTAAACCAGCACCGGGATGCAGGCTTCCCCAGTGGAAACTGGAGCCTTGAGCAGCCCAGAAGCCAGTTTGCCGTTAGTTCCTTTCCCAAGCTCCCCAGTTTCTTGGCATCTGCATGGAGCTTGGGAAAGCCGCTGGGGAATGAGACAGGGAAAATGAGATTTGCGGGACCTTCCCGCAGCCCCTATTCCCCCGATTAGTTACTTCATCATTCACACCTTAATTCCTCCCTTCACCCCCCCTTGATCGGTTCGGGGGTTTGCTAGAGAGCGGCGAGAGCAAACGCACCACATTCAAGTCAAACATGTTCCTGCGTGCCGCTCTCCCCTCCAGCACGCCCGCTACCTTGTAATTACTATTAATGGTCTCAATGTATTTTCAATTAGCTCTCTCGGAGGAGAGCAGCTCCCAGCGACAACTTGTAATTGTACTTTGGACACCAGCTGATCTGCTCGTTCTGCAGCGCGCGCCGTCGCAGGGCCGCCCGAGCCCCGCGCCGCTCTTGCCGAGGCCGTCAGGGGCCGAAGGTGGCAGCTGGCAGCAGCGTCGGCCAACGCGGGAGGAGGAGGCGGAGGAGGAGGAGGCGGAGGAGGAGGAGGAGGAAGGCGTCCCTTCATAGCCACTAGCGGCTCTCTGCATCCACCCGCTGGCCGGGGAGGCGGGGGGAGGCAGCGTGCGGGTCCCCATCGGCCGCCCTCCCCACGCCCCGGGGTGCTCCGTCCCGCCCGGGGCAGGGTCCCGCCGGGCACCCCGGCCGGGTGTCGAAGGAGAAGGACGGCAAAGCACGGCCGGGGCCAGGGCTGGGGACCGGCGCAGCCCGCTGCCGCACCGGCACGGCTTGTCCCCACCAGCCTGCCCCGGGCAGGGCATCCCACGGCTGCACCGTCCCGGCTGTCCCCTCCATCCCCTCAGCGTCTGTGATTTTAAGAAGCCATGAAGCCTGCGGCTGAGTATTTTGTCCTCCACCCCCGTCTGCCCCCGCAGCGCATGACGGCGGACCGGGCGGCCCCGCTGCCAGCTCCCGGGGCAAGGGACTGCGTCTCAGCCCTTGCTTTTGCTCTGCAGCCCACCCTGTCTGCAAGGTGCGGGAATTTCACCTGCCCCACTCACGGGGAGGCTTTCGCTCAGGGCAGCCCCGGCGGAAAACACTGCGCTGGCAGTCCTGCTCCCTTCCCCTGCTCCAGCCCCAGCGCGGCAGGCGGAGAGGAGCAGTTTTCCCCTTCCAGCACCCGGTCGGCCGGCTCTGGGGGAGCCATCGCGGATGCAGGCACAAGGAGGCAGGTGGTCCTGCCCCCCCTCGTGCATGCACACGGGTGCTCACACAGGCACTCACATGCATTCGCATGTGCACACACATGTGCGCGCACACACACACACACACACACACACGGGCTGGCTTCCCACAGCCCCTGCATGTTGCGAGCTGGTGCCCACTGGCCTCATGACTGGAGGCTCCCGATTTGTTTCCTGGAGGAGATGGACCCTGGGTAAAGGCCAGACCAGCATATCCTGTAGCAGGCTGCCAAACGGCCCACGAGACATGTAGAGCTGGATCTCTGGGAGGGGAATGAATGTAAAGTAAGGCACAGGGGGAGAATAATCCAAATTGCACATACAAAACAATGGGCTCGGAGCTGACCACGCCACTCGGGAGCGAGATGGCAGAGGAGGACTATAGACAGCTCAGTGAGAACAAGCTGCTGGAGCTCAGTAGTAGCCAAAAAAATCGTAATCAAATGTTAGGAAAGGTGAGGAAGGGCACAGAGACCAAAGCAGAAGTCCTTACCATGCCACTGTGCAAACTGCAAGAGTTTCCCGGAGCCCAGGAGAGGCTGGAGAAGTGCTTGGAAGGAACATGAGGAGGCACTGGGCCAAACTGAGAGCAGGGAGCACCTGGGAGAGCACAGGAACGGCGAGGCAGGGCGCCCCGTCCTGGCCGGCTCCCACCACTTCCAACCCTCTCCCGCAGGACTGGGGGCTGGACCCGATGGGCCTCCACGCTGCACCACTTGGGCCACGTGCCTGTGAGCAGACACAACACATGGGGTCGCAGCTGACACATCCCGGCTGGCTGGCAGGGAGCAGGGACCCTTCTCTCCCAAAGCCTGTGGCTCCCCAAACGTGGTGCAATTTCCCACCTCCGCAGTAAGCAGCTAACTGGGAACAGCAGCCTCGGCACCCACTGCTCAGGAGCGCCCCAGCTCGGCGCTGGGCATCTAACCCTGCAGAGGAAGGAGAGATGCAGCCTCCTGCCCCATCCTCTCCCACACCAGGGCATGCAGCCGCGTGCTGGCCAAGAGGAAAATCTTGTCGGCAATGTCTCTCTGCCTGGATACGAGCCAAAATCAAGTCAGCATTTTCCGTGTAGGGAGCTGGCTGCCAAGAGATGTCCTGGAGGTGAAAGGCTCCCTCTCTCATTACCACTTGCAAATCTCGCCCTGGAGACTCTCTGGATGAACGCTGGCTGCAGTGAAATCACCCATATTTTAATAGGCAAAGAGAGCTGGGGAGGGTAAGAGGAGGCTCAGCAATAAGAGCCTGAAGAAAAGACTGCAGTGTGCAATGGCCAGGGCCCACGCTTGTCCGTGGCCTCAGCAGCCCTCAGCACGGCTGCAGCTCGACTCCAGGCAGGCGGCAGGGAAAGGAAGACCCGCTCGGCGTGCTGCCCCCTGCACCAGCCTGCCTGGCCCTCGTGGCAGACCGGGCAGGATTCACCTCTCCCAGTGCGTGCTCTCAACCTCACAAGCTCAGCCTTTCAGGGGATGCCCCAGACTCTTATTTTTACCATTTGCCCACTGCAGCCCCTGCCTTTGGGACGCTGTTTGTCCCAGCTGCTCCGGCTGAGCGCAGGGACTGCCCGCGGACAGGAGGTGACTCTGCTCTTGCTGGACAGAAATCCCAGCAAAACCCTCTGCTCCTGGGGGCAGCTGCTCACTGCCATGCTGTTCCTGGGACTGGGAGACCAGGATACCCTGGCACTTGCTACTCGTTTCTCCCCAGGACCGGAGCACGCAGGCGTCTGGGATCCAGTTTTTGTGGATGCTGGAGCCCCGAGCCGAGCCGCACCGCGCCTGAGGGCCGGGCAGGCACAACAGAAAGCTGAACAAGAGCAAAATTTGGGTCAGGCAGATGCAGAGAGGGAAACCAAGACGAAAGGAAGCAGCAATCAACCCCCAGAAATGAAAGCTGCTGCTCTAACAGAGAGATTAGCCCGTGTTACTCCCCGCCGCCAGCTCGCCCTTCTGCTCTCCAGCGTGCTCCGCGGACGCTGACTGCCCGCAGCACCCCGGCGAGGGCGAGCACGTCGCCACGGTAGAAGGGGAGAAACGCCCAGCACGTGTTTGACCTGACCTTCCCAAAGCCAAGTTATAAACTTGTATCAGTGCCAGAAATACCAGAGCCTTTAGGCATTCAACAAAGCTGCCTCCTGAAGTCCATCGGGGACATCTAGATGTCAGGGACATCTCCGAATGTCTTCTCTCCACCCAGAACAGCCACAGCCTATAACAAAAATAAGCAACACACGGGACTTCTCCTCCCGCATGAGCCCTCAGCCCGGGCACGTCCTCTGTTGGAAACCAAGCCCAGCACTGCGCCCATCGACACGACGTGCTGACAGCCGTGAGCACCAGGCCCCACGGCGGGTAATGTGCGCCAGGCTCGCTCACACACCGCAGCACTCGCTGCAGCTGTTTCAGCTGCCAAGCCTCACTAACAGCACCGTCCCTGGAAAGTCATTAAGCACATGGAAAAAATCTTCTGTGATAAAAATATTAGACCCTGTGGCCTCAAACGGAGACAAATCGGAGCAGACACGGCAGAGACGCACCAAGCGCCAGCTGGCTCCCATCCGCCCAAGCGCAGAAGCTCCCACCTCCCAGGGTGCCAGCGAGCAGCACAGGACGCGGACACCTCACCGCATCACAGTGCCTGTCCTGCAACTGCAAGGGCACCAGGACGTTCAAACGAACGAGAAGAGAGCAAACACTTAACCAAGGGCTCCATGATCATGGCAGGCATGAAAGCTGTTTTGGACTGGTACGGATCTCAGCAAAAAGCTACCGCTGCTCGTGGTGGCAGCTCCTCTAAAAGCAGCTTGCCAAGGCTGTTCACAGGGCATGATCACAGGTCTCTCTGTACCCAGCTGCCCGGCCACGATTTATTGGTGAATCTCCTTGGCACAGCGTACCATTGCTTGAGCTTTGGATGTTAAGCTAATCCTTAACTATTAGGAGGAAATGTCCTCTAAGGTTAGGCAGTCCATGTAACAGTTACTGTCTGATATCTCACACCCGCCCTCAAAGCAGCCAGCTACAAGCTGTGATTGGATAGAATCACAGAATCACAGAATCACAGAATCACAGAATCACTGAGGTTGGAAGGGACCTCTGGAGATCATCTAGTCCAACCCCCCTGCTCAAGCAGGGTCACCTAGAGCACATTGCACAGGATTGCATCCAGGCGCATTTTGAATATCTCCAGAGAAGGAGACTCCACCACCTCTCGGGGCAACCTGTTCCAGTGCTCTGTCACCCTCACAGTGAAAAAGTTTTTCCTCATGTTAAGATGGAAGTGTCTGTGTTTCAGTTTGTGCCCATTGCCTCGCGTCCTGTCGCTCGGCACCACTGAAAAGAGTCTGGCCCCATCCTCTCGACACCCTCCCTTCAGATACTTATACACATTGATAAGATCTCCTCTCAGCCTTCTCTTCTCCAAGCTAAACAGGCCAAGCTCTCTCAGCCTTTCCTCATAAGAGAGATGCTCCAGTCCCCTAATCATCTTTGTGGCCCTTCGCTGCACTTGCTCCAGTAGTGCCACATCCCTCTTGTACTGGGGAGCCCAGAACTGGACGCAGTACTCCAGATGTGGCCTCACCAGGGCTGAGTAGAGGGGGAGAATCACTTCCCTCGACCTGCTGGCAACACTCTTTCTGATGCAGCCCAGGATACCATTGGCCTTCTTGGCCACAAGGGCACATTGCTGCCTCATACTTAACTTGGTGTCCACCAGCACTCCCAGGTCCTTCTCAGCAGAGCTGCTTTCCAGCAGGTCAACCCCCAACCTGTACTGCTGCATGGGGTTATTCCTCCCCAGGTGCAGGACCCTGCACTTCCCTTTGTTGAATTTCATGAGGTTCCTCTCTGCCCACCTCTCCAGCCTGTCCAAGTCTCTCTGAATGGCAGCACAGCCCTCTGGCGTATCGGCCACTCCTCCCAGTTTTGTATCGTCAGCAAACTTGCTGAGTGTGCACTCTGTGCCTTCATCCAGGTCATTGATGAAGAAGTTGAACAAGACTGGACCCAGTACTGACCCCTGGGGGACACCGCTAGCTACAGGCCTCCAACTAGACTCTGTACCACTGATCACAACTCTCTGAGCTCTGCCATTCAGCCAGTTCTCAATCCACCTCACTGTCCACTCATCTAACCCACACTTCCTGAGCTTGTCTATGAGGATGCTATGGGAGACAGTGTCAAAAGCCTTGCTGAAGTCTAGGTAGACAACATCCACTGCTCTCCCCTCATCTACCCAGCCAGTCATTCCATCATAGAAGGCTATCAGATTGGTTAAGCATGATTTCCCCTTGGTGAAGCCATGCTGACTACTCCTGATCACCTTCTTTTCCTCCACATGCGTGGAGATGGCTTCCAGGATGAGCTGCTCCATCACCTTTCCAGGGATGGAGGTGAGGCTGACTGGCCTGTAGTTCCCTGGGTCCTCCTTCTTGCCCTTTTTGAAGACTGGGGTGACATTGGCTTTCTTCCAGTCCTCGGGCACCTCTCCTGTTCTCCATGACCTTTCAAAGATGATGGAGAAGAATAACATCCCATGTGGAAATTTTTCTGTTTAAGAAAATGTTAAAGTCCCAGGTGCAACAGCACATTTTATGCTGGCATGACTGATCCCTGGTGGCAGAAGAGCCGCACGCCCATCCAGGAGAGCCACGGCTCTGAGTCGTGGGGCCGGTCAGAGAGCTAAGGCTGCAAGTTCAATCAGCCCACGACGGCCACCTGCTTCGGGACTCTTCACCGATTCAGGAAGACAAACTCGCCCTGCTCTCATGCATCCCACAGATACTACAAAAATGAGACCAGGCCCACTGAGAAATGATTCACCAGGACCTCCTTTCCCCGCAGCACATTTCCTTAGCAGTCCAAACGCCAGCACGTGGCGCCTGCTGACCACGGGGCTTGGCCCTCGCTGACCACCCCCACCAGCAGGCCTATGCCTCCAGCAGTTATGCGGCCACCTTCTCCCCAGAGTAACAGCAAGGTGAGAGAAGGTGCCAGAAGGCTTCCCAGCTGCCTGCTTTTCCATGCTTAATCAAAACCGCCAGAAAGTCTCTTTCCCAGAGAGGTTGCACACGCCTGAACGCCAAACCAACAGAGAGGGAGGAAGGGGCAATGCACTTCTGAGCTGGAGCCATTTCCCCTTCCAGCCATCACCAAGCCAGGAGCCAAGAATGCTTTCAGGGAGGAGGACACCCGCACCAAAGCACACCCGGTCCGTGAAGCCCTCCTGCCCCTCTGCACACGCGGGCAGGGGTTACCCTGCAGCACTGCTATGAGAGACTGGCCATGAAGGAAGGCTTTTATTGGCCAAACAATCAACGATTTGGGCTGCAATTGCCTAGAAACCAGAGATACTATGGCTTTGCCATGCCCGCCAGAGGACTGCTAAGCAATAGCTTACATGGCTTTACAACGCTAGCAAGGAACTGAGGTATTTTGGAGTTCTCAAATAGTGTGAAATACAGAGGAGCCAGCCAGCGCTGGTGAGCGAGGGGAGAGCCTGGAGCACTCAGCCGAGACAAGGCCTGCAGACTTCCCTGGGGAGGTCCTGGAGCACTTTCCTCCGATGTGGAAGTTTAAGGGGCAGAAGCTCTTCCAAACTGCCTCTGTGGGAGAGCAACATTTGAGTCCAGGCAATGCTGAAGAAGCTATTTTGGCTTCAGAAGGAAGAACAGGATGCCAATGGCCAGGATTTCTGGCCTGTCTAGAAGGTGTACTTATACCTGCTTCTTGTCCTGTAGTTGCAAGCAAGACAAAAAGCTTCTGAACTCAGACAAGAAGCAGCAGTTTCAGCACCAGATTACTGCACCTAAACTCCTGCATGCAGACTCGGGAATCTGAGTAACAAGTGCTGAGCTAAGACCCTGCCAGATGCCATAATCAGCCCACTCATCCAGTCCCCATGCTTAGATAAAATTTCTTTTGTACTCTGAAGACTAACAGCCCCTTACTAGCCTCCATTTTCTACCCCTTAAACCTGCTTAAGGGGAAATATCTAGCAAGGGAACAGTTTAAGCCTTGTCTGTATTCCAGCTGGTTGATGGCATCAGTTACACTGAGAGAGGTGTTTCAGCAAGCTCTCCTAGAGAGATGCCATTTTTTACCGGCCAGGGCTGTTCTAAATAATCTCCTCTGTGGGAGCTTCTGTGATGGCACAAAGGGGCAATTCAGTGTCCATAGCAATGTCTGCAAACAACTCGTGTCTCTAATCAGCACAGCTATGCTGTCAAAACACAAGTTTCCGCCAGCTGTAGCAGGTAATACAAGTTGTCACCAAACACCTCTTAATCCAATTTACAATCCATACGGTGAAAGTCATTCCCTCAGCTTCTCTCCCGCATTTGCAGAGATGGCCCATGGGACTTCAGTGCTCCCGCTGTCTCCGCATTTGGGCCATTTTCTGTTCTTACATGACCACACTAGAGCAGGCCATTAGTATCCAAAACTAACTACTGACAGATGTGACTCTGGTGGCCACCTTGAAGGACCAAAAAGTTGGATCAATTCACTCAGTCTCTCCACAATTTTCAACTCAGAGAAAGCACTGGGGCCTCCTCTCCCCCTGCACTGGTAGGCGCTGGCATGTGCCAGAGCTACTGAGCAACAGGACGAGTTCCACGGGCAAGGCAATGACACTGGAGCTCCTGTTGTCCTTGGTATGCCCCATTTTGTCTGGGCAATACTGGTCTTTGTAGATGCCAGTGTGACATTACAGCTTGCCTTATCAAGGGTATTTATATACACTCATCTCTTCCAGGTGTTTTTCCAAGCCCAACTTCTGGAAAAATAATAGCCATAACACAACCAATTTGCTGGTTTGCTTCTTTGAATCACCAAAAGTCTCCAGTTTTTGTAGTTCAAGCAAACCTTCCCAAAGAACAGGCAAAGGGGGGGTGGGGAGTAGGGAGAGACTTAGGTTACTGTTTGTTTAGCCAAACAGTAGAAGTTTCATGTAGAACAAGAATAAACTAGAGACTCTACCTTATGGTGACACCCTTCAGGGCCCAACCCAGCTGTGCAGGAAGGAAACACACATCTGACTCATGGAAAACTGACTTTGGGGAAGGAAGGGGGAAATCACCTCTTCCACCGCTTATTTTGACCACCAGATATTTCCCCCTTCCTCAGACAATTCCAAGACTTCATCATACAGAAGTAGGCTATTACTTTGAGTATGAGAGTTTTCAAAACTATTCATATCACCAAAAAGTCAGAAGTTCTGGAAAATACTTTTCTGACATCTTTTGGGCAGAGAGTAGGCAAACCCAAGGCTTGAAACACTGGAAGACTTTTTAAAAAAAGAAAAAATCTCTCCTGCAATTCTTGCAAGAGATGGTACTAGCATCCCCGTCAGGTTTCAAGCCAGGTACATGTCCACACAGCACCCTCTGTAGACCAGAACAAGTGCTCTTCATTCCCACTCTTAACTACTGTTCTGTGCTCTGAGAGCTGGCATTCTGTTCCCATCATCTTCAGTAATGTATTGCCTTTCAGGGGAGAGCACGCTATAAAGCTGTAGTTGCCTTCTGTGACCTGTCTCACAGAAGAAATCTTCTATAAAAACTCATTCTTGCCAGGAACAGCATAATGTATCATTCCAATTATGATTCATTGCTGGAGGAGGAGGAGCATGGAGGTGAGGGGAGAATCAATGCTAGTCTTCATGTTTAAAGTGATTTGTTTCTTCTCCACCTATCTGGCTACACTGAAATGACAAAAGTGTCAAGTCTGAGCAGCACCAAACAAAATTTGGAAAAAGGATCTGCTCTAGGGTAGCAGAGGCTCCTCTTCCTTAAGGAGGACTCTGCTGGAAGGTGACCCACTTCATTAATAAAATACAAGAAACAAGAAAGTTGTCTTCTCGTGTTCCCCAACAAAGAGATGTGAAGAGCTTTGCCTGACACAACCTCAAGCGCTGGCTGTGGCAGTACAAGTGGAAAACCTGATGTGCAGGGCAGGGGATGGCAGAGCATCCGGAGTCACTTACAAGTAGCTGTCATAGCAGAAGTGCACATCCACCTCAGCACATCCTGAGCACAGCAAAAATGGTATTTCTTTGCCACCCTTCCCTCTCACCATGCCTACCTTCCTGCATTTGCCATTTGGTTTGTGTTTCTTTCATTAAGAAAAGGAACTGCCACACAACACAGAGCTCTGTACCAAGCACTCTGCTTCACTCACACTCTCCAGGGGCTTTCCAGCAATTTTAGACTACCTGCTGCAAACCCTGGCATCTGCTGGCTGGCCAGGATGTACTCCCTTTCAGGTATGGTCCCACCACCTGCAGTGCAGTTACTTTTGCTGCGGTGACTCCCTGGAGAAGCTCTCAAGGCAGCACCTCCAGCCCTGCGGCGCACACAGCTCAAGCCCTCCTTCCAAGGACAGCAGCTTGGCCAAGGGTTCCTCTGTCACTGTTGCCCATGCTATGATGCAGACCATGGGTTTGGTCTTGCCTTTGAGCACAGGCAGTACATTCCCATGTTGCTAAACTGGGTGTTACCATTGCAGAGTGAAGTGAAAGAGGGAAAATGGGTATTTCAGTAAGAAAGAGGTGACAGTGAAGGGAGGGAACAGGAAATAGAAGGACAGACAGAGACCAGTGCAACCCTTGGTAAAAACGACATGCTTTATACATCACCGCTGGGAACCCCAACCCAATGTCTTCACCACTATGCTGAATCTGAAATGTGGTGGAAACATTATTGCTTCCATGATTTATTTCAAAACCCAGTGCTACTTTTACCTACAACACTGTGTTCCATGATGTAAAACATACAGCTTAGATGTATTTCTGAGTTGGGAAGAGAAGATTTACTAATGACACTGGAGAAGAAGAAAAAAAAAATTTTTTTTTTTTTTTTTTTTTTTTTTTTTTTTTTTTTTAGAAATTTGAGCTATAGCCTCTCCCTTCAGTAACCTCTTCTGGGAAAGCAGTGTAATACAAATGCATGAAAAATCACTTTAATTATTTCTACTCTATTTGCACAAGGACTCTTGACATTGACAGTTTATTCTAACCAAGACTTCACGTGGAAACTAGAATCCTGTTAAAACATAAGGCAAGTTTCCTGTGAATAGGAAGGCAAAATGTGATAATAAAAATCTATCAGGTGCAAATGAGTGTAAAGCACTAAATAGCCGGGGTATCAGTGAGTACACAGAAGCAAAAGGATGCATTTTTACCCTGTTTGCAAGTAAATACCAGTCATTCAAATTCAGCACAACAGGTTTTTTTAAAAAATATGATTTCCTACTTAGATTTATTTTTCCTTTAATAACACAGTTTAGCATTTCAGAGTTTTGCATTCTACACTCTTACACACTGTCCTTGTTTGTTAGCATTTAAACACAAAAAGACGTAGCAAGACCTCCAAACACAAATAAATACAAAAACACAATATACAATAAACTGAAATACAACATATAATAATGCTATTGAGAAATTAAGACATGTTGCTAATTCTTTTTTTATTATTATTATTTTAACAACATGGTTATTGCTGAGCAATAAATTATACATTTTAAAGTCGTTTTTTCCCCTAAAAAAATAAAGAAAAAAGACGAGAACCACTGGTTACCAGATCACTTGCACTGTATTCTTACAGCTATTGATAATTAAGACAGGCAGAATATACACAATCAAATGAGGTTGGCCTTCTTTGGTCTTTGTTTTTGATCATAAACTGAACACAAGTGTACCGTTCACTGAAGAGTATGAGATTAAAGAAATAGTTACACAAGTTTTAAACACATTAATTTGTACATTTTCCTTGATCATTGATGTCTTTTCCATAGATATTTCTTACAGAATTTCTTGGAAACAAATGTCAGCTTTAGTTTTCCCAATTATTACGTTGTTCCATGCATCTTAAAGGTTATCCTACTTGTCTAAGAGAAATGGACCCATGTTTAGTCCATCATCTCCTAATGGGATATTTTTCACAGCTCTCTAGTCACCACTAAATCATTGGAGTTTTATACCTTGTAGAAAAAATCCTGAACTTCCCCTATTTTTTTTTCTCTATAAAACTGAAAAAATATATAAATCAAACAACAGCTATAAGAAAAACAAAGAGGTGGATCACATGGTGCATCAGCAACAATGGAAGCTTGTACCTTCCCATTCCACAAGTACAGATTATACAACTCTCTGCCAGTGACGCAGGTCATAGTTGGAAGATGTGTCCTTTCAGACGTGAGCTATATTCAAGTTCAAAGCTCAGAACACTATGCAAGAAAATGACCTTTACGAATGATAATGCTGGTTTATCTCAATAACCCTTAGACAGAGTCAAATTTTATCACTACGCATCACACTGCCAGCAATGGAGCGTGTGAACACTGGCATTGCTAAGAAGTTAAAAAGTCCTTGCAGAACTGGCAACCAAATTAAAAGCTTAGTTCCAAAGGACCAAAAACACAAACACCACATACAGACAACAAACCCTTCCCTAAACAGGTAGGTTAGTAAGCCACAGAGTTGGGATCCAGATTTGAATTTCACATCAAGTCTGGGATGTTTGGATCCAGGATTTTGGTTCAGGCGCTTCTCTGTGAAATTTAGAACTTATTTGAACCCTAAGGAACTAATCCTAACTTGGAGGAAAAAAAAAAAAAACACAACAAAAACACAGCCTAATATCTACACTAAGATCATGAAATGGAAGACAAAAGCTGCAGTCTTGCCCACAAATTAGAAATAGGAATAGTCAGATCCCTTACGTGTGGTATATCTCTGCTCTTCTAAATCTTAAGAGGATGTCCCTGAATCAGCATTCCAAAGTTTTCCACTACGCTCATCTATCTGGTGCTTCTCAGCAAAGGCCTGGATTAAAAGGCAGGAAAGAACAGTTAAGCCCTCCATATTTTGGTTTAAAGAAAAGAAAAAAAAACACAAGAAAAAAGGTCAGTCACCCTATAGCTGGTAGAACCAAGATTAATCCACTTTAAAATGGTTTTGTTCTCCCTGCTCCATTAAGAACAGTATAAGAAGAGACTTTTTTGTTGGGCAATTCTAAACAAGTAGAGCAGGACACTGACATTTGCTGCTATTATTCACATAGACACATTGTGCTGGCCTTCCACTCTGCAAGCTGTGCAAAGTACAGCTAAGTAGTTAGCAATGCCTGGGCCATACATACAACCCCAAATCATGACAGCTTCTGTTTAATTCTAGCCCTTACTGTCTTGATGTGGGTCTTTAAGGTATGTCAACTTGCTTTTCAGTTCCTTTAAGAGACAAATATATTAGAAGAGTAAAGCTAGTGATTTGAACATAACACTAGGGAACTGGAACCTCTCATTTAGCCCTGGCTCCAGGAGATTCCTTTTGTGACTCTGGGTAAGTCACTTCACTTCTTGGCCTCAATTTTCTTTTTCCAGAAAAGACGAATAGTACTTGCTATAAGAAAATGTTTGCAGATGCAAAGTGGTTACTACACTATACATAGCACTAAAACTATTTTCAGACAGACCAAATTCCAGAATTGATTGTTTTTATTGCAGTAGCTATGATTTCTAGATCAATCAGAATATAGAGGTATTGACTGAACAGGATAGGAATTCCAGGAAGAGGTCCAGCTGCTTTTTATCATCTTTTGTTCCCAAATTAAAAAAAAAAAAAACAAAAAACTAAATTCGCAATTGACAAGACGCCCATCACTATTTGTTTAAAATACATGAATCTCCTAATTAGCTGAATATGAGGAAGGACATGTGTCCTAGATGACATTCCAAGGTCTTCAGAAAGGCTAAGCAAACTGCTCATTTCCCATTCGATAAAACGGCTTTTTTGCTATATATACACAGGTCTTCAAACCTGGAGGATGGGAAGCTAAAGTTTGCCCTTAGCCAAGATGCTCCCTTAGCAGCAGCAAGTTACATTTGCACCACTTGATCAAGTATAACTTGGGGGATAAGGTTTTGTTTCATCACTTCTATGTAAAGAAAAGACTTTGCATATATATGTTCATGCATGTCTGTGTGTATGTGTATGTATGTACCTGCACATATACGAGTATTTTAAAGACCAAAAAATAACAGACTAGGTTTTCAACCCAAGAATTTTTTCCCCCTCACCTATTTGTAATTTATTTGCATAGTTAAAACATATCAAGGCATCAATACTGCAGTAACATTTTTCACTCTTCTGAGGTGCAGGCAACTTTTCATGTCACTCTCTAGGTGCTTCTCTGTCTTAGACCAAACAGCACCATTACATTAAAAAACAAACAAACAAACAAAAAAATCACACACAACCCCAAACCCAAACCACTGCATTGTTGCTGAAATGCCTATTCCACATGATGGAATACAGATACAAATAGGTGGCAGCTTTTAAACTCAATCTCAACAATCTGTAATTGCGGCAAGCTGAGGAAAATGAACAATACAATCACAACCTAACATTTCATGGGTTCAACACTTAAATTACAACTAACACAGATCTCTGTTATCTTTGCATTTGAGAAATTCACCAGGCACAGAAACAGGCACATATCTTCAACCTTCCTTTTCCACATAGGAAAACCCATCGAAAAAGTAAATTAAACTGTATTTTGTATTTATAAGACGACTAGCATGTTACCCACAACATTTTTCCATCAAAATTATGCCACTCTTCCCATTTTCCTATTGCACATTCTCTTTGTGAAGAACAACATTTACAGTACAAGGCTGAAATCAACATTGCATAATATAAGTCAGCAGCTGACTTAAGTCATGAAGGTGTACCATGTAGACAGTAACTGAAACAAGACCCCTTTAATTAGATCAGAGAAGTAATGCAGACATGGTCATACATAATGATTGAGGGTTGGTCTTTAAACACTGAAATAGTTTCATCCTGTTTAGAATTCGAGACTTTCTAAATAAAGGATGCGCACACCCCGTACTGAACAGTGTACAAAAAGGGCAACATCCAGCTTCTCATACCTTGGAATCTCCCTAGACAAAGCTGGAAATGGGAGAGGCATGTATATAACTTGGAGGGTCATCACTAAGAAAGAATACCAGCAACAGACTTCAGTTGTGCACTGCTAAGAATTACTAAGCAGAGGAAAAAAAGGTTCCACTGAAGAAATCCTATTTGTGGTAATGCAAATACTCCGGGACCCCCGTACACTCATGGCGCCCCACACAACTTAAGTGGGTTTCAAGAGCATATCTGGGGGCAGACTCTTGCCCTATGAACCATTTTATGTAGACAGTTCCTACAAAAGTTCGGATACCTGGTCAGTATAAACAGGAAAACAAAAAAGGGCATTTCAATTCTGAGAGAAAAAGTTTAAATAATTTAAAGTGTTGTGTAAAGCACCAGGCATCTTTCTTTTCAATTTAGCAAATATACAGTGGCCCTATTTTCACAAAATGCTACATACTCCTTGCTGGAAAGCAGAGGAAACCCATTTCTATGTACACAGTAAGAACTGTACAGAGATGGTCTGCGAGTTCTGCAGAAAAAGGGGTGTTACAGTCAAGGCTTCAGGTATTCCACAGCAGGCGGTGTTTACATTTTGTAGCAAGATCCTGGATTTCACAGTACGCAGGGTTGGCAAACTGGAAATTCTCTGGCAGCTTCATGTAGTTTTACAAAATAAGTGCAGTAGGCCTCCGTTTTATTAACTGTGATAAAAAGCATATATGCAAAAATATTTTTATATTGATAGCACATTACTGCATTATAAAAGCTGCCCAAGTGAAGCTGAAGATTTTGGCAGCTGGTGCTTTTGGCACTTGGGAGATGTGGAAAGCAGCATAGAGATCTGTGAAATAGGAACAGTGACTGATGTTTCTGCTACAGTGATCGGCATTAATATAGTTAGCAGTGTTCATATTTAAACTTCTCTATGAAGTTTCTGAGTCAATATCCCACTAAGAGGGGATATTCAGATCTCTTAAAGCTACTGGTTTAGGCTGTGTGCAGACTCAGGAAGACTTCCCTATTAGTTTACACTTTTCTCATGTTTCAAAGTCCTTTTTCAATCATAAAGGCTGGAAACTCTTTTCCCCCCCTGTTTTTAAGAGCCCGGATTTAGAAGCACAATTCTGTCACAGGAGTTGGAAACTGCAGTCACAAATCTGCAGAACATGCTGGGCCATGCTTATACCAGAAATCTCCTCCAAGTCCCAGATTGAAACAGGATATAAACTCTTTTGAGATGGCCAAACATTTAAGTTTACAAGACATGCATCAGCAATGGGAGGAGAGTCCTTTGGACATTTCCACTTGGGAATCCTGTTTTCAGTAAAATTCTGTGATGCACAAACACAAAAGCTCAGCTGCCTACATTCACAATTATTAAAATGACACAAGTTGAGCGAACCTTCGCCCAGAAGCCTAAGTGATGGGTTTGCTTATGCAGCCTGCATAAAACTGCAAGTGCCGTATAATCATATCTAGAGATATAGACATGGGTATATCTATAGATATTTATCTCTTATGCAGAATGTCCTCCTTCAGTGCTAGAAGTCAAGGGCTAGCACATGCCTCCATATTTTAGCTTGCACCAGTTGACAGCTATGTACCATAAAGGAAATACAGTACCTGGACAATGGAAGGCAAGAACAGGAAGACAAGTTGCTACTGATGGCTCTGACTGTCAGTAGCAGGCAGTATTTTAGCAGGTGCCTGGAAAACCCATGAAGATCACTTAGCATGCATTGTATAATCATAAATACTTCTTGCAGGCACTGCGTGTGAAGGCACAGCCAAAAAAGACAACAGCAAAGACAAGCTGAGATACAAAGGCATGAATTCAACTGCACCTTAGACAAAAATCGTGACTATGCCTCAAAAAGCAGAAACTGACACAACCTGATATTAAAGACTAAGGTGCACCATCTTCTTTCAAGACCACAAAGGCAAAACACAGCGGTGCAAGTCAGCTTTGCTTAAGCAGTTCTCAGATTTTAAAAAGCAGCACAGTCAGGGTATGTCACTAGACTTGCTTGTCACAGACTATTAAATAGAAGCAGATGAACACAGCAGTTGCAATCAGCATGTTTCAGGGCTTGCAAACGCTTTCCGCGAAAGTTCAGACTGTTACAAGAAGGAAGCCTGTGCGTTCCCTGTTCGGATGCTTGTCTGCTATGAGAAGCTGCCATGAGTGGATATATTCACAGCCCCACAGAATTCTTACATGAGTCCGTTTAAAGCGATGCCACCTTCCAACCACAGGCATTAGAGGAAAAATGTCGCCTTCCTTCTCACTGGCCTTGGAGACTGTCTAGTCCAAGCTCCATAGGAGCACTGAGCATAACATTTCGGCACCTGATTAAAGATGGATTTCGCCATGGCCAAGCCACAGAAGCTCCAGTGACCAAAAGAAATGGGCTTTGGCTTCTATTTTGCACATCACAAGGTACCTAAAGGCTCTGAAGATAAGGCTAAACATTATGCCTGACGTCCAATTAAACTACCATTTCAGATATCAGAATTAATCTGAATAAAAAGCTATGGTTTATAAGCAGCACAGCACATCTAAGGCACATGTATGCATGCAAGCCACCATCACTGCATTAAGACTTTGCTGATTTGTCCTTAAGAAGCAATGGTTGCTAGTACAGAACAAACATACAGGCTTCTTTTCAGCACTAATCCTCCTCCCCAATACTGAAAATACTATATACTGCTGACAGCATAATGTGCAACATATATAGCTTGATTGGAAAGCATGGGGCAGAACTTTAAAAAATGTACAGGATTCCGTTTAGAACTCCAAAGTTCAACAAATGCCCTATTTTAGGGTGAAAACAATTATAAATCTGATAATGATGCACAGCATCCATGAGTGATTTTTCCTTAATTTTGAAATAGTGTCATTAACTACGACATATATTGTAGGTTTACATTTCTAAC
Source organism: Apteryx mantelli (assembly GCF_036417845.1). Lineage (NCBI taxonomy): Eukaryota > Metazoa > Chordata > Aves > Apterygiformes > Apterygidae > Apteryx > Apteryx mantelli. The sequence goes on along the minus strand of NC_089981.1, from coordinate 78,199,277 downwards.
GAGAAATAACAGAATTGAATAGTTTTTTTTCCTATCACAAGTGATAACCAGTGTTTGATATCTTCTATTTTTCTTCCAAGAAATATCAGTCTATCAACAGTTTTAAAATAAAATGTTTTCTGTAACAATAGAACTTTAAATAAAAATATGATTTTGATTCAGATACTTTTGAGAAGACATGGATACTTTTCCAAGATCTTCTGACAAAGTAATTATTAAAACAGAGACCAGATGAGGCCTTAAAAAGACAATATACTATATTTCAGACAAGATTGCACCTCAGTTTTTCAAATAATATCATAATTGCAACATTACTTCATCATTTCTTCTTTTAACATGCTGACAATTTCCAGCTAGCCCACATGTGAACTTTTTTCTTATTTTTTTTTGAATTCTAGCTTAAAGGAATAAAAGTCAGTAATTTATTCAGCACATACTGTATATGTCTTTTCACCTCCAATTGACTATTGATCATTAATAAGTTAAAAAAGAAATCCTCTCTGACTATAATCATTATCCTCATGAGGGATAAATGATTCTTCAGAGCTTAAGTGTTTCTAGTTCTATTAAAAAATATACCATGGTATGATTTCTTAATGTGTTGCTACTTTCGCAATTGGACCCTATGCAGTTATGCCTTCAAACTCTTCCTTCTGTTCCACAAGGTGGTTCCGTGAGCTTTAGGACCTCTGATTGAAGACAAACTGATATAAAAACCCCAAATGGAGTTGTCTTCTGTTTAATCTGCCTCCCCCATTGTATGTCAGGGGTCTGGTAGATCCGATGTATCCACTATGACTTTAATAAAAATAGTATCATCTTTAATATACGTTCCATTCTCTAGAACAGTTTGAGCCACAAAGACTGGACAGCCAGATGCAATGTTCATTTCTCCAGTTGGCTTCTTGAAACTGCTGCTGTTTGGATCTGGCTTGAAGGCATCTCCTAAGTGGCGTCGAGACGGTCCCTGATCCATTAGCATAAGAGTCACTTTCTGTTTAAACGGCCAAGGAAGCAATGCATCATATTCTCCACGCATGATGACAAAAAACAGTGACAAGTGCGTCCCTTTTCCCATGCCATCTCCATTAAGGTAAACTCTGGCACACATCTTGTAGCCAAAGTATCCAGTATAAAAGGGCTGGCTGTACAAGGACAGAGTCTTCCCCATGACTGCCTCTTGCTTCCGACGTTTATAATCTCGAATTTTCCAAATTAATACTCCATTGTAACTGGCAGTTTCTAAAACTTGGAATCGGAGGTCCATGTCAGCCAGCCGAATATCGTGAACACTCAGCATCTGATCATGTCTGCTCAGCTGGGTTTCTAGCAGGCCTATTAGGAAATGGGAAGGATAGTGTGAGAAAAGTGCTTTTTCTAAAGATTGTTAAAAAAAATACCAGTCACTAATGCTGCTTTGGAAAACATCATCTTCCCCAAGAACCAGACCACATTTGGTCACTTTCAAAACTATTTTCATTGCTTATAGTTTGCCAACTGGTAATTAGGTTAACTGGGATTTTTTTTACAAACATGTATGTCAATCACACACACAGTACAAATTTCAAATATCCAAGTCATCCAAAATAAATGTTGTTCTGATCATCAAGCAATATAACCACAGAGGCTTCCAGTTTTTGAGAAAAGGGTTAATAGCATTATCTGCAGATTATCATCATCAGTGCAGGCCTTAGAAGGGATCTGAGATCCTACATAATCACTCTGAAATTCAGAAGCACCACTGGTTACTCAAAGAGATGCTGTATCTCATCTAAAGTTGATCATAACAGAACAGAAAATTCAAGCTAAGTATTATTCTGCATTATGTGATCATGTACTTAGTTTGGAGGGGGTTTTGTTCTGAATGTCTCCTTTCTCTTGTGTGAAAGGTAATACATTACTCTTTGCATACTGGCAATGTTGGCCAACATGCAATACAAAGAAGCAGATACACTTGTAAGGCAGGTTTATCTTATATAATTTTATTTAAATGTTAAGTTCCTTGGTCTGATTGTTTGAACTCTTAAATTTGATCTACACTATCTTGATAAATTCCAGTTTTCACTTTGTTCAGCAAGCACTCAAACAGATCTCACAGTATTCTTCAGATGAAATATTCCCCTCTGTAATAGATATCAAAACAGGTGGTTTCAGGTGGATAACCACATCATTAACAAAGGGATAACACACTCAGTTTCCTATTCAAGAATCAGAAGGATTAGCATTATCGATGCTTCCATAGGAAAAATCACAATGGAAGTGACATTCAAGGGATATCATCTTTCCTTTGACAGAACTGCTGTGTAGTATTTCAGTCCGTTGTGCTTACACTTACTTGTATTTCGAGCTCCTTGCCCTGCAGTTTTATCAACGCTTTCCAGCTCAGTCACTCTGTTCTGGAGGGATTCTACACTGCTCTTCATGCTGTCAGCCTCCTCCCAGTTCTGTCGGAAGGGGCGGATTTCTTTGTCCAGTTCTTTCAGTTTCTCTGCTTGACTGTCTATCACTCGCTTTATGAAACAATAAGTTAGAGTCAAAAGAAAAAAAAAATCAAAATAACAAAAAGACAAATTATGCGAGTTAAACAAGGATTATATATTGATAACAAGATTTATTTCAAATATAAACAGGTTTCGCTAAGGTCAAAATATTTTAATAGCACAAAGCCTTTAAAATTCAAAAGAATAAGGATGGAATTAAAAACAGGGAATTTAAGAAATTTATGCAAACACTCCTGCAGAACTATACTCCTCTATTACATGGCCTTGGAGAAGTCTCTGGACATCTCAGCTTTCATCAGTTGCAAAACAAAGCTTTAACTTAACTAAAAGCATTGCTAAGCCCAAGTATTTATAAAATACTTGGGAAATAATATTAGAGCACTGGCAGAATAATCAATACAATTATTAAAAATAATTGGTAATGTGCTCTTGCCTAAAGAAAAAAAACACAAACTTTGAATGTAAGAACAATACTCTAAATATCTCTGTATTGGTATTATGAGCTGGTATTTGTTGGATTTCATTTGAGAGTACTTAAGCAACATAGTATGGGCACAGCAATAACTTACCACGGTGTGAATCAAGTGGTTGCCCATGTGCATGTGTTTATCAAGGGGTAAAAGCAAAATAACTTACCCCTTAGGAAACATGTTAGCACTCTTACACTCCACATGGAGCAGGAGTATGAACATGTGTAGATACAACCGCATTAGTAGCAGGCTGCAAGTTCACATAGTAACTTGAGCTTTAATAACAGCTTTGTGTGCCCATATCCTTAGGAGCAGAAGTCCTAAAAGTGTAAGTAGAACTAGTACGTCTGACCCCTTAAGTACTTTTAAAATTCCCACCCTTGCTTCCTAAATTGAATAGGCCATGCATCTTGAAGGTGCTTGCTGGATTTTGGAAAGCCATGAAATATTACATTCAAGAAATATGGAAAACCTACTATTCCCTGAAAGAGGGATATTGCAAGCACCTCAGTACCTTATAAACATAAAGAAGAACACATTCCCCAGTCTACTTCAAACTTGATGCAAGAAATACATATTATTTTATATTGTCACAGCTAAGTTGGACTAGCAGGAATTTTAGCCAGAACCCCATATTCAGTTGTGAAGTTCAAAAGATAACAGAAATATTAGAGACAAGAAACTACTTTTGCTACCAGCTACAGTTAAATTCCAAATCTAACTTTATAGTTTACGTACAGTATCATATAGTGCACACAAATGTAAAAACGATTTTTCACTTCTTAAAAAAAAGTAGCTCTTGAGTATAAAACAAGAAAATACAAAGTTATTTTGCACTTGCTTTCTGGTTAGGCATGTGGATTCAGTGTTCCCCACTGATGGGGAAAACCCTTCTGGCTCATGCAACCTTCACTTCCCCTTTTAGACATTTGCTTTCAATCACGTGGTTTCAGTTATACTGAAAGTCTAATGATTAATTGAAGGCTGTCAATTTGACAAGCCAACTAGCAAAATCATCATGTTCTAGGAGGGTTTTATTTTGTTGTATCTCAAAACTACTACCTGAAATAGCTAATTTCAAAATTAGCTATTTACTTTTATGTTGGTGCTTTAAAACAAGCTTTTATGTATTTTATATATACATACATACATACATACATATATATATATATATATATATATATATATATATATAAATTGCAATATTATGACTTTGTGAAGGAAAGCTGTATACTGAATCTCAAATACATGGGCTGTGGTCACAGACATACTATTCATCAGCTACCAACACATTCATACCCTCTTCTCTTGGATTGATGGTAATCACAAAACAAAATAGAGGACCATTGTTAGCTATACATATAAAATGAAACATACCATGGAGTGGCCTGAATCAACATTGTAAGAGCAAAGCCACAAGATTTTGCCAGCAGTTTACAGTTAACATACAAAAATAAATGTAAGGTGTGCCAAAATCTGATCTTTCCCTTCTACTCTTGGCAAACAAACTCTCCAAGGCAGGAACAATAACATTGTTATGGGTTTGCACAGTGCCTCATACAGAGAAGCTCTAATTTCTAATTGGGACCTCTTGGCCCTAACACAGTATCAAACACAATAAATAAATACATTTTTAGATGAATCAGGAAAGTGGCAAAGATGCAAAAGAACTGTAAGCTATTTTTCTTCCGGGAGAAAGTTTTCTGAGAGTTGTTACTAGGGGCCAACTCCTCTCCACCAACCTGTAGGCAATATCCTACCCTCTGTATGCACATAACCTATTTTGGTTTTTAGCTTGTTGTCAGCAAGTATGTAATATTTTATCTCCTATAACTCTTCATGATAATTCAAGAGATACACAATCATCAGAAATAGATCTATATTCCACTTTTGAAAAGCACTAGGATTTCTATCTTTTTACCCAACAGGGATCCAGAGGAGTCTCATGCTGGGAGATACTGACGTACTTAATCTGAATTTAATGCAGCAGTGGAGAATTTCACTCTAATTATGCCATTAGAAAGCACACAGATGTCTCACACTGTACTCATAAATTTTCAAGTAGATATCAATTTTCTGCATGGACCTTCTATTCCAGCAGCTGACCTCTCCATATCATTAATCCACAGAGTTATGTGTCTGGTAAGCCATTCAGGGTTCTTCTGGATGTTGATTTTCATCTATTTTTTGGTTTTTTTTTTAAATAAACTATTTCCAGAATTTTAGCACTGTTATTAACAAAAGAACTTAGCAAATTTCATAACGAATTAAAGAAAGCTATATTTGCAGTTATCCATCTTTTAGATGTTCATAGGAGACCTTTCCATTGCAACTGACATAGCAAAACTGAAAAGCAAAAGAAAGGAATTAAAGGTACTACTTGACTGGAGAAATGAATTGTGCATCCTCCTTCTGTGAAGGAATTTATTATCTATCTAATCATTTTATATTCATAAAGTCATTGCTTCTTTTGTCTGAAGTATTACATGTCCACACACAGCTTATGACTTGGCTTGCTAGAATACTTCCATGTACTCATAAGAGAGACTGGACACTGGCTGTGAAAGTTCCTTTCCACAAGACAGCAATCGAGAAAATATCACATGCCCTCTTGGTAAAGCTGGTGGAAATGAGACAGAAAAAGCAGTAACACTTTCCTTGGAGTCTAGCATATACAAAATTAACTTGATCTCAAGGCTGAGGTTCCTGCCAGTGCCCAGACACCTTTGATGCTTTTACACTAGTTGCACTGAAATATCTCACAGTGCAGATGATGCCAATTGCGCTCAATGAAACAGTTGTTCCCAAGCCAAAGAAGGCTGCATGACAACTATTATTGAAACTGTATTGGAAATTACCGGCATGCATAGGACTTGAGACTAAGCAAATAATACCTGTAGGTCTACACTGGAAGTATCTATGGCTCTGGCATAGCCATGGCTGCTCAACACAGTCTGGAAAAATAAATGTTTCACAAGAAGTAACTAATTCCTTTAATTCCTAGTGGGCAACAGAAGGAGGCTAATCAAATTGCCCCAGGAAAAACAAATTGAGGTGTATCTCCAGAATGCCCTTAACCTAACTGAACCAGGGAGTTCCAGTAAGCAGAAGGAATCAGGTTGAAAGAGCTCTAAAACACAGTTCGGCTTAAAATAACTGAACTAAAATAGCTGGTGAGAAGCAGTAAAGAGGAGGAGAAAGAGAAAACAAAACAAAAACCCCAAATACCCTCTCTACTACTTGTTACAACCAAAATGCCACCTGTTGGAATCTGCCAACCATTTTTTTATTTTTTCTTCCTGAACACAAACCATTTGAAAACTTATTCTGGTAACACTCTTACAGCTTGGGCAAATCAGAAACATTGCAATTGGCTGCCAAGACAATCATGAAAAACTTTGCTCTACTTTTCTCCATTTCCTTTCTCATTGCAGATTATTGAGAGAGGATGTGTAAAAAGCCACTCTTACAAATTAACTTACCTCCTGGAAGATTCAATCAGCAATACCAATAATTACAAGATTTACCTTCTCAGTGTCAGAATGCAATATTATAAGCATTCAGCTATACCCTAAATGATCATCAGACCAAATAACAATGACTAAGGAGTGTTAGACTGGTTACTATGTGGACAGAAGATGGCAGGAACTAAGTGCAGCCTGCAAACTTGCAGGTTTCCTTATAAACCAACATTGAGGGTCTCATGGCTCTGAGCTCTTGCATATGCCACCCTCTGAATTCCAGCCATATGCTAGTTTGGCTACTTAAATCTTTCTAAAGTATCAAAATTTTTTGTTTACTATTAAGTAAACAAGATACTTTTATTTACCTTCCTTTAAGGTGGATGCTAAAGGAGATATCTGGTATTCTAGCAGTAGACATGCTATAATGATGTGTAAATGATGCCTTCACAATAGTTTGCCAAATGTCTCCTGAGGTTTACCTAATTGTGGTTAATATCATCTAAGATAACACAAATTCCCAGCATCCACATTCCAAGTTAGCTCTGAATGCAAAGGAAACTATTTCACCTTGGGCTAAGCACTGTGCTAGAGCATTCACAGGACTTTTGATTTGACGCTGGCTTGTGGCCAGGCAATTCAGAGCACAAAATGAAACTCAGACCTACTGGCAAAAGAATATATATAGATACATTTTCCTCAGAAGGCTCAAAAACAAGAAACAAGGATTTTAAAAAGTATGTTCAAATACATTGCACTGGGTTTAGATTAATTCCACACCAGTCTTTTCACCCATGATTAATGTTTTTTAATATACTAGCAAGTAGAAAAGAAATATACAATAAATATATAACAGTTTTAAGGGGCCTAATATTTTCCTCCAATTTGGCAGTAGTTCAAGGAAACTTTTTTTCTTAAAACAAGAGGAAAAAAATAATGATGATGATTCTTCAGGTGATATTTGTAATTTTGCTTTTAATTTTTTCCCCTTTTAAACAAATCTTCTTGTTTTAACATGGGATAGAAAACTGCAATGTTTCAGCAAAGTATTTTACTCCAACAAACATGGCAAACCAGCTACTGACCAGAAGAAAAAAAATTTCAGAATACCTTTGTAACAAGGTAGACTCTCCCCCCTTAGAACACCTCACTTCAAAAGTGTAAAGGCATAGAAAAGAAGCTACTACCATTTCTGCTTTAATGGGGAGATTCTAAATTTCTTACCTGTAAATGAAGTATTTTAGATTCATTATTCCGCAGCATTTCCTTCTGTCTTTCAATTTCTATTTCAAAGCTACAAATCTGATTATGTAAAGTTTGTATACTCTTGTTCTTTTCCAAACTTTCATTCTGGAGCAAGGCCACCTGGAAAAAATTCTACAATTACTCCTGCCAATGTTTATTAAAAATACCTACAACTTCAATATTTTTAAACTATCTTACATACACAATTGAGATGAGATCCTAGTAAAATCTATCTCCAAGTCTTGTTAGGGAAAAGAAAAAAAAAAAAAAAAAGGCTTCTGATGCTAGTTTTCCACTTCCACAGAGTGATATTGGCACAATTTAGGCTAATAAAGGAGTAGATGGGATACACAAACCGCAATAGAACTTACATCTAAGCATAATCTTTCCTTTATCTGGTCTGCTATTTAATGGTTTGGTTTCCTGGTTTCAGTTTACTAATTTAGGACTGGCTTGGTGTTTGGAGGAAACAACCCATTTAGTTCTAGACTCGTTTTAAGAACCCAATCCCTGCACAGACAGCAATGCCAGAGAACAGCTGAAAAGCTAGCCAAGAGAAAAACAATCTTCCCCACCTACTCCAATCTATTCTTATCTATAGCAAGTTTAAATAAACATGGCATCTGCATGGGATTGGCTTGGCTTCACAGAATGCAATGGTGATGAAAACTACCGAGATGAGGTAGTTCAGAAGGGATCCATGCATCTGAAGGAAAACCCAACGGTGCCTCCTAGTAGAAAACGACTAAAGAACTAGATATGCAGACTGCACATTATAGTCTCTCTCTGTATAGACATTTTATGAATCTATTCATTAGTGACTCATTCTGATTTTAAAACATGAGCATTGTTACAAGAATATCATATATTATATCTCCTTGGAGATGAAAGTAATACAGTAAATATTCTCTGTCACTGCAGATACACCCCATTTTGTGCTGTGTTCGTTAATGTGGTTGGGGGGGAGGAGTTCTGTGCTTTTTTTTTTTTTTAATTAATCTCATTTTCCTCAGGCAAAATTATTCAGCTGCAGAACTGTAAAAAATAAGACACAAACATCCAACCCAAAATGACATTTTGATGTGGCCTGACTGATTAGATCCAAAGTTAGATCCTTAGATGGATAAGAAGCAGCACTACTTTTGATCCAATAAAACACTTTGAAAACATTTCACATTAAGATTAATTATTTGGTCGCTTCACATCCCAAAAGAATCTAACCCATCTCAACACAGTTGCTATAGTTTGAGGTCAAGTAATTTTTACCTCCAATGTGGATACCCCTGTGGTAGTCCACTACCTTAGCTGTCCTCTACTCTGACATAGCTCTATTACTTATATGTCACTGCATTCCTACACTCAAGAAGCTATCCTGCTATATGTATATATAAATAAATAAATAAATAAATATAAAAAAAACAGAAAACAATTTTGTTCCCCATACTAGTCCAAACTGGACAAAAAAGGATTGCCAAAGGCCTGCAGATATTCAGCATGTTCATTGGACAGCAGCCCAAAAACATAGAGAGAGACCATTCTTCATATTATATGTGTATATATAATTTTCAATATAGTCTAGCATGTGTGTGTATGTGTATATATATACACACACACACACACACGTATTAGTTGCTCATTTTATACATGAAAAACTAGGAGAAGAGGCTCACAGAAATGAGCCAAAGCTAATTTTGCCAGTACACAGAGAGAAACAACCCTGATGCTGAAGGAATATATGCCTAGATACTGGAGATGATTTTCAGGAACAAGTAGAAATTTAAACTAGTACTCTGCCTCCCACACATTTCAGATCTGCTGGGTAGCTGCTTTAATTTTGTATCCTCCTTTTCCTTAATGAATCAGAGTTATTTAGTTAATTGTGATCTTTACATTCCTCTTCTCTCATTGTTTCCTCCCCAGGTCTCCTAATCATAAGGCAGTTGCGCTTTGTGTCACTAGCATTACATTTCCATTTTTGTACAAGTTACAATATGTGGGCCTGTCTTGTACTGAGATTTTCCACACAGTTTTACAGAACACAAGAGAAATAGTATTATGTCCTGCAGTCCTTAATCATACAGAACTGCCATTGCTAACTCAGTAATTGTAGTTCAGTGGCAATTTGTGAATAAGAAATCTTTAACATTAAATAAATATAGTTTCCTAATTGTATTTGGCATAAGCCTTTGCATTTGAGTTAATTTTAAGCTAAAAAACAGCATAAAAGAAACAGCATCTATTTACAAACTGCATCATGAATCGGATTCCTTTACTCCCTTCTCATATCTGAAACACTAAGATAAATGTGTTCTTATTCAGCTGTTTTTCAAATCAAGCTATTGTGTACTGTTGCTTCATTGCTTACTAAAAGAGAATGAAAAACCCTTGTATGACACAAAGAATTGGATTAAAACAGACAAGCCCCATGTTTAAGTCATACATTAAAAGGCAAAAACATTTTATACCAGATCTCTTTAAGGATGGGACGAGGACACAAAATTAGGATCCAACATCACAAAATCTGTGTGAGTTCAGACTCCCAGAGTGAACAAAGCACCAAATTTTAATTCACCCCCCAGAAAGTTTTGATTCAAGGTTTTTAAGTCTGACCTCCTCTTAGTACTTTTTGTCAACAGTACCATTCAAATACAAAACTCCTAACTTAGCACAAGCTTTGCAGCTCCGAAGGCTTTCAGTTTGTGTACTCTGCAACGCTGTCAAAGAACACATTGACTGGCAGAAGGCAACTTCTCCTTTCCCCTCCATACAAATCAAGTTGAGTGTCTCTAATGAAATCTTGACCCCACCGAAACCAGTGACAAGACTTCCACTGACTAAAAATGGGGCCAGGATTTCAGCGATAATCATCAGCTAAGTCAACTTTGCACTATCTTCCTGCAGTGCATTGATTATTTTTTATCTGGAAGAAGAGAACAACAATGAAGTTACAAATCATTTTATTACCCTTCTCTAGCATAAAGTCACTGACATATGATATGTGGTTAGCTATTCTTGTAACTTGGCACTGTCCTGGGATTTCCAATGATTCAACTCTTTATTATGAATAGGAAGAAGTCTACGAAGCAGGAAGTGAAAAGAAAAAAAGGGGGGAGGGAGGCAAACAAACAACGATAAGCAATTACATCCTAAAAGAATGTTAAAAAAACCCTGAGCGTAATAAATGTAGCAAAGTGTTTATTCTCTTAGCTCTACAAAAGACACAAACACAGAACTGCTGAGCATTTTTAAATGATAAAGCACCTCCCAGGACATTGACAAAAGGCAGAAAATGATCTATACTAGAAGTCAAAGGGAACACATTTTTTTCCTAGTGATATAGTTTTAATCAAATTAATGAAAAAAGAACTAAGGATATGAATTTGTATGTGTTAAAACCAAAAACCCAAGAGTTCCTATATTATCACAGAGATTTAAGCACAAAAGGAAAACCGAAATATTGTTAGTGATAAAACTAAAACTTATACACATAGTAAAAACTGTATCTGAATAAAGCTACCCTAGACTTCTCCCAGGTTCCATAGACTGTCTCCTAATGGAGCTTCGGAAAAAAAAAAAAGCAGCAGTCTATGGACCAAGGTGCTTGGGACACCATCATATTTTGCCCTTCCTGTTAACTTCTGCTTTAAAACTATACTTCCGCGGCTGCAGGACCTTGCTGGAAATCCATGGGACACAGATCACTGTGGTGGACCAACAGGGAATATGCTTTCCAGACAGGACTTGCTAAACTCCGGCTAGTGATCTGCTGTGAGAGGACAGAAGTCACAAGCCATACGTACCCAATCATCACTGAGCTCACACTGTGATCTTTACTCTTACTGAATTGCCCGACTCACTCTAGAAAAACCTGAAGAGGCTCCTGACTTTTCTGCCTGCCTTTGTAGCATGGTTGTAGTGATTTTGTGGGCTATTCCCCTCCCTCCCCCCAGAAAAACTTAAAAGAATTATTTTAATGGCTATTTAGAACAATAAGCTCTTTCAAAAGATTTAAGTGATTTGTTCTGAAGCTTTATATTTAAATTTTAAGTCTTTCATTTTATTTGGAGAACAGGTTAAGTCATCTAAACTATTCACATGATTGTAGCTGTTACTGATGTGATCTCCAGCATCTCCCAAATCCCAAACATTTTCTAAAAACCAGGAGTGCCAAGGAAGCACTGCAACATGAATTTCACTCCAGTCCAGCAATAAAGCAGAAATCAGCATGCCTAAGAATTACAGTATGTATAATTTAATCAATCTTTGCAGGTCATTAAGTTTGGAGAGCAATAATGAAAGTAAATAAACAACTGGTTTATTACATGGCATTCCTAATAATCTTATCTCCAGAAAAATACTGAGGTAACAAAAATACAGGTCATAGCACTGCCAAAGTTTCCTGAACCCTTTCTTTCATAAAAAGGCAGCTTGGAGAGGAAATTTAATATAAGACAGTTTATCTGTGTAAACAGACTATTTTAATTATTAAGTTACCAATCAGGATAATTGAATATGGAGTTGTGAAGCCAAGTTTCTCACAGCATTTATTATAATAAAGGTACAGTTATGCTAAGTGACTTGATTACTTTTGGATCCTACTGGTGCTTTAGCTGTACTGTTGAACAGCTGTTAGACAAAAAAAAAATCGCTTCTTCCAGTACTTTGATATGATTTAAAGAAATCAATGAAAATTAGAAGTGAGTAGAAGATATACCTTATTTTCTAGAGCATTGCTCCACTCTTTCAATAAGTTAACATGCTGCACTGCTGAGCTGGCTTCATGTGCTTTAATTTGTTGGTTTGTTCCCTGTGACAACAAAGAATTTATACATTTTAGCCAATTCCACTTCTTTTAAACCTACAAAGAAAGAGTATATCAAGACATCGAACCAACACTACATATTTTGGTTCACGGATGCATGTTGGAGAAATGTAGAGAGAAGGCAAATCTACTTGGGAATTTACAGAAGTCAGGAATACATTTAATACAGCAAGTGTTTTATTCAACTGCCATATATCTCCATCCAATGCACTCAATATATCAGAGATGACATACAATTCATTTTGTAAATCTGTTAATCTATTTTAGAGTCTTCTGGGTAGCTTTGCACTAAATAAATTACAATAAAACTCTTGAGTCAAAAAAAAAAAAAAACACCCTAAAATGTCCAATTCCCCAAATCATAATTTAAACTTGTGTTGTGATTCATAAACAGCTTCATAAGCACTAAATTTCCCCTCAGTTGAGTATTAAAGAAAAATATTCAAGATAAATTTATCATCACTGGAAACTGCCAGCTTTATAAACTACTTGGAGAGATATTACAATGACTAGTTTGTCATCCTAAAATGTTACCATGATTGCTCTGTGATATTCTGATATGCTGCCTCTGCACAACTTATAAATGCTGTTACAAATAACCACTATATAAAGAGTTCACAGAACACACATAGATCATATACAGAGTACATAAGATGCAGACCATATCAGTTTATTTGTATTGTGTTGCATTACACCTTCTTCAGTAAGTGTTTTGCAATGCAGTGTACATTAGCTTCAATGACAGAAATGCTGCAAAGCAACTGAAAGGATTTCAATGATCATCAAGGTATGTACTCTATATAAAATACTAAAAATATATATGTGGATATATATACATATATGCACACATATACATACATAAAATGAATGGCAATACATAAGACATAACAGTGGGCAGGGTTATAGTATTGATCAGTTCTACCACTAAGAGCATTACTGTACTGTCAATATTTAAAGGGATGAATGCTCGTTGTTTAAGAAACTGGAAATACCTGCAGGAAGTAGTTTATTGAGAAGTGTTGCTGCTTATAGTTCTTCTCTCTTTAAGTTATCATGGCCTTTCAAATGAATGACACTATCTGATAAACTCCATTTTTTCCTGTCAGCAGTTTCTGAAATTTCCTGAATAATCCCTTCATTATATAAGCATCAGAATTCCCTAAGATATAGGTATCGGAAGTAGAATGTTGTAAGAGAATGGAATAATACTCCTGAAATTAAACTCCAGGGCTTGGCTTTATTTTATTTTTTAAAACACCGCAGTGATTGCCAGGATTAAAATCTACAATTTTGATAAGTTTGGTGTTATGCTTTTATTACACAACTATGTGCACACAGACATATGAATGCACATAAAAATACATGTTTTAAGTGGGTCAACCTATGTTTAATCTTAATAAAAATATTAAGACACACAAACAAGAGAAAATATAAACATATTTAGCTCAAGAAAATAAATACTTTCATAGCAACAACTGAAATTATTAAACTATTTTCTGAAGAAGTGACTTTCCTCTTATTCTAAGTAAAAGAAGTTCTTTGCATATATCATCTTCCTATTTCAACAAGATACACCTAATAATTGAACTCCCAAAGCATTGCAGGAATGTGTGGGCCTTTTATATTGTCTATTTTTGAAGTGCAAAAACAAACATGTGCTGCATAATCACTTGTGAACTGGATAACTTTTTCTTAACCAAGGCTAGAGAAGTCCAGAACTTTCATGTCAAAGCGTTAAGTTTTATTTGCAGATTTTCATCAATTGGGAAGTATAATTGTTATATACTGACCTGAAAAGTGCAGCCATAACGCTTAAAACTACAGGTACTTGGGGCATTAATACATTCTGACAAATGTGCATTCAACTGCAATAGGAAAAAAATGTGAGTTTTGGCAAAAGACGTTTGCATGATAATGCTCAAAACATAAAGGGCACAGGTTACCAGATCTGTATTGTGTGTGCCATTTGCAGAACATACAATACACGTGTGTATATTTTCTCCAATCTGACCTAAAGTGCAAATACTATATATACACATATGTAAACCACACGCACATGCCAATACAGTATACAGTGTGATACATTTAATATACAGTGAAACTTCTACTAAAGACTATTTCAATAGGCAACCCAATTAAAAAAAGCGAACAAAAAGAACACACTCTACAATTATCTGCATGATTTCATTCGACTTCAATGAATGACTAATCTTTTCTCAACGAGTGATTTTTACTGGTCTTCTGGATAAGTCTTTCAAGATCAGTTTCACTGTAGTAAAGTACATCTTTTCCAATCCTTAGTTCATGAGAAACCAATTTTTCAAAAACAAAACATGCAATTCTCAGTGCCAAAATTTAACGGTTAAACTACACAAAGACTGTGTGAAACAGTTTTATAATAGGTACAGTTGAATCATTTTTAAAAATGCAGTACACAGGATTAAAACCGATTAGTAAAATGCCTGCATTTTTCACAGACTGAGATTCATTCCATTATTTTGGATTATTATGAGCACAGAACACTTTTCATTTAAATTAACCAATTCACAGAAGCATGTACATATATACAGACAGCAGCCATTGCAGCACAGAAGGCAGCAGCTAGATGCAAACTGCCTAAAAGTTAGAGCAAAGAGCCATTTTTAGAAAAGGGAGCGTAAGAACAAGATCTGCAATTTGTATTTCCCACAAAGCAGACCGGAGCTAGGGGCTAGCTCCTCAGCTGGCATCATTCTTTTGGGTTTCAAGATCTCATTTGAAATTCCCCCACAAAAAGCCCCATGCAACTTAGTTCATCCACCTCCAAGAGAAGAAGGGGTGAACCAATTCTGCTTTGAACCTGTAGCTCTAGTACAGACAGGACAGTCTTTAAAATCTGATACTGAGATGCATAAATCACTTATCTCTGATATACACCTATTATATTCTAAACACTATCTGTAGAAATTTGTACTATGTCTCAAAAGAAACACACGGCTCCGAAAAAAAAGACCAAATAAGAAAGAGACGTGGTGTAACAGGCTTTACTAGAATGCCACTTCTTCAATTTCTCAAAACTAAAAGTCTACCAACGAGTTATGAATTAAAAATGAAAAATTGCCTTTTATTCTACAACAAGATATTCACTTTTTACACATTACAGAATTTTCTCAAACTGTTAGGCAGGCATTTTCCCATTTTCTGTAGTAGAGTAGTTGTACCTAACCATGCAGCTGAGTAATACATACATTTTCACAGTATCAGAAAAAAAATAAACAACATACAACAACAGATGAGGTAGGTAGGGCAAGATGATGATTAAGTTCTAATTCTACCAATGGTTTCAGAACCCAATTCCAGCTATATGTGAACAAGTTATAAATTGCATGACACACTGACCCAGGCTTTAATGGGATAATTCTTATCAGCACTCAGATATACCTCGCCTCAAAACAGTGCTAAGGTCAAGATTTAAGAATAAGCTTAAGTGCTCCAGGACCAGGGTCTAACCTCAGAAGCAAGCACTGATAGAATTGGCCCAAATAGCTAGTACAGGTATATATACACACTTTGTCTCTCAGTATCTATCATATATTTTAGATTTCACTGTCCCAGGGGAAAAGACTACCTCTGTGTTTGGCAGGTGCCTTATGCACCCTAGTCACATGATTATTAATTCCTAAATGTAACTGAAGAAATAAAAAGAATCCAAATCGAGAAGTAAGTATCAGTGAAAAGAAAAAAAGTTCATCCTCATGTCTGAAACATAACTTTCCTTAAATGAGGCTTACAAAGAGTGCTGAAGACATAAATAAGCTCTTTCCCATCTTATTTTTAGGAAAAAAATATGCACATTGACTTTGACAGATGCTACTTACATCTGCTTATATACAAGAACATGGATCTGTTTGAACAAGGCAGGGTTTTTCCATCTGGTCAAAATATTAATGGAAGTTTCTATACAATAGAGAAATCATCACTGCTTGTTGCATCTGGCTGTAGGAATGCCATATTCACATAATCCTGTATCTTACATTAATACTCCAAGTGTCACTTCTTTTATTTTTTTCCCCAAAATTTGATAGATTTAATGGCACTTTAAAGTTTTGCATGGACCAATTCTACATATTATCTACTCATTTATATGATTTTTCTAGTCTTTATTTCTTGTCAACGTGCACTGAATTTTATTTCTCTCATTCTATTTCAGTACAAGCCAGCTACTGCTACCCCAAGAGGCTGCTCTACTGTGCTGAACAGATGCTTCAGACTAAGGGGGGGTGGGTATTAGAAATGAAAGCAGGAAAGACATGCGCTATTCTTGGACAAGCCAAGTGTAATAAAGACAGAAAATTAAGAGATTAATTTTTGCAAGATAATTTTCCAAGAAATCATTAAAAATATTTGAGTGTTATCACACTTAACTGTGTGGTAGAAAAAGCTTTTCTTTAGATCTCACATTTTAAAAAGTAAATGGCTTCTGGCAAAATTCTTGCGAGATCTTACTAAAAAAATTCTAAACTATTAACTGTTTTTCAGCACAACATCGGACACAACTTCTTACCTCGCTCCTCATGAGTGTTTTAACACTACATTTATGAGGACATGAAACCATTACACATGGGCAGTCTGCATCTTCGTGTTTCTACAGAGGAAAAAGCAAACAAACCACAAATCAACTCTTAATCTGAAATTAATGAGAACTTACCTGGAAAGAAAAGCATCCTACAATAATAAAAAAAAGTACAAAAGATTTTTGGCAATGTTAATCCCTATTGTGCAAAGTGTCACAGAACTGCAATTGCTCAAACAGTTTATGCTTTTAATATATGGGTCTGTATTCTGAAACAAAAATAAGGTTTTTCTTGTATTTTCCCATGCAGAATAAATGTACTTGTTTTCACTTAGAGCAATGCAACAACAATAATAGTGTTCTTCCCTAGGATTACCATAAAAATGGGCACCTTAAAGAGAGAGCAGACCCTTTGCAGATGTCCTTTTAGTAAGAGTATACAGTGCATGGGAAAGCTCTTCAGAAGCATGTGTTGCATGCTCAGAGAACCTTGCCTCCCTATGTGCAGATATTCCCTTTCTGTTTTTTTTTCCTAATTTTGACTCCCACACACCTGAATGAATCTCATTGCTATACATCCAAAGTTCAAAGAGATGTCGAAATTTATCATGCCGCAGGGTAGGCCTGTTGATCTGAACCTAGCTGATGACAGCATAGCAGTCAAACCAAATCACCATAGGGAATGAAGAAAAAAAGGTCCAATCAAAATGAATGTACATTTCTTTTCTGTTTTTCTCATCAAAATGAAAAATCTGGAAAAAAAATTTTTCGGTTTGTGTCAATTGAAATGTTCTATTCAACCTGAAACAAAGTGTTTCATTTCTGGTAGTTAAGAAAAGAAGGAGACAAAGGGTTAGGTGTGTAAGACTGCTAGAAAGGAAGAACAGGTAGCAGTAATGCCCAGTAACAATGTCTTTTTTGACACAAAACCAAGACATAAAGGAGATCCAAGCTCTGAAATGTGAGAGGCCTTGCCTCAAATCTGACATGAATATGGGATTATTTGAAAATGTGTACCTCCACATTTCCAAAAAATTCATCATCAGAAATACTGTTGTGATGTAAGTCTGCCCTGCACTCCCTCCTACTCACACTAGTTCCTGGGTGTAACACACGTGGACAGTCACAGAGACAGAAAGCAAGAAAGCTCAAGTTGCTCCTTAGCCTGGTAGTTGGGACAGCCTCCTAACAGGGAGGAGGGAGCTAGATTCAGCCCTCCCCACCAGGAGATGGCTACTCAAACAAGAGCGATGCTAACACAACAGACTGACAATACCTCTCCCCAGAATAAGCCCTATCATGGTGACCAGGGTACTCTCCCAATAAATGACAGATATAGGACCATTTCTGTTCAGACATACCAAGAAACTGAACCTGGAACCTTTCCCTACTCTGAACATACATGTAATTGGGTTAAAAAGACAACATGTGCTACCAGCAGCATTGGGAGCCTACTATCCTACAAACCTGTTTAGCAAATAAAAAAAAAAAGTCATTTTATTCTAACATTCATCCCATAATTGTAACTTTCTCTTTTCTCTAATCTGTACAAATTATCTGGCAAGGGCTATGAAATACTTGTTGAAAGTTCACTCATAGTTCCTGATAAAAAGGCAACATGCAATTTATTTATGGCCCTCTCTCCAGTTCTCCTCCTCACTCCAAATTCCAAAGCACACCAATGAAATCAAGGGGAACCTTTTCCAATGACTTCAGGGTATACCAAATTAACCTTATTCCAGGAATCTTATTCCTTTTCTTACTGACCAGTTAAATTCACATGTCGCCAAGCATACAAAAACAAAAGCCCAGTGCTACCTATAACTCAGGTGATGCCACATGCAGAGCATCTGGCACAGATGATAGGCAAGCAGGATATTAATATGGCTCCCCAGAGTCACAGTGCCACATTAGGAACATGGCTGGTTCCAGAGCAGTGGCAAGGAAGCAAGGTGACAATGTCTCACATCTGCCTTGGGGGCTGTCCTGGCCTGTGAACAGCTCAGTTGTCTTTCAGCCCACGTAGCAGAGTCCAGCCTGCCTTGGCAAGGTCTGCCTAGGACCACCTTTCTGTGGCCAGGGCTGTAGTGAAGAGCCTGGGCTCTAAGTAATGCTGCCCTTCCAGGTCTGCACCATAATCAGTTTTATAGGAAAAGCACTTTTAAGTCTTGTGGATTATCCACAGAGGAACAGAACAATTCAGAAACATTTCAGGCTATTATTTCTGTTTCAACAATGCAGCAGCTTTGTCTGCCAGAAATTACAGGATGAAGAAGGTAGCCTTATAATAAAATACATACGTATATACATATATATGTATGGGTCAAATAAAAGAAAAGCAATTGACAAGTTAACTCACCTAGTGACAGTGCAGGCAAGACTAATGCAACCTCAAAAAAGGCAAACTAACGTTGCTAACTAAAGAGTGTCTTCAACAACGGGGATTTCCTACCCCCCAGGTCATGGGATTCTATGAAGACATGAACCATATGCGCTCCGGTAAAATTATTTTTGTTTTCATTTGCATACCTTTTTTCTTGGTATGCTCCCTCTATCACCATTTTCAGTTCAAGTCACTGAGGCCTGCTTCAGTTGTTCATACATTAAAAAAAAGTTAGGCTGCAGAAGCTAGAGATGAACTCAAGCTCTGGGTGAGAAAATTGAACTGAAAAGTCAAAAGAAGCCCTTCATTTGATTGTATAGTCTCATTAAGCTTCTAATTTTCATTACTAAAGTACAATTAGGTAACATTTTATCAGGCCACAACACAAAGCCATCAGCATTTATATAATCACATCTAGTCAATAAAAACATTAACAGCAGTACCAGGCAATTGCTGATCTTCTAATTGTGGCTGCTTTTGCATCCATAAAGCAATATGGAAGCAAAACTGTCTTTTTTTCTATGTATTGAAACATATAAACCAATGACCATATTAGAACATTTAACATTCCTTGAAAATGTTGTGATTTACAAATGTAGCCTCATTTAGAACATCAAAAAAAGGTGAATAGTGGTACCAACTTTAATACAAGCAAAATAGTGACATCTCAATATAAAACTGCATTTAAACAAAGCTCTTTGGAAAAGTAAGTGCTATCGCCTCTGACAGCAACTCAAAATTCTGCTGCTGAAGATTCTGGAAAAGAACAAATACTCTTTTCTGCACTTCACAGTAATATGCCATTCTTGTTACCAACAAGAGTACCTAAAATATAAATCACTAAGAATTAAAACAACTGATAGACTAAAAGTTGTCTCAGCTCGTGTGTATCTTGAAAGCTACTGGTAGTTCAAAGATTTCATAAAAGCACATTTATTTAAGAAAAATGTTAAATCCATCGACACTTGATTAAAGAGAGATTTCTTAAACTAAAACAGAGTTCTGTGCTCTTCAAAAAGGTTAGGATGATTTCAGACTCTTGAAACTTTAGTGCATTGCGACTGCACTGCCACTGCCAGCATAAAAAAATATGTATATATGACTACAAGCAGCTTGTGAGTGTATCGGTTAGATATGAAAAATCTAGCTGTACAGTAAGACTCATCTAATACTCATTGACTTTGTCCATTAAGACTCTAGGCATTCTTGAATATCATTCTTTGTCTAATGTAATTTCTAATCTAAACAAAATTCTGGGAGAACAGCATCCATAACCTATCTACATAAACATTCTGATACAGAGGTAAAGATGAAACTGTGAGAATAAACATAGCGTAAACTTAATCTCTGCCTATTTTCACATTTCAGCCACCTTAGGCTAGATAACACACAATTATCAAAGCACCACACACTGCAAGTGTTTCACTCCTAAGTGAAAGACAGATGTACATCAGAACTTGGAAAGATTCCCTCTATGCCTTTTCATAATGACACCTCTCTGCAAGGAGTGCTTCTCATCATTTTGAGACTTCACCTAACAACAATAGCAAAAAGTACAAATGAAAATAAAGTTTTGATCACTCTTACTATACTAAGAGGCTCTGAAATCTGAGACTGTCAAACTATAGAAATTATACAAATTGAGTAAAAATAAATATTAAAATTATAGTAAGAGGGATTCAACATCATACAGTGCAACAGGAAATAATGCAAACGCATTCAAGTTACAATTCTACCACATTAAGTAAGTATGGCTTTCTCAATCTCCACACTGGAGAGCACAAGGTGCTTATCAGACAAACTACTCGTATGCCAAGAGTAGCAGTAACGCTCTCTAGGTATAACAGGTACCATTACTGCTAAGACATATTTTGATGTTGCACTGTTTCCTCCTTTCTTTTCATAACAGCTCACACAGGACCCAAGAAGGGCTAGATAGAAAGGTGCTATTACTCCAGTCGATTGCTATGCTCATGTTTTTCCTGCATAACATTTAATTGTTACAGTGGTAGTTGTGTGTACTATATCAATTTATGAAGGAAAAAAACCAAAAAAACGAAAAGCATGGCAAAAGCTACTTTAGGATCAATATTATTCAATGGATGCGATTTTCTTTTCTAAAATGCAATATCTGAACATTAGAAAAACAAAGAAAACATTTCCCAGGCAATGCAGCAGCTGGCACTTCCACAGCAAAAATGTGTTTTGAAAGTTTTGAAGTTTGAAAGTTTTACTACTGAACATAAGAAAACACTTTTTCACTGTCAGGGTGCTTGAACACTGCAACAGGTTGCCCAGAGAGGCTGTGGAGTCTACACCCTCGGAGATATTCAAAATCTGACTGGGCATGGTCCTGGGCACCCTGCTCTAGGTGATGCTGCTTGAGCAAGGGGGGTTGGACCAGATGATCTCCAGAGGTCCCTGCCAACCTCAACTATTCTGTGATTCTGTGAAGTCAGCCTATTTTCTTTTTCGACTTAGTAATTTAGGCTGAGTGGCCAATACTCTGTTGACAGCTAAACAGAAGCACAAGAAGAGTTGTTATTTCACATAATATATGGAATCTTGCTCTACATACAAAGAAATACTGCACCTGCAATGTAATCATTGGGACTTGGCTTTTACAGTATTTACAAGTTGTCTCCCGGTATTTACAGGTCTTCTCTACATGGTCTGGCAAGTCTTTTCTCAGTATTTTTTCTTTGCAATCAGCACGAGGACACGGAAGTTCTTCAAATTGACAGTCAGTTTTTAAATGCATCTGAAAGATTGAAAAGAAATAGTCAAATCAACTAAGTTCTGTGCATTTCTTGCATCCTTTGAAGACATCCCACAACAAATAAATTCAGAACCAAAGCAAGCTTAGAACCACAGTAAGCAAAAATACCTGTGCACAATACTGTGCAAGAGCAAACAGTAATAAATCTACTCAGGAATATGTTTCTGACATAGCATTCCATTCACCTACAGAGCAGATGTCAGTGCAATATAGATGTACCTGAACTGGTTTAGTACTGAAAGCATTCTAACGTAGTACAAATTCCGCACAAGCTAATTTAATCAAGGGTAAACATTCTTGTTTTAAGGTATATTATTCCATACAAATATATATGCTACTTTAAGTAGTTTCAGTACCTGAGCTAGCCCATTCAAAAGAAGTTTAAGTACCTACACATCTCATTGCAGACTGCTGTGTAACCATCCCTTCTGACTGTCACACTACTGGATTACTGCTATGTTACACCTTCATGAAACTAAGCTACAAGTTATTTTGTACAAGTCTGGAGATGACTCCAAGCACAAACCACAACTTACATCAGAAGACCAAAATGGGTAATAAACCAATAAACAAATAGAAATTAAAATATTTAAAAAGACACCAAAAATTTCAAAAAGAGACACCAAAAAGGAATTCAAATTTCTCACACTTGTAAAGCACACATTACGATCCTTCCCCGATTTTGGCTCTCCCTTCAGGTCCCATTTGTATCATGTGTTTCTATTCTAGTGTATGACTGTCACAGAACCTCTTGATTTTTGACTACAATTCCTTACAGGTCATCAAAAAGCAGAATTGCTAAACAATTTAACTCTATTCTAACATTTATTAGTCATCAGATTAACCACTAGCAAGACCTAATCAAGAAACAGATTGTGGTTTTCATTTGCAGCATTCCTTCTCCTTCTTTATCTCAAAAGGAAGCTTATGACTATGTTAGATTACTTACCAGTAATTGACCCAAAGATAGTTGTTCTTTACAGCCCTTGTTTTCATTTCTGCAGTATATCTGAAGGGCAAGTAGTTCTCTCCTGCAACAATTATCCTTAAATACCTGAAAATCAGAAGCCACTTCATTTTAGAAATTTCAACCACTCAAGAATATTCAAATTCAAATAAAGTAGGAGTCATGCAATTCCACTACAGCAATGTCATTTAATTCTACCTTTATATGCCAGAAATAAAACCCAACCATTCAATTTTTCTTAAATGTGCATATCACCGAGATTCCTCTGCCATGAACCAGCCCAGTGAAAGAAAATATTTGGACAGATGTTCTACTATTTATTTCACTTTTACTATGAATACAGTATAGGGGAAAGGTAAAAGAAAGGACTAAGATTTTTGTCATTTGCTTGCCAATCATAGACCTGCATAAGCTAGAACTATGTTATTTAGAAAGGTGGTGTATCAGGTATGATACCATAAGACCAAGAGTGCCAACGCACAGCTGTTTATAGGGTTCAGGATTCTAAGAAAGGCAGTCACACAGTCACTAGACTGTTTAGACTTCAGTGCTAACACCTACCTACAGAAATTTTCCGAGTTCTTAGATTGGAGGAGGTTTATTTCACAGATGAGTAGGCTTTAAAAATCTCTCTATTTTAATGTTTAGAAGCCTTTCTGGCCTTTTTTGTCTATGATAGAGCTGCAAAAAGTTAGAAGTAGAGAGCTTGGGGACTTGGATTTTTAACCTGTTACAGATGATATCCCATAAAAGATGGAGATCACCAAAAAAAGTTATGATCAGGTCTGTCTGCAGTCACCGCGATGCTATCCCCAGCATCGGTAAAGAAGGAAACACTGCAATCATCCTCATCCGACCTATTGTTTGATACAGGCCATTGGTTTCTGTTTACTTTTTAGATGCACCGGTGAAGTTTAATGAATCAACAAATCTCACCTGAATAATCAATGCTGGCACTGAAGTATTTTTTCAAAATAATTCACAGTCTAACAAGGGTATAATTTTGCCTATAGCAGTTAAGATAATAAAATAATTTTGAAATAGTTTTGCCAGAACTGCCTAAAAATGCTTTATGATTCTGGGCATCAATATTCTATGGGAAAAGAAAGGTCTCCAGTTTCATGAAAATCACTGACTTGCAGAGTTAGTCTAACATGCATTTAATATACATTGCCCTTCATGCCTTCCTCCTGTGTTAGAGGAATTTGAAGTTCTGTAACATATGTGCCCATTTGCATATGTCGGGAGCTAGTCTTGACACCACTAGTTGACAGGATGAACAAGCTAGACATTGTCATTACTGAGATCCTAGACAGGCCATCCATGTCAAAACTGAATTACGTCAAGCACTGTTCAGAAAACTATTTTGTGTTAAAACAAGGAGTAACCCC
Source organism: Apteryx mantelli (assembly GCF_036417845.1). NCBI lineage: Eukaryota > Metazoa > Chordata > Aves > Apterygiformes > Apterygidae > Apteryx > Apteryx mantelli. Next base: position 78,174,706 of record NC_089981.1, on the reverse strand, counting down.
TAGCGTAACCACTAACCTTTTCTTGAAAACATTTACTATTAGAAGAATTTATTTAGGTAGTAAAGAATTCACTAAACTCTTCAGAAAAATCTTGTGTAAAAACTGCATAAACCATACACTACATCAAAAAAATTTTTCTTTATGCCAAACCTTTCAAAGGCAACACAAAGTTTCCTGTGAAAAACAGTAAAGAAGGTATCAGTGAAAGAACATATCTCTATAAAAAGGCTCCGATTCCATTATGATTACTGCAGCTCCATGCCGTTTTGGTTCCAGTGTGTTTCATAGAACAACACATTGTAAAACAAGATTATTCAAACAATAGACACTGATCTGGAGCCAAACCAGGAGTAAGTTTTGCCTAGATCTGTGACAGTCTCAGTCTCTCACTATTTCTTATCATCCTCCCAGTGGACAGGAGAACAGCTGCAGCTCCCTGCTATGAAAACAGGATGTGACACCTGGCTGGACCATTAGGGATGAAGTTGGCACATTGTCTTTGGCCATGTGGCTAATAGTAAAAACTGAGTTGTCTTCATGTATAGAATATATGGCTTAAATTTTGTAACAAAATTATCTTCCCCAGGTAGTTTATTAGGCTTATAAAACAATTCCCACAAAGCACTAACACATCTCGTATATGTTATTCAATACTCCTGAGTAAGAAACAATTTTAACAACAATACCTTATCTTTTACTATGCTTTCTTGACACGCTGTACATTTTGGACTAGAGGAACTGGAGAGAAAATAAAACAGAAAAAAAATAAACTCATCTGAATTTCTACAGTACAAGAATTTCAGCTTTACAGACATTTTACTTAGTTATGGTTATTCAATAATTGCTTTTTTAAAGTGAATGCAGTTCATTATAATAAAATAACATGACATCTTTTCAAGAGATTTGAAATCTGAGTTTTCAGTGGACAGTAGCTGGCATTCCTGAGGAAGTAAAACAACCACAATGCCTCTAGCCAGATGAACAGTGGTTTTCTTGAATAAGTCAAAATTCATTCCTAATTTTAAAGCCTGCCCCGATCCACAAGTTCTCATTATTTCTCAACCTATCAGTGCAAACAGGCAAAATTGGCAAGATTTGGGATATCTTGCACAACAGGTAGACTCGGGGACAGAGTAGTCTAGTGGATTGAAACTGAACTGGAGTGTAGGCATCTGGGTTTCTACAGCCGTTTCAGGTCCTGACCTGCTAGATATCCTAAGGTAAATCCCTTCATTTCTTTGTAGCTCCATTTTCCCAAGTAAGATGGAGATAATTATACTGATCTCCCTTGCAAAGCACTTTGAGATCTATGGATGAAAAGCACTAGGTAAGAGCTAAATTCTTTTGTACAGCATCTCCTTGATAGCGTACGTAAGTTGCTGCTGTTAGTAGCATTGTGGATCAGCGTAAAAGGCTGAATCAGTTTGATTATTTCAATCAAATCATCTCACTGGCTTCTGCTCCCTGAGCTGACCATGCTATGTGACTCTCACAATATTTCTGAGCATCTTATATACCTTGCAGCTTCAATATCTGTAATATTTTTTTAAATAAAAAAAATTTGGAAACTAATCCACTTGAGGGTTTATAGTGTTTAATACAATGTCATCCTTTTCTAGTTTTTATTGAATGCACTCAAGCATCCCTACTTGCTCCTTTAAACTACTGCTGCATACTGAGCAGACATCTTTATTGTGTCATCCACACTGCCTCCCAATCCTTTGTCCTCAAATAACCCTGGAACAGAACTAGCTACATGTAATCAGTGTGTGTGCAGCAGCATATGACACTGAACGCAAAATTTTGTGCCAAATAAATTTAGTTTGTTTCTAGTTTTATGGCACACATTTTTATTTTTCAAAAAAGGAGCTGTAAATTAAATTTGAATAAAGAATTTGCTTGCAACAAACACTGAAATAATAGCTTATGTGAAATACCTAGAATGAAAGGGTAGTGTGATAGGTGCAGCATGGTGGTCTTACCTATGCCTGCTTTTCAATAAAAGACTGGTTGGTAAGACAGGAAGGTAAAATTACACATATTCTAACTGCAGTGTAATAGGCACGTGTACGTCTCACAGCAGGGAAGAAAAATTGCCCAGATTCCAGCAATGCCAGAATTATAACTGCTTAGATTGCTAAGGATCTGCTCAGTCCATCTGCATACATCCAAGCATGCTAGGTGTTTGCTTTTCTGCAGTCATTGTTATTAATCATGTAAGATCTTTCCAAATACATATATTCAGAAACAGATAACTGTGTTTCTTAAACTCAAACTATGCCTCACCCAAAAACATGTACTGAAAGAAAGCCTATTTTTTGCTGTTGAGTTTTTTTTTTTCTTTTAAATTTGGCATGCTGTAGTAGCACAAAAAGTTACAAGAGTGGATGACCTCTTGCTCCCATTTGTCCAGTACAAAGGCTACTCTATCATGTAACAGGGGAGCATAATATCTTCCCACCTCTTCTGCCATGCTGCATGTAGTCTTCACTTGGAAATACTATAATCTCAGGAAGATACATGTGAAATATAAACTACAGCCTAGAGTCAAGATGGTCACAAGAAATACACAGGAGATCACAAAGACCTTTCAAAGTCAAATCCTTTCTCTGTCACTAGCACGGTGTTTAACATCCGGTGAGTTCCTTCTCTTCTGCATCTCCACGTTCCCAATAATACAGTGGGAGTACTGACTACTTATTTGCCCCAAGAGACTAAAGCTTGCAGACTGCTCTCCATACATTAGACTAAGTTTTGAAATCACCACTGAACACAATCAGTAGCAATACATCAAAGCTGAGAGGCAAAGAAACATACTTCTATTGACGTACAAATATTTCTTAAAAGTTGAATTTTTCTTTTTAAATGACTGTATTTTTATTCTTACCTAGAATAGGAAAGATTTGCCTCTCTCAGCATTCATTTTATGTCCATAAAGTTCACTCACACATTCTGCACTCCAATCTAAACATCTCAGCGATAAGCAAGCCAGCCTTCCCGATCCTACTAGAACCCACATAACCAACAGTTATAAAGCCTTGGGACACACAGCTATAAGGACTAGTGGGAAAGGAAGCTCCGCAAGCAATCAGGTTTATCCAAGAGTCCCAACACTCAACTGTAAGGCTGGGTCCACAGCTAGGTTAGATACTATCACTCTAAGGAGCCTCCGAGGGCTTCTACAGACATGAATTCACATTATTAAATGAATTCTGCACCAAAATAGTAGCATTGGCAGTCAAGTGAGACAGCTACTAACTCTACACCGCATAAGCAATGAAATTCTTATATAACGCATCACTACATATGACCGAAACACCTTCACCACAGTTTCAACAGTATTTATGGAAAGCTTATTTAATCTCATCCTGATCCACGCTAAAACTAATTTAACAAAAAAAATGTTACCAAGCCAGTATGACACACAAATGCTTGCACCAGCACGTTGGTGAGAAATAAGCAAGCAACAAGCAGAAGACTGCTTCCAGCCAGGGCATTAGCTTAAGGTCTTCATAAAACTATTGTGAACTCCATACTATTTTCAGCAGTTCACAAGGTTTAAAGGTATGAACATGTTTTAACACAACAGGAAACATACCTTAACAAGGCATTCATGCAGGTCTCACAGTATCTGTGTCCACATTCAGTCTGTTTAGGATTGCATAAAATGAGATGACATTTTTCACATTTATACTTATCCTCCACTGCATTTACAAATTTCTCTTTGTAGCCGCCTTGTTCTGGAACATAAATTGATGCTGAAGGACTGCGATCAGGATTGGCCCTTTGTTGTACCATTTCTACGGATAAAGGGGGTTCTGTCTTTTTACTGGCATCCATGCTCTAGGATAATTTCTGTGAAGAAGAAATAAGAAACCTGTGAGAAATGAACACCCTTTGTTCCATTTAAATAAGACAAATACAGCATTTCTGATAGACTACATTATTACAGAAAGCACTAAAAACAGATGTGTGTCCATGCATCATGTGAACATAATATGTATGTAAAGTGAGCACATATGCATAAGTATACTAAAGGTAGCAAATCTGTAAAATATTCTATATTTTTCAAAGGCTTTAGAAGATCAAGACTTAAATCCTACACCTGAAAGCATAGTCTTAGTTAACTGTGGGCATAGCTAGGGACAAGTAACAGCAGAGTTCATATACTTCCATCTCTATCTCTGAAAAACATCCCTGGTATTGAAGTTATACCATTAAAGGAAACAGTGGGGGGAGTGGAGAAGAGGGTGCACTGGTACAGTATACTGTGCACAACACCACTCACATGCTACTGCGAAAGGCACAGAACCACCACAGTGACCTATACAAGGTATGTGGAGTCTATGCAGCTCCACTGTCAACTTTTACTGTCCACCCCATTCAGTAGCAATGTGTAAGACATACTGTTTTAAGTCTGTTTTAGAATGAAACAATGAGCTTTTACTCATTAAACACCTTCCAACCTTTTCATCATACATTCCCACATGAAGAGAAAAGTCTAATTGCCAGGAGAAATAGATCTACATAACATGGCTGCTTTATTAATTCACCAGGACTAAGCACAATTGACAGGCAGCTGAGAAAAAAATTAACGCAGTTGAAGACTGAATTACAGTGCCTATTATCCTGCACTGCGATAGTTTTACGTCAGCATGCAAAGAAGTGGCAGAGCAACAGAGGAAGAATACCCCAAGATAAATCATAAAAATGACTTTGAATAATTCCCCAGCTTACCTTGTGATCAAAAAAAAAAGTCTAAATGATCTTAACAAAAAAACTCAGTAGTTAAAGGAAAAAGCACGGTTGGAGGATACACCACCTATCTACACAAGAGATATACCCACCTATTTGCAAAAGAAAGGCGTACTTCAATTCTCTTTCCATGTTAACTGACATTTGAAGCATAAACTTTTTTCACTACTCTACAATTAACTCCTAACCACTACAGTTATAATTCAACTTCAGGAAGCAGAATGAAGAAAAGCAGCACAGTTCATTTGTCATTTATAACAGTAAGTCTACCAGTACCAGAGGGAGTCAAATACCTCATGTCCCAAACATACAAACCCACACTTTCTTCTTTTACATAGTTTTTGTAATCTCGTAGCTTTCTTTACTAAATCTAAAGCAAGTATTTGTAATTAAACATATCTCCTTGTAGTTTGTTTCTGCATCTGCAGTTTCAGAGCTAATATATCAGAGAAAGTCATACTGCCTCACTTTAAGCATAGAATGCTCCATGGAGACTAAACAGACAAGGAAATTTTTCTTTCTTTGGCTTCTGATGCCAACTTTTCTTTCTAGAAACAAAAGACAAAAATCATTGCAACTTCTCACTGATACCATTTCACATATTTACCTATACCAACAGAGCAAGGGTAGAGCCGGCAGAATCCACACATCAGTGCCCCAACACCCAACCACCACCACGGGAAAGCCTCTTTCTGCCTCTCTATTAAATGCAGAGAGTCTAAGGAAACCATCCTCATAAATCAGTACTTGAACCCAATGACTAAGTCGTATTCAAAACCATCAGAAAAAAAAGTTTCTACAATAACAGGAAAGGGAAATATGAAGTCTGGTCCATAATTTGAATAGATGTCTGTCTGTTCCTCGTCTAGTCTTCAAAGACTGCAGAGGCTGGTGCCTTGGCAGAACAATCTGAAGAAACATGAGAAAAATCACTGTTGGACTGAAAGTAACTCACACTTACTCTTTAAAATGAGGAAAACCAGACTAAGTCAGATCAGGGAGTTAAGTAAAGCCTGAACTAGAGTTTCAGGAGCAAGCATCAAGAACAAACTGATGGCACTAAAGAGGGACTTCAGGAGATCGTAACCAGCATACAAGAAATGAAACGTGATGCTGAGAACAAGAGTCTGGGAGAAAAGGAGGTTAGAGAACTGCCATGGGTGAGAAAGGAAAGCAGCTAATGAAAGCAGTTTAGCTTTAGAGACTGTTCCAAGACATGACTGGCATGGCTGAACATCCATGGCTGAACAAAAGGGATCCCAGTTCTGGGCTTAGGACTTGGCAGTTTGTTGAAGTTGTGAGAAAAAAGATTAGCTGGAGAGAGGGGAAAAAAAAAAAAACCTGCAATTCCATAAGCATCAGAATCAATGAAACCTGGTTACCTATGGTTTTGCATCTTGTGGATGATTGTGAGGAAAACTCCATTCGGAGCTTGCAGTTTGGGAATCTGTAAAGGTTCCGACTTCTCTGCTGATTTATAATTTGCTTCTCCTCCCCCTGCAACTGCATATTCTCATGTGTATTCTATTATCATCTTTGAGACCTCTACTGTCAACTCTTGAACTCAGCAGCCAACTTCAAACACATTCACCAGTGAGAGCAATAAGACGCAGGGAACGTGATAACATCAGCCTTTTTTCCTTAAAGTGCCAGGATAAAACAAGAGACAGTCTGATTCTGACCCACAGAAGAAATTCAGAAAAAGAATCACCTGAAAGGACAATCAGTAAATCAGGAGAACACAAAGTTCCCAAATTTGGAAGTTACACAACGCAACTACTGAATGCCCGTTTCCTTATTTTCTTCCAAACAAAAAGAAACTAAAGATAATTAAAGATGTGCAGTCTTTCAATATTATTATTTCTTCATGAAAATTGAGTAATTAGTCACAAGAAGGTGGGGGGAGGGAGAGAATATTCAAGATTCAACTGAGAAAGAGTACTGAATACAGAATGAGCAGCAGGTGAGAGTTTCATAGAGATATGAAACTGCTAAGGGGGCTGGATTGTCAGCTGGCAAGAGACTTCATACCAAAATAGCTGCACGAGGCTCCACAGGATTCCACTTTTTGAATTGACATATTGGATATCTTGTCACAGAAAATAACCAGAAAGCACACTGATAAATAGAATTTACTATGCAATATGCCTAACAGAGATTTGTGCAATTCAGCTTTTACATTTTTGTTTTATGAAGAATAATGTCAGACAAGAAAAGCTAAAAGAGTGCAGCATCACAGTCACCAGCAGGGTCAGGAATTCTCTTCCACAATACTCTGAACAGCAAGCATTTTCTTATACAGCAAAAAAACAGGAAGCCATCCATAAAGTACTTTGGTTATAATAAAGTAGTTCTTGGTGCTCTTTTAAGCTCAGTTCTCTGTTGTATTTTAACAAAGAACTGCATTTAACAAAAGGGTCGGGGGGCTTGATGTTTGTCTCAAACTGCACACACAAATCAGACTGTTGTATGCATGGAGCTATTTCCTCATGCATATGAGTTACATGCTATTACATGTGTACACAGGATCAGCAAGGAACACAAGCGTGGGTAATACAAAGATTTCAGCTGCCTCCCTCCTACAAATCGCTTTCCATTATAGTTTACATACCACTACGGGGTGTCATCTGCCATGCCTTCTTTTCCTTTTCAGGAACCTTTAACAGCAGGAGTCAAGACTATACCTCCATGATCATGTTTCGAACTGCCAAGTTTAAACTCACACCTCAGTAAGTAACTATGCATCTACAGCAGTGAAGATTAAACACTTCTAGAAAGCACAGAGATGAGTCTGGCTAGAATGCTCAAGGAAGGCCACACCTGGTGGGGACCTCTGACTCCTCAAAGCATGGCAAGCTGCTGTGAAGTCAAAGACTTTGGTCCTTGTTCAGGAAATTAAATCTTAACTCCCGTTTCATCCCTAGCTATTAAGCTCCAGTTCCTTATCTCTGGGAAAAATCATCACAACAAAGGAATGAATGACTTTTGGATGTCTTTTAAATCTCAGAATCTGTTGGACAAACTGTTAAACCTTGAACATTCATCTTTCAGGACCGATCAAAACACAAGAAAGAGGCAGAGTCTCCACAGCTGGTTCTGTCCACTGTTTGTTACATTCTCTTAGCCACCTCTTAGGCAGTCAACATACACCTATACCCACACTTCCGCAGATTTACAGAAGTGGAGACCATTCTAATCATCAGAGGTGTGATGCTGCTTGTCCCCCTCCTCCAAGGACTACCGGTCTGTGAGGTCCCACTGGGCTCCATTTGTCACCCCTTTTGTTCAACACAAGATATTCTCAAGTTGTGGGGTTTTGTATTTGGTTTTTGGGGAAGAGAAGAAAGGAAGCAGAGTTCAAATGCACAGCACATCTCCCCAAGAGAAAAAGTGGTGATCCAGAACAATGATATGACAGAAAAAAAATCATGAGAAATGGGCTTTATTGCTCCAAAAAGCAGTCTTTCTTTCGCAGGTCTTAACGCTGGATTTAAATAACACTAGTTATAACTAAACAATAAAAGATAGCCAAACAGAGATTCATCTTGTAAAATAAGCAGTTTAGCACTTTTATAGCATGGATTATATCACACAGAAAGAATGGCTTTTTTATGGTAACATGCAATCATTTCACACTCTACTTTCAAAGTTTCTATCTCTAAGGTAGCTGTTAGCCACCGTTTTAATTTTTAAATCTGTGCCTTGTAAAGATGTTGGTGTTAACCCCGATTTCAACCTGGTCTATACTAATAGACTTTATACTTTGTAAATGGGCTGGACCTCTAGATAAGGTTTCAGGCTGTATAAACTGCAGTGAAGGTTAGATCAATTTGTTGTTATTTGACTCGTACTAAGACTAGTACAAAGAGTTAGAAAATGGAAGCAAAAGTGAATTTACTGACAAAGATATTCCAAGAATTGGAAAGCATGGGAGTTCCCATACAAAAAGCAGTTTGTTCTTTCCTTGTGTAAGCAAGGAAGCTGTTCTCATCACAGAGAGTGAAGGTATCTTAGATAAACACATTAAGTGTTTTGTACCACATATACCACATATATTTTTATTTGCTGTTAGGGAATAAACTAAATTCACAACATAGAAATAATATAAAGCTTCTATAAAATTTAAGAATTTGTATCTGAAAAAGTTAGAAAAATTCCATAATTGTTACCTAATCTGGAACACCTCCAAAAATTTTTTGATTGCAAAAAAGACTGCAGGTTTTGGCACCCAGAGCACCCTGCATGAAGACAGTTTCAATATATTGGCAATGCAGAGCAATTAACATTTTACCAAAGTTTTAAAATTAAAAAAGGTCAAGAAGTTATTTCAAGTAAGAGTTTATGTTAAGTTACCAGAGAAGAGGCTAACAGAAGATATAGTCTAATTTAGTTATTGTTTAGGGAAAAAAAGCTTTTTAATCAAATAAAAATTTGTACTTGTATCAAAAGTTATTCAATCAGAACAGTGCTGCATACACAATATTTAAATTAATCTCTGGAAAAAAAAAAAGTTCAACAGGGAGCTAAAGATCACAGCAGAAGAACCATCAGTGAAGATGATCCAACTTTTCCTCTTCAAAGAACAATGTACTTATCTTTATCTAGAAATCATAAGAACACACATACCACACTTCAGTGCCTCATCCTAATTAGGTCATTTGTGGTACTTTGGGGTGGTTTCTTTTTAGTTTAACTTCTCATGAGATAAGACTTGTAACTGTACGGTTTGTCCTCCTGTTCACACATCAGCCTCTCAAAAAACATTTGGGAACCAAATGGACAGACAGGTTTCATGAAAATCAGCAGCTATGAGGGGAATAGAAAGAGAAACTTAATATAGCATTCTAGTGAGCAAAAGGCTGTAGTGTAACCTCAGTCATTACCTCCTCTGGGTGGTTTAATCAACTGGCCAGTCAGTACACAGTTGCATCAAAACTAGCCAAGGCCACCTGCTCCCTCCTGTCTAGGCAACATTTACGGTCTCAGTCTGCTCCAAAACCATCTTATTTGTGAGCTTTTGGTGATTGTTTTTTTTTTTTTTTGTGAGGGGGAGAACAGAGGTGAAAAAGGGATAGAGTGCACAAATCAGCAGGAAATCAAACTCTTCTAGTATCACTCTTCACAGAATTTTCTTTTTTTAAATTTACAGGATACCCTCAGAGAACCAAAGCATCAGATAACTAGATTGGTACTTACGGTTCTTAAGTTTTGCTAGCCCATGTGCTTTCTATCACTAAGAATTATTGCTTCAAGTTATCATACAGAAATCTTCATCTTAAAATAAATTATTTAAAAAAAAACACTTTGCCTAGTATTTCAGTGTTTTATAGTGGCTAATAAATTCTTAACACACATATGTATTTATCGAAAAGAACATACATCTTTCTTTCACCATCTTTTAGACAGTCCTGTTTCTACTTCTAAATGCAATTATAATATGCAGCATACTGTCATAACTAGATGACCGATTAAAACAATAATGCAAGCTGAAAGCAGTTCCCTGGAGACAACACAGTATCAGTTTACTCAGTGCAACAGGTACATCAGAAAAATTAAAGACGAGCAGGGAGGCCTGCCACGGGAATCATGCCTCTAGAGCTCTCAGACATGAGGATACGTCACTGTAGAGACCTGTTCTCACAGTATCCAACCACTGCCTCAGCCTGGCATTCAGGTAAAAGCCCCACAGCTGACTCTGGACAGGGGTACAGAAGAACAGCTAAGAAGTAAACTGTAAATAGCTCGAATTGCTCCCCCAAAACACACAGGCAATGACTGAAGCAGATTGGAGTGGCAGTTCTGAAAGCACAAAACTGCCCACTGCTTTTGCCTTTTACAAAAATCAGAAGTTTTGTCACTTTCCCTGCTCTTGTTTGTAGAGGGGAACTATTGATTTTCTTTTTTCCCCCCATATACTTGTCATGTTTGAAGCACTGATCATGTTTTCTGTACAACTTGTATAGGACAAGCAATCAGTATTGAGATATTTCCAGAATCTGCTCCAGAGGAAATGCTGGAGTCAGGGTGAGGGTTCACTGCTGGCAACCAATGCTAGATACAACTTTACATAGTGAACAGATGAGACCATTCCTTATCTTCTTTCGTGCAAAACACTCAAATACTAACTCTAATTCCCATGCAAAAATAAAAGTAGTAATGATACATACTACTGGTTTTTCCTTGTGTTAAAAGAAATTGGATATTTTAACTATTTTAGACTTCGCCCAACGCTTCTACAAACATCCATCTCCTTTGCATAAACAAATGAAAGCCAACTGTGAAGAAGACCTTGAGATCATATGCAAAATAGAAAGGATGAAGATCAATTAAAAAAACAGTCCTTGGATATAAGCAAGTAGTATAGGAACATTTGTGTATATATATAAAAGGCAATTCTCTGCAATAAAAGCTTCTGCTACTTGCATGATCTTCACAGTCATCTATTACTGTGGAACCCTAGAAACATTTAGGTTGGAAGGGACCTCTAGAGGTCATCTAGTTCAACCTCCTTTTCAGAGCAAGGCTAACTTCAAAGCTAGATCAGGTTGCCCAAGGCCTTGTCCAGCCGAGGTTTGAAAACCTCCAAGGATGAAGATACCACAACCTCTCTGGGCAACCTGTTCCAGTGTTTAACCACTCTTACTGGGAGGAGGGTTTTTTATTATAGCAATTATGATGTGATCTTCTTGTATAGAAAAAAGGTCTGATCCAATACATCAATTGCTATGTTCTCAAGCAACTAAACCATATTTCACCATAACGTTTAAGGACTCTATTCTGTAAAAATTATCAAGCCAACAGCAAAACTACTTTTGGCTTGAGTGGTACAGGGCATTCCTCATTTTCCTATTTGAGCTAGAAAGTCAGAAGTATAAAAACTGGGTATCTTGATGTTCTTGCAAAAGAACGACCTTGCATGCCACTTGAATCACAGATGTAACATTCTGTCTTTCCCACATTCTAGTTTGCAAGATAACTGAATAACAAAAAAATGAATCGTAAGTTAGATGTATATTGTTTTATTCTGTGCAACTTCTTCTTCAGCTCTATTTGTTACAGAAATGAGTCTACACATTCATGTGAAATGAATTACAGTATTTACCCCAGTACAAAGAACTCAGTTTAGAAAGCCTGCTAGACTATGCTTTCATGGAAACAGTTCCAAAATATTTGTTACACTGAACAATATGGAGTATTTCTATATTTTAAATGGAAAAGAAAGCATAACAGTGACATGCAAAGTAATTACATCAGTATTAAGAGATGAGAACAGGAACATTTATAAATAATAATTTAGTATTAATTCCTTTTGGAATATCTAGGAGCACAAGGACTGACACTTAACAATTACCCAATAATACATTGAGTAGAATTAACAGTGTAACACATATCCCGCTAGTGGGGGGGAGGGAAAAAAAAAATCCCTAAGACACTGTGTTCAACTGTTACTTTTTGATTCAAAAGAAATGTTGACTTTCATGTCATATGCCCTGGCAAAATGGCTTTAAGATTGAGCCTGAGGCAGTAGTAAAAACAGAAAGTGTCTGTATTTTGAGTTACACTTGCTATCTACAGCTCTTAATAATTATTTCATAATCTCAGTGGGCTACCAAAACACATTATAAAATAATTTGAAGTGCAAGAAACCAAAAGCCTTTTTTTAGAAATCAAAGATCTCTTAAGCTTTGAAAGCCTGAGTCACAGTTCAGCAGATAAGAGACATGCTATCCAAACTAACAGTATGTACTTCCTTCAGCATTCTGAATTCCAACTTGGGTTCTTGTTTATGGGTGGGGGAGAGAAAAGAGAGAGAACACGTACAAGATTACTGCATTTCACCTATGAAATTAACCTCCATTTGGGATCCATATTCCTGTAGGAGGTTTTTCGTTGAAACTATTAAAGAATAGGAAAGGTCAAAAAATGGTCAGACGATCTCAGGACAAAACGTACTTTAATCTCTTCCTCTGCTGTTTTGGGGAAGTCCATGATTGAGATATGTATGCCAGTCCCATGCTGAGGAAGTGGGTCAACACCATATATCTTTTGTAACGTTTGGCACTGTTTAAAAAAGAAAATACTCAACTATCACAAAAGACTAAGATTAGACATTCTGGGAAATGTCTGTGCCATAATCATCCATTTGAACTTAAAGGTACTTTCCTTTTATGGAACTACTTCATAAACAGTTTGAAGACAGAGCTAGTGAAAATAGTTTATATCTGCATTCTGAACACTGTCTTTATGGGAAACTATTTACATCAATCCAGATTTTCTCCACTTCCCATTTTACAGCAAGCCTAACATTTCCTTTATTTTTGTTGCACAGCAAGTCATTGGTCAACATGTTACAAATGGCAAGTTCAAATCTCGTGCACCCAAAAGAGAAGTCATTCACTATGTTTCTCATTCATGCCTACTGTGATCAGGAAACAATAAATCTGAACCACCCACGACAAATCCTGACAGGAAACAACAAGGATTAAGACAGATGGCATTCCCAAATGGTTTTGGCCAAAACATACTGTCCTAGTAAAAGACACCTCACATAAGCATCCTAAAAAAGTCCACTCAGAGGTGTGCCTTCAAGAAGAATCTGTTTCATGATTTATACAAAACATCTTGCTTTTAAACCACATCAACTCAAGACACTAAAATCTTTTTATCCTGTCACTACTCTGAAAACAAAGAAGAATCAAAAAACCTGCTGCCTTTTAAAGTTATTAAGTCATTGGGGGGTTGTTTTGTTTTGAACCAAGACCTACTGATGCATACTATTCTCTTCCACTCAGTTAATCAATTACATCTTATTTTCAAACCCAATGAAATTTTATCTGTCTAGCAGCACAGCAGCAGATAGTCTATCTACACCGCTGACTGGTAAGTGCATGACCAACGCTTTCTGCATTGCCAGTTTCTGGCAGAATGCATCTGTGCTGTCTCTTAAGTGAATCCAGCCTTGAAATCTAATCTGTAGTACTACCTAGCTTAAAATCCCTTACCTCAGTTCCTGTTATTATTAAAAGAAGAAAATATCTGGAGGCAAAGGTGTCACACAAGACAAGAAAAAAAAAAAGAAAGGGAAGAAAGCACTAAGAGATTTGTTATAAATAATTACAGGAAAACTGTCTTCTCAAGAATCCCTGAAATATTAGTAAATCCAATTTTAAAATACAGCTGATGTTTAACAGAATCATCCTCCCAGGAAATTCTGAACACAGTAGAGTATAGAGGAAGCTGGTAAATTAAATAAATGCAACTTCAGTATGGTTCTGCACTTTTTGAATTCAATGTTGAAATTAAATATTGTGGAACTAGAAATGGCTATCCCAGAAAACTGAGTTGATGGTATCTGTCTTCCACAAGAAATTATTTCTAGTCTATCCAAGTTAAGTTTTATAAGCCTACATCCAGATTCAAAACCCAAAGTAATACAGACCCAGTCCTACGGAAGTTAACTCACCTACATAAAACATTACCTGGTCTTCCATTTTATACAGCTGACTTTTGAATACTATAAATACAAATCAGTAAGAACTACTTCTTCTACATTGGGGAAAAAAAAAAAAGCATTAGTCAAATTCCAGAAACTAATGAGCAAAAAGGACATTGTCAGAACATTTTATTTAACATTAAATTGCCTGAAAGACATTCATTTGTACACCAATCATGATCTCTCACTATTCTTAGGTGTAGTTTTCTACCAGAAGACATCTTCAGGCTTGTCTATATCATTGCTTCTTATTCAGGAAGAAGAAAAGGGGAGGGGGGGGGAAAGACCACACACAAAGAAAAAAAAAAAATCATAAGGACAACTTCCTCTTCATTTGTCTTTATTTATCACAATATGGGGGGAGACACAAACTATTATTCAATTGTTTAATGAAGTGAGATAAGGTTTATCTTCACTGTTTTGCTTCATATTGTGTTTTCTAAAACCAATATTTTGAAGTTTGGGAAAGGCTGGGGGTTTTTTTTGATTGTTCGACTAAAAAAAAAGAGTCAGTTAAAATATAATTTAAACAGAATCTGAAAAAAGCCACTTGTGCTAATATTTCTGGCTATACTGAAGTGCATTCCAGTTTTTATATTTCTAATAAAAATATATTACTGAAGTTGAGTTTTCAAGAGCAAAAATGAGGTTCTATGATTTTTAACAAACATTAAGTCAAATCCAGAACTTTCAGAATCAGAAGTCCAACTTCGTTGCTTTGTAAAGCATTTTTGCCTTTTTAAAGGTATTCATGGAAGAACATGGGACTTTTTTTTTTTTTTTTACTGAAGATTTAGATTCACAAAACATATTTGCAGGCAATGAAAGAAGGGAACTGTTGTTTTCACTTAGGCTTTACGAATATGCTGTTGAAGACCAAGTCATTATGTAAGAGAAATATAAAATCCCCCTGGTGTAAGACAGTATTTGTTTTTCCAGCTGCAAAGGCTCATTAAAATATTCTTCTATCTGGAACCTGAATGCAAATTCCTATTTTCTCAGATTATGATTACTTTCCAAAATATCAAACTATTATTATTTTGCATTGCCAACGCTAAGTTGCAGGTTTACCTCAACTTCAAGGTTTCAGATCAGTAGATACTGTTGAGATTTTGAGAACAAGCCATCTCTACAGCAGCAGTTTAGACAGGACACTATTCAAGATAAAGCAAGAGGTCCCTTTGGTCCCTACCAAGAGGTCCCTACCACTACAACATTATACAACCTTCTGTGAAGAAACCTTTCTGCTACCTGTTTTACACAATTCTGGAAGCTCTTATGCAGATATCTTTAGAAGATCTCAAAAGTGTCAAATTGAATCCAATAAAGAATATACATGGATGAGTTTCCTACAATATAGCATAAAGTCCCAAAATACATAAAAAATGCAAAAACATATATTCACGAAGCTATGCACAGTCTAGCTCCTGGGATTTCTTTTCCATTAATAAATAGCCTCTGCAACAGTGAGGCTACAAGTGATAGACTCAACCTGAAGCACAGACACATATCCTGTCAAATTTCATTCAAGCCTATGCAACATCAGTATTTGCTTTCAGTAGACACAGTCAGAAGATTCTGGCAAAATAAAATAGCTGGAAAAAAATAGTTACAAAGCATCTGTTAAGTATGTTTCCCATTCCCCCTATAGCTCTGCTAACCCTGAAGCAATTGTTTGGAGACCAAAAAAAAAAAGCAGAAAATTCTTAACATTATCTCAGACCAGAAAGTTCTATAGGTTAATTATATACTGTCAAAACCTGTTTTTCTTTGGTTATTTTTTAATCTTTCACTTTTCAAGACAATTATTCAGGAACAAAAGAATGATAAACTAGGTATATGCAAGCACACAATATTCTTTTTTTACATAGTTTTTGTAATTTCTTCTCCTGGGCATTGACTGCATTAGAGTTTTACTAAACCACAGCTATCATTAGCACAGCTGTCAGCAAGTAAGTATACGTTAAGGTTATCCCATTTTAGAACAAGAATATGTTGTGTTATCAGTCCAAACAACTACTGCATTTGCCTAAAGTGCAGTTACAGAGGGTAGAGGGTGTGAACAACAGCTGTAATTAGGGCAAAGCTGCAGTATCTAAGTTCAGTTGAATGAGGACAATCCCAATTTTCTCTCTTCCCATATAAACATTTTACATCTCTAATGATCTGTAGAAATCATCTCCAGATTCTTCTCCCCCCACTCCTGCAAATGAGTGGCCAGAGCTGAATGTAATATGCAAGTGAGAGCTCATCTCTTAATACAAACTTTTTGTACTCATAAGCCATCCTTTATATATCCCTGTTTTCTCTGATCTGCTGAGTTTTGACCAGTAGTTTCAATCAAGCCCTCCACTACCATATCTAAGTTTTACCTTGAAACATGACATAAAAACCTATAACACAGATTTTTGCAGTAATTCTTTCCTGGAGTCTACCTTTCTTCATAGCAGCAGTGTAACGAAACCAAGCGTTATACATGGAAATTCTGACCAAGGTCATAAAAATAAATGCTGACTCTCACTGAAAGCTATATTACATTTTTGATGCCCATGAGGAGGAAACTTTGTACATGTGTGACTAGATGCTGAATTAAAAACAAGGCACAAAAGGAAAAGATTTCCAGTAAAGTTAGAGGTGGCAAGTAAGTGGAAAAATACTCCACACTCCTAACCACCTATTTCAATACAGTAGAAAGGTACAATGTTCTCCTCTATCCAAACACTCTTTTTTTTTTTTGGGGGGGGGGTGAGGGAGAGAGAGAAATAGAATAAAAGAAAAACCTACAAACTCCTTAACAAATGTAGTAGCAAAACCTCCTTTTATCTCCTAACCATAAACTGGTAAGCTCATGCAGTTTGCATGGAGCAAAGTCCAACTGAGCCATGATTCAAACAAAAGGCAGAAATACCTATGAGAGAAAGAAGATCAATCTACAATTCCAAGTGAATCTCTCTCCCTCAAAGTTTATCCAACATTATCATAATTTTCAATCTTGACAAACACAACACCTGTCCCAGCAGCCAAAAAGTTCTATTAAAACTAAAAGTAGCAAGAAAGAATTTCACCTTGTCATAGTCACGCAAAGCAGTGCAGTACCACCGGAGATTTTACACAGATGTAAATAGTGCCGAGCAACCCCCAAGTCACAAACATTAGATGATTAAAGACGAGTCTCCAAACCAGCAGTTAACGCACAATTCCAGAAAATCCATGTGTTCTCTTCAAATCTGCTCTTTAGCACAGGTTCCCCATAAGAATTGGTTGCAAAAACCTCTTCCGTTTAAACACCACACCAGCATGTAGGCTGTTGTCAGGACAGCACAATGCTTGAAATCCTTAATAGCTGTTGTCCCTTCCCAGCATAACCTTTGCTCTTACTCGCTGCCTCTTCTAGCCTGTTCCCTAGCTATACACTACCAGGTAAAATGGATATCAATCTGAAAATTATATACTCCTCCTCACATACAATTCTCCTTGAAAAACAACTGAAGAGACTACTATATTAAAAGTAGACTTGTTAGCTTAAAAAGCTGCTCTTGATTTCCATGGTACCAGTGTTAGTGTCCTTAATGAAATTTGTACCCTTCTTTCCTTCGCGCTCTAAGCCTCCCCTGAGTTCGGAACCAACTTTTTGATTGCTTACATTTCTTTTGTTTTATTTGAATTTCATTTGATCTGCAGCTTGAGGAGAGAGGAGAATGGGCTTTCTCAATGCCTTGTAAATGTTCTCTTTACTCTTGACAGTAAGAAGAGCTTTGCTATAGTTTGCACAGTTTCTTTCTTTGTCCCAAAGAAAGAAAAATGTAAGTTATGTTACCCGCATTCACAAACCCTAAATAGGTTTTTCAGCATCTCTGAAGTTAGTCTAATGAACCTGAGGAAATATTAGACAAGCTTTTTATGACAAATTTTAAAAATAAAATAGATTAAGGGCACTATAGTAACATACCAATGTATGATTTTCAAATGATTGTTTTCCTCACCCCCATTACTGTTCACAAAGGACTTTTCAGCAAGGCAACGTTATAGGACAACATGCACAAAGTAAAAAATCATGGCCAGTTTTTCCTGACCTCACATGCATACAAACTCCTCCAAACAAATACAATAGTTGTTGTCATTATAGACTGTACAAAATCTTCAGAGCAGTGCAATTTTCTTGTTAACAGTCTGTTAAATTCCATTTAGAAATGTTAGACCAGTTCTGGGAAACTAATTATTCTGGCATTTCTTTAACAAAAAAACAAAACAAAACAAAACAAGAAAAGCCCTAAGGAAGCATCCTCGTTTGGGGAAGCTTGTTTGATCTCTGAATTTTTACAGGCGCTGAGAAAAGAGGAAAAGAGTTTGAAAGCACAACTAAAGCAAATTCCCGTCAAGTATTTAAGTTTTCTACATGCATTCCAACAAGTTCCTAGTCAAGTTTAGGAGCAACAAATGCCCAGGCCCCCAGTATATTAAATCTGAAGTCCCCACAGTCTCTCTCATATTTACACTTTAAGGACAACAACACTGTTGACCCTGTTGCAGTAACCTCAACTGACCCCTTTATAATATACACAGTCAAACCACATTTTTGCAATACCTTTAGTCTCTCAACTCATGTCAATTAAGTTTGTGTCCACCTACCAGAGTCTAAAAGCGTCAGCGTACTCTGAAAAATCTGACCAGCTATTCCGTAGTGCCACAGCAACGATGTTCCCAAATTACACTAAGCAGACCAGCACCAAGGGCTCACCTTGGCAATGTATTCCCAAATGTCATCCTGCACAGAACGCTGCAAAAAAGGACCAGCCTCAGCAGTTACACAGAACTGGTTACAGGAATTTAGACACAGTCACAGAATTACATACCTGCCACTAAATGTACTGAGCCTTCATTCTCATAATCATGTCTAATGCAAGCTATTTTGCACCATGAGACCAAGATAGCACTTATTTAGTCTTGAGGAATGTTGTAGACTTCCAGAGCTATTCAATGAGTCTTTTTTTGACCTTCATTTTTTGATCTCTGTCACATGCTTCAACTCAGATTTGGACCTCTGGCAGGGGAAAGGCAAGGCTATCACTATTAACAAAGTAGCAGCCATGCTACCATTGGACCAGAATCCTTTTAAGCACCAGGCTAACAAGCTTACAAACTCTGTCAAAAGAAATACTTTGACCAATGAAAGCCCAATCCGTTTCACTCTAGAAACAAAGTACCTATAAAAATAGACAGGTACTAAGATTTAAAGGAGAATATATGAATAAACTCTTATTCATATAAAAAGGAGACATGCAATTACATAAGACTTGGCCCACCAAAATAGTATAGAAATTCCAAAACAGTCCATAATTTTTTACAGATGTCACAAACCAGGTACTATTTTCTGGACTAAATGTTTATATAGTAACTCAGCAAGAAATGTAAGCTCTAAGTCAGCCCCCATACAGACTTTGTAGTATGCATGGTTACTGTGCAGGAAATCAATTACAATTTCCCTGGTGGCTCTGCATTTATATTCTCAGCTACAAAGCTGAATATAGTGCAGGGAGTTTTGAGTTTCCAGCCATTACTTTCCCTCCCTACACCCCAATCCCTTCTGATTCACGGAGAGTTTAGGGTCCTAGTTTTCATTCTTGCAGCATTGTAACAGTGCCATACCCTTAAAATCCTGAATTAAAAAAAAAAAAAAATACAAGACAGAATGGATTGGTTTTTAGCTGTTAAGATTAATATAAAAGGAGAAACATTCCAAGAACACTGATTTGGATTATCCAATATAATAATGAAGAATCGTTTTCAAAGCAAAAACTGACTAAACAAAAAATTAATATGGATGAAGTGCAAATAATGTAGTATGAATAACTTATGAAGTGCAAATACCTGTTTGTAGCTTTAAAATACTAGATAATTCAAGGATTTTAGTACAATGAATTTCAAAGAGTTACCAGCAATAAAAAAGGTAATCAAAACTTTTACTTTCTAATAGAACTCAATTATTGTTGCATGCTACAACATGCAGCAATTACTTCCATTATCCTTTAAATGGTACACAACAACAACAACAAACTTACCTTATTCTCCACTGTCTGAGCACAGAGAATTAAAAACAAAGTATTAGGCACAAACTGCAAGTTTTTCTTATCAAAGAAAATAGCACTGCATCAATAAATTCAGTGGCTATGCTGCATGACATGCAGCTACTAGAAACACCTAATGAAGACTTATCCAAGTCCTTTTCTGCAAGCAGCCAAATCTCAGAATTTGGAACATGAGGGCATCTATTCAGTATCTCCTACTCCAAAATGCAGATCTCAGTAATACAACACAGCAAAAGGAGAGTCACCACAGCTTGAGTTCCCCCTCCTACTAATAACCCTTACTGATTACTGCACTGCAATCTTTCTGAAGGCTATGCAATCAGAGGAGCATTGAAAGAGCCCAGAAAAGAAACAAGTTACAGTAAAGTTTGTTCAAGTCACATCATGTCTTATCAGATGTGGTTCAATGGAATAAACTGCAGAGCCTTGTGGGAACTCTAGGATTCTCTCTACTGTTCCTCATGTTCCTGCATCTCTTTTCCTCTATGTTTCATAGGATAATTTTTGTGTTTTCAGTAAAATAAAGGGAATTACAAAAAAAAATAAATTTTAAAATAGCTATATAAACATTTAAGTCATTAAATAAACAACTTTAACATTTTAAAATACATTTATAGCTTCAAATTTAAAGGTGTTAAATTAAGGCAAAAAAGTCTTAAGGTTTTGGTGTTTTTTCTGTTTTTGTGCTTGAATCAGGGAGTTCAGTCAACTAACTATTTTAACACTTGGATGCTTTCCCTACACAATTAAAATGGCCATGATTACCCAGCAGTGACACTTGTGCCCCCTGCCCAGCAGGGGCATTTGTGATTATTTTTTAAGTGTTCCACAATGGCAGCTAAAGAATACCTCACAGCATTGAAGAAGTTTAGACAATGAAGGCCTAATTTATACTCAGTTTAACAGAGAACTCTCTCCCCCCCCCACCCAACCCTTCATTCTCCACAGCTGCATTTAGGAGCAACAATGAGAGTCTGGGCATCAATCAGCCAGTTGTTAGCTCATTTGCAACAATACTCTCATTACTGCTTTAACCTCTCCTTCCCTTTGCATCCTACAGAGCAAGGCTCAAAGCCAGATCTTTCAGCCCATAGCAGCCCAGCTGTCTATCATCAGCAACTATTGTTCCTTGAGATCTAGGTCCTCCTTGGGGGAGGATCCTGCTCAGTCTTTTCTGTTTTGGCCTCACTGGAACATTAGGTGAGGCTGAACCCATGCTAGCAATGATATCCAAAGCTCAGAAACCTTCAATAGCTCTTCACTATCTATTTATTGCACCTCCCCTCACCACCTCCTGCTGCTTCCCCTCCAGGAGAAGAGAGTAGCTACCATCCAAAGCAGGTTATTTGGGGATAAGCAGAAAGGGAATGGGAAAGAGTTTGGAGGAACATGTATCCTTTTGGCTTCCAGCTCACAGCAATGAAAAGGTTGTTTGTTTTTGGTGGCATATTTTGACAGGGTGTACACTGACCTAAAGAAAAAGTAACAGGCAACCTAGGTAGACTCACAGATATAATCAGCACATCTACTATCCATTCCCCCGCCCACAGATGAAAGAAAGATTAACTTCCCACAGCAACGCACAAGTCACTTCTTACTGTTCAGAGGGACTACTAACTTCCTACATGCTAGGACAGTAGCTTTACTTCCGTCCCCTGCCTCTCGCTTCTTTTTTTTTTTTTTCCTCCTCTCTTTTCTGCAATGGACAATGTATACTCAGTTTAGGACCCCTAACAAAGTTTTAGTTAGTTTTATTTTAAGCTTGTTTCCACTAAAAATAATGTATTTAATGCTAAAGGTCATCTTCAATTTAGAATCTCTTCCTGGGTTTGTATACTAAACATTAAGTACTACATTAAAAAAAAAAAATACAATAGTGGGCTTGAAAAGGGAAATGGCTGTTGTCTTTGAAACAGGACAAATTCAGAGCTATCAGATACTTTCTGCATGTCTTAGAGCACTTCTGTACATCTTTATTTTCCTTTGCTGAGGAAAACGTATAATGCTTCCTTTCTCTCATCTTACCTGGACACCTACCAAGCTCCCATATACTTGTATATGTATGACTCTTCATATACTTGTATACATATTACCTCGTATAACAGGACTTCAGTCTTAAGTTGGGAACTGCCAAAAGTGAAAAAATAACTGGAAATAAGGAACACAAAAACATAATTATATCTCTTGTTAAAGTTGGGGGGAAGGAGGACCAAAAATATATCCCTTTCTCCCTAAAAATAAACATAAAAGGTAAAATAAGATTTAATAGTTTTCACTTTCCACATTTAGTACAGAACTAGCACTTTAGTAACACTTTAACTTGTTTTGCTTCAGAACACTGAGAATGCTTTGAAGACAGCCATGTGCATCCTAGTTGGTTCCTAGCTGTGATTCACATACTATTAAGGATGGGCACAGCACTTTTTTTTTTTTTGGGGGGGGGGGGGGCAGCAGGGCAGGAAAAGTGCCTGCCACTAAGTTAGAAGATCGGGCCAAGGCAGAAATTCCTACAGAAAGATATGAAGATAATCTGCTTAGGAACAGGCCACAGACCCTCAAGCTGATTACTTAGTCCCCAAGCTGCTACACTCTGAAAACACAACCCCTACTGCTCACCCAAGGATCGAGGCATTTCATATGGTCTTGTCCAGAAGTTGAAAGGACCCTCTGTTTCACTTTTTTGTCCAGTCCTGTTTTACAGTTCAAACTGAAGGCAAACAGGACTACTAAAATTTTAGAGAATCACCATTTCTTTTCAAACTTCAGAAAAAGCAGGGTGGGACACGGAAGAAAAAGCAGAGCCTTAAACACACTTAACGTACCATTCGCAAAGATTCAGAATGTTATTGCCTCTTGAAACTAAGGTACAACGTAGTTTCCCAAATCAGACATTGCCGACTGGGGAAGCTGGCTACCACCTATGAGCTCTAAACATATTATTTAACTATTTGCAAAATCTCTCTTTACTTCAGATGTTTAATGGAACAGAGATAATAACTTCTTACCTTGCTTGCAAATACAACAGAACTGATAAAAGGCACCAAAAATTCATAAATAAACAAATCTCCATATACTATCAGGAAGAAATACTTGGTAACTTAACTCCATCAGACAGAGAGCATGGAAAAACTTGCTAAATAGTCCACTCTGACTGTGTAGAAAACACAAAAGTAGAGCAAGGCTGTAAGAAGGCGTACTTACAGAAACAAGAATGAAACTTGCTTGAGTTTTGAGATATCACCCTCATTCATAACTAAAGTGAGTCTGAGCACTGAAGATGATTTGTACAGTTAACAGCATCAATTAATAAAGATGTGAAAACAAAGGAGGACCATCTATTTTTATGGTTTCATGCAATGATTCAAATACTATTGCTCCAAAATAAAATACAAACCTCTGTCATGAGGTTTCTACATATATGTAGTAAGAAAACAACGCATACGTCAGCGGAATTGTTGCTACCTACCTGTTTACATGAAAAAAAAAAAAGTCACAACACAAACCACAGTGATAGCACAGACTGCAGTCTTGTGTTCCAATGAATTAATATATTGTCTCCCACTGTTGAAAGCTGGTCTTGATTCTGTTAAAGCCTAAGCACTCAGGCTTTCCTGCTGGGAAACAAACAAGTGTCTCCTATTAATACACAGAAACAATTCTCACAAGCCTAAAGGCAGAAGAGAGAAATAGCAGGTTAAGATTGCATGAAGCCATACCAAACCATAGCAAAATAACAAGCTACACTGAGATTTATTAGTTCACTAGAACATTCACTGTAAAATATATTTACTTTATGAAGGAAGTCACCTCTGTCACCATTTAGTGAGTCAAGCTAATCTGCAATGTTTTACATAATGGGAAAATTTTTATTGGCCAGAGGTTCACAGTGTTCTTATATTTCCAGAAACTGCAGATGTAAAGATACTTCTCTTAAGCTGAACTAAAACCAAGAAAAGAAACTATTTGAAATACATGCTCCAGTTCACAACATGGGTTTAATTTTACTAGCTACTGCACTTGAACTTATTCAGCATAGGAAAGATTTACACTCCGATACAAAAGGAAGAAAATATGAACACTGAAAACAGAGATAGTTTTAATACTACCAAACAGTCTTAAAATATTTGGCTAGTGCATTGTGGCCATTTCTGAGCTGTGATACTGAAAACTGAAGTAGTTTAAGCTACCATTTCTATTCTTGTAAAAAATTAGTATTAGTGAAACACTTAGAATGGATTTACAAGAAAGCACGATATTATCTTAATTCTTCCATTTTCACTTTACTGTGAAAGAAATGGCAAACGAGAGCCAAGTATCCCTACAGACAGTCAGTAACAAATTGAAAGGTGTTCTTTCCTTCTTTTAGCAATGAAAACATGATGCAATACATACTATAGAATAAAATCCAGGTAACTCAAACAAAGTAAAGTGACCTGAAAGAAGGAATCTTTCCTCAGTTTTCACAGGGCTTATAACAGCTTGAGGATTATATTTAAAATTAGGCAAATCAAAAATAA
This sequence comes from Apteryx mantelli, assembly GCF_036417845.1. Lineage (NCBI taxonomy): Eukaryota > Metazoa > Chordata > Aves > Apterygiformes > Apterygidae > Apteryx > Apteryx mantelli. Next base: position 78,149,855 of record NC_089981.1, on the reverse strand, counting down.
AGTCACAGGGTGAATTCAAAACGTTTCATAGCATATTCATATTGTACCTCTTATTCTGCTACAAATACAATCAATTTAAAAATACAGATTGCTTAGATAATAGCATATATTTTAGTTTCTGCTTTTACAAATTTTATAATACTGAACAGTAAGTTCAGTTTTTAATTAAACAATTTTGAAAGTTGGAAATTGAATAAATATTTTTAATTAGTGTTGTGGATCATAAATGTAAAAGCATTAGAATGCTGGGGCTCTAAAACAGACTTCCAATTACAAAATTGATCATAAACAAAATGCTACTATGAAAAGTCTCAAAAGAGTGAAGACCACAACTGTTTTAGTACTGAAGTACAATTCTGTTCTCATGACAGTTTAACAAATTTTTCCTAACAGGCCAAAAAGCATTCAGAAAAGAAAATAAAATTCAGAGAGTTAAATTCATCATCTTATACTAACCCCTAGTGTTGGGGCTTCAACCACCAACACAAACAACTCTTCATGTTGTCCTTATTTTTATTTCACTTCCGCTACACAAATCCTTTATAAAAGAATTCTGTCCTACTCCAACATTGTTGCCACCCCACTGTATATTAAGACATCCCATCTCTACTTTCTTCTTATAGGTTATTTACTTATATATTTGCCAATGAAAGCCACATCTGTGATAAACTAAGATAAGGCTTATGTAATGATAATGACTGAAAAAGGCCATCTGACTTCAATAACTTGTGTTCCTTTTTAAACCTGAAACCTAGTAAGAGGGCTTTCACCACTGCAGGATAAAATGGACCTGTAAATGTCCAAAAATCTCTCTATAAATTGAAATAAGCAAACCAGAAAACAAAAAAGCACACTTTCATCTGTTATCTAGTGACAAGCTCATTCATTCATTTGAAGGCCCAAATTCTACCCCAGACGACCAGTGACACAACTGCATCACCCAAGTAAAATGCAACGTCTCTGTGTTGTATTGACCAAAGTAATCTCTCGGAACAGTCCTGAGGACCCAAAGGTGTCCAGCAGTTCACACAGAAGGCAGGCAGTAGCACAGCTTAAGTTCCCTAGGATAGATACTTAATACTTCTCCTCACCTGCCCCGAAGTTGCCAGCTTTCCTGTCCATTCTATCACTGTTGTACTTCCACTGGCTTCATCATCTTTATCCACATACCAAATACCAGTCCTCACCCCCATGAACTGGCAGGCTGCACTCCCTGTATGCCTTATCAAAAAACCACAGCCAGAACAATATCGGTTTTGTGGTCTGCCTTCGGTTTTCCACCTAAGGCAGTTGCTGCACTTCAAATCACGAGTATAAGCGTAGTTCTTCCTACTGCATTATACATCTGGACATCATGCTGGAACAAGCTTAATCAGCTATTTTGCAAGATGGCCCTACAAAGATCAGAACCCTTTGAGCTACTGTTGTAAACTAGGGTCTGGCCATGAAAATAACTTTCCTTGATTCAGATAGGAATCCAACATTACAGAGATTTCAGTAGTTCTTGCCTAACAACGTATTTCCACATGGTTCAGGGAGAGACCTCAGTGCAGCAATCCAAAACATGAACTGCACAACACCAAAAAACAGAAAGGAAAGGAGAAAGAGAAGCAATACTGGCAAACTAGACTGGAGGCAAAGGAAGGAGAAAAAGAAATCTTTGAGAAAAACAAATCTTTGCAGCAGCAACAAGCAGATGCATTCCAGCCCCTGATCTAACCCTCTGGTGAAAGGGAGAAAGGAGAGGATGAAGGTGGACATAGCAACAAGACACTTAACTGAAAGACTCCTTTTTTCTGCAATGGAGACTTCTGTCCTGCAGCGACTCTGCTTGTGGACAGAATAAGAAGATAAGGAAAAAGCCTCCTGTATCACTGCTTAAGAATAGAGTTCTCTACTGACATATTATGACTTCCCAGACTTTATATCTACAGTTCAATTATTCACAATTCTAAGTATGACAGGAGACTACTTCTGTGTTTATATGACAAGAAACAGTTACATTTGGGTGAATTCTCTCTGGTTAACCTAAAAAAGAACCTGACTACAACATGTCTATCTGAAGGCAGTGTGAGATCCTCCAATTTCAGGAAAAGGTATTATTGATTTAAAACGTGCAACATTTCAGGATCTATTTCTTCTACATTCAGTAATGGTAGTAGGTCTGTTTTATCACTTGACAGCATCCTGAAAAGTCACCAGCCTGATATCAATTCTCATCCTGCCAGTTTTTCCAAAGTTAATTAATTTGGGGTTGTCTTTTCCAATTAATTCTGCCACCATCATGACAAAGCTCTGATACCACCACAAAGAGGACACACCATTCTAAGTATCTGCAGGAAGAATGACCCAGTCACCAGTTAGTCTCACTCTAGTTACTGAAAACTCCCGAATATCCTAGATTAGCTCAGTACAATGGAAGTTGAGCTCTTCTGTACTAATTTATAGCCGTCATATGCTGACTTCTTTATTCATGCAGTGAACATTTCAATACGTGGGGTGGTTTAATGGGAGGTGGTAAAGAAACAGGGTCTCATAATAAGTTACTTTTATGCAAACATTAGAGGCTTCTTAAAAACATTTCTATTTATAGAAAAAAGGAGTAGAATTCAGAAGAACAAAGAGACAACAGCAATTTAACAAAAGTATCATAAGGGCTCAGGAAGCTCTAGCAGGGAATAAGGCCCTATAGGAACATGGGTACTCTTAAAACTTTTTCTAAATGCTTTGGTTCCTATTTTATTTAATGTATATAATACTTGGCAATAAACTCTGCTGCATGAGCCCTAGTGACTAACTACAGCAATTAAGATGTTGCTGTATCTCTAGTTGCCCATCCCACCTCTTCCTTGGAAGTTACTAAGCCTGTGGTAGTAAAAACACATGGCTCCTTGGCTTCTACAGCTCACATCACACCATAACATAAAGCTCATGTTCGCTGCTGGTTTAAACACCATCAGTGTAACAAAGTGAGTTCCAGCACACTGCAACTCTGCGTCTAAGAGTGGAGGAAATATGTAATTCTATTTCAAGCTCAGCAACAGCATAGATTGACGCAACCCCAACGATTTTCTGCATTTAGACTCAACTGCAGAGACAGGCACTCCATTTAAGGTAACAAGTCAGGCTGTAGGCCAGCTACTTTGAAGCTCAATGACATCTTGAATTGGATTCAACATTTGAAATCAGAAGAACAAGAGAAACTAAGACTGCATCCTTGTTGCAAGAAAGATGCAGGCCAGCTGAAAACTCAAGAGAGCAGTGAATTACCAAAGCCAGTCATGGTACTCCAGTCATAGCGCATTCATTTTGAATTGTAATTCTGTTCTCCAAAAGACTTATAGGCCTTCCCACTTTGGTATCCACCTGCAAATGTACTAACTTTATTCTCTCTTATTCTATCATTTAAGTGACTGTTGAAAATTTGAAGCACTAATGACTTAATTTCTTTTGGCATCATTTGTTGCTACTTTTCCATCCATGCTGACTAGTGGAACAATTTCCTCTTACTGCTCAAGTCCATAAGAAAAACATTTTCTTTTTATCCTTTACTCCCTTGTTATTTTCATGCCTCAGACGCTCCATTTTTCCCCTACACACCTCTGTCATTCTTTCTTACTCATCTTTAACACTGTCACCTAATTTAATACAATTTCTTTTCAAGTTTCAGCTCATCCGTAATGTACCGATTTAGTCAAAGTGGTCCATTGCTATGTGTCAGTGCAAAAAAAGTACAAACTAATAATTCATACTTGTGCCCTAAGAAACAGATAAGTTTACTGAATTCCTCTTACATATCTATCATGCTTCCTATGACATCTTATCTACCAGTTTTTTGAATTTAAGTTACTGTCTTTATTTTGCTCTTGGTCTTTATTTTGCTGTTCTTCCTCCCTTACTTCCTAAAAATAATGAACTTTATCAGCTTGAGATAATCCTTCACAAGCTTCCTTCTTCTTCCTCCATCTTCTTAGCCAGTTCTTTCCTATCAGTCAGAATTAAATCAAGATGAGTGTCCACATTTTTTAATAAAGAGCTTTCCCCCAAACCAATAAATTCTTACACAGGATCACGTCCTTTACTTGTTTCTCTAAAGAGATCTGTGCAAACAAAATCCTTCACTTTACTTCAAATCTCATGTTTGGTTGTTTGTTCATTTGTTTTTTGGGGTTTTTTTTAAGCAGAAGTAAGTTTCGCCACTCATTTTTGATGGGTCTGTCACAATACTGATTCTAAAAATAAACATACACACCCTTAATTCACCACAATACCTTTTCACATCTTCCCTGGCTGTCCTAACCGCACCCTCTCAGATCATCATTCCTTTGGGTTTTTCCTTTAATGCCATTTTGGCCAGAGGAAGAGTAGATATTACTCCATCTGGAACCTAAGTACAGTGCAATACAATGACGAACCCTGGAGTTTAGAAGTACTCAGTCTTAAATACCAAGTCTTAACTTGTAAACACAAAGGTAGTCTCCTAACCGGTTGAAAATAGGGGTAGGAGGGAAAAAGCAAGGCTAGCTTTTGTTAATATTTAAGTATCTACTAATAGAGTCCAGAAACAAGAATATCATCACCTTTCTGTCTATACACCATCCTACAACAATGTTAGAATCAAGGCTTTCTATTCAAGGTGACCAAGCATGAATTTCTTGCTGCTCTTTGCCTGCTAGAATCACTTCCACTTTTGTCTTTGGTTTCACTTAGAAAGCCAAATCATCTAACTGAGGAACAGCAAATTCATATTTGATGTGAAGTCGTGTAGTTGGATGACATCATAACCACTGTCTACTAATTGCCCCCTCAAGAGTTATTATTAGCAAGGTCATGAAATACCCATGATCAACTTCTCATTCTTCTCTCGCACAACAGCTTGTCCTTTTCTCCAGTTATCACATAACTGATAATCTTCCCTATTTGAGCTTTTCTGAAATGGATGACTCAGACCATCACAAAGAAAACCATCCCTCTACCTTATTACTTCCATCTGCCAGATTTTGGGGAACTAACAGCACCTTTCAGTCAAACATTTTAATCCTGATCGAGGTTAGAAAGTGAACAAAGATTTTGCAAACTTCTCGAACACTTTTCTCAGAACAGAAAGTTAGACATTGGGCAGCCGTACCTAACAGCTGATCACATAAGGTTAAAATCCACTGGTTGTTACAGCTTTAACAGGCTACTAAACGCAGGCCAAGTCTGTTAAGCTAGGCTTCCTGCTGCTGGATCCAAAATTATTTAAACTTTCCAATCCCAAGAAGTGGACTTCTGCTAAGCCATTTCCTCTAACCATCTTTCAGGAATGCTTTTGGATAAAAGTCTTTCCAAAAGAAAAAAAAAAAAATCTGTTTCTTAAGATTTTGTCCCCTTCATTTCTCAGTCAGTGCTATATAATATTACTAAACTTTTCTGTTAGCTGATCATAGTCATACTGATTTTTTAAATCATGCTAAAAATATTTCTACCTGTCCTGAGAAAAGGGCTGTGGCTTCATGAACCCAACTTAACTTCTATCTTTCTTGACCAGTGCCATTTTTTTAAATGGAGTTCTTTCCTTTTCTACTTACAGTCCTGCAGGGTGAGAGATTTCAAGGATCTCAGCAACCCTGTCTTGCCATCTTTGAAGGAGTCCTAATAGCAAAAAGTATTTATCAAACACTTGCTAACATGCATTTTTAACTAATAAGTATTTTAACTCTATTTACCTTTTACAGAGTGATTCAGGTACCAAATCATGGATGTTTAGTGCCATTTTAGATGCCCTAAAATACTCAAGACATGCACGCTGGACTGGTATATATGGGAGATTGCATATACTTTTGGAGCAGCAACTGAAGACCATGTGGGATTACATAAGGTGCTTAAAATGGTGCTAGGTGCCTATGTTTAATCATCAGCTTTTTTCCCTTGTTTTTTTAAATCACTAGCCAGTCATGGCTCGTGCTAGGGAATAGTTTAGAGTACTATTATCATGTGTTTAAGTTAAAATATAAAACCGCACTCTAAAAAGAAATGCTGAGGGACAGGGATCCACAAAAAAGCCAGGAACTCAAATGTTAGAGTCATGAGGGCATTATTACAGCAATGGTCAATCTAACCCATTTGGGGATTTTTAAATCAAGTATTTCTTGCCACTAAATTCCTTTAATACTGAAGTGCCCCCATCGACATGATAGCAATGTATAAAGGTAACACAGACTCATTACTTAGACAGATGAGAGCTACAGTAAAAAAGGCAGCTGCTAAAACCTAAATCACTCATGCAATAAGCAAAATATTTACTTCTTCCATACCTCCTCCCATCCAGACAGCCTTTTTAGTACCTTATTTGTTCATTTCAAACTGAAATACAAAAATCTTTGCAAGTATCCCTGCCTTTGGAAAGTATTTTAATAAAGAGAAGTCCTTTAGAAAAAAATACAGCAGTAAAAACACTTCTAGGCAGAAGCTTGCTTCCATTACATATATAAATATTTCAATCCCAGCAGCACCATCTAACGGAGAGCTCACCAATTTTTCCCTTCATTAACTTGACAAACCTTTTATTTTGGAGGTGTTAACAACTGAGACTTTAAAACATGGTCTATTTAATATTCTATAAAAGCAGATCAGCTATAAGATAAGGTAAATCTTTTCTCCATAGAAAACAAACAACCCTTTTTCACAGACATTACATTCACATACAAATTAAGTACAACAGGAAGTTTGCTTAACCAAGAAATAAGATTTTAGTTAGAAATACTTAAAAAAAAATTTTTTTTAAGTAAAGTAGGAAATGCCAGTTTAAAAATGCAGCTGCCTTATGCATGTTTAAGCTTTCCCTCCAAAAGCAGAGATGCCAGTGTCTCTAAACTGTAAGGAACATGGACAAGTCTAGGTCTTAATCACAGCAACAGAAGTCACTAGCTACACCTTCTTAAAATGAAATTAAGCATTTTGAAACATCTTGAAGGTTGCTCTTCTGCTACACAATATACTATGGGAGATGGGCAGCAAATGATCAATAAGCATCAATAAAACATGTAGCACAATGGCTGTTAGCAGCTTCCACTATTTACCTCATTTACTGTATTTTCTCATCAAACCAAACATGACACAAGAGCATAACAAATATGAATAAAATGGATCTATAACAAGAACTTTTTTCCTCACTGCATTTTCTCCTCCTGTACCATTTGTTAAATCACAACATTGCATGCAAGTATTCCAGCTACTCTGAATATTCCCAAATAGCTCAACATATGGACACTCTTGTTCTGGAATAACTGCCTTTTTATGTTTAACTCAAAAGACTTTCAAAGTCTGTCTGCCCTACCTCATCTCAGAGATTGAGAGTTCATATTAAAACACTCTTAGCAAATAATTTAGTGAAGTTACAGCATTATACTCTGTGTATATAAAACTGCTATCACATGTATCCAAACAAGACAATTCCAACCCTCTTCCTCATTTATTTTGGGAGAATCTCCTCACGAAAATATGCAGAATGTGAGGCGGGGGGAAAGGGGGCTGAGATCAGTTTGCCTGTCCCAAGTCTTTCTAAAAACACACATGCAAGAAACCAAGAGAGTAAATCCTCCCAAACTCCCTCAAAAAGTTATTGCATAAAATACTAAAAAGTTAAAAATTTAAATAATACTTTGAAATAAAAGTGTTCAGGAATTTGTAAGAACAAAATAGCCAAATAAGGGGAATTTATGGGCCTAGGTATTGAAAAATAGCTGATGAATTACAACACACAAATAATAATAAACTTGCTTTATTTTCCTAGAGATTGTCAAGAGCATTCTTCTGCATGTGCTCCAAAAAAAGTGTCAAAATGCCTTACTATAACACAGATAAAAAAGACTGCCAAACAGTAGGGGCAACACAATATCAATATCCACTAGCACAACTACAGTATAGCATCTACTGGCATTTCCATTACATCTTCACACCACTGGTGAGCAGCTGGGAGTATTTATCGACAGCATATTTACTAATCTGAAATATAGCATGCTCAGGTTCTGCAGCTAGAAGCACAATTCAACTCCTGAAAGACAACCGAAAGACAGAGAAGATACTGCTGACTTCAAGTTATAATTGATACTATTAACTTCAAATAAAGTTAGCTCAAATCCTTTTTGAGGTTCTTTTTTCTTTTTTTGCCTTCTCAAAATGCAGTTTAAGAAGGTAACAGGAATACTATTGTATCAAGCAGATCTAAGACTGTTAGGGATGCATATGCAAATCAAGAGTCTTCATTTACTTAGGTATCCAACTTCCTTCTACTCAAGCTAACAGCCAAATGGTAGCATTTTGAGACCATGTAGTTTTACAACCACAAGCACTTTACCTTTGGCACCTATTGAACCTAGAACTAGTATCCTAATCAGGTTCAATCACAATAGTAAAACCATTCTTAGGCAAAAGCACAATGCTCCTCTCTCAAGGATGCTGTGCTGAAAAGAAAAGAGGACAGAGAAAAGGATGGAAGGCAAGAGCAAACAACTGTAGATTTAAAGACGTGCATCCTTTAGACAACAGTAGTGTATATTGTAGGCCCATCTTTAGTGATCTGGAAGAGAAGTAACAGCGTGTTAATTCATCTGGGAAGGGGTGGGAGAAGAAAATCAAAGAAACATGCAGCTACAGAGAGGTAGAAAAGTGGACTTACAGATTAAAATTATTAGCCAGAAGTCTGAAAATAAGTACAAGCTTGGAAATCACAAGCATTTCTGGAGAAAAGTGACATGCAGTCACTTTGCTGAAGCACAAGGATGAGCCCACCTCAGAATAGAGGTTAGCCCTCAATAACTTAAAATTACATGAGATATCGACTGACTGAAAGAAGTTCAGAACAAGACACTTCTGAGAGCCAGAAGAACTAGCTTGAGAAATTAAGAACATTTATAGTGTCTGGCCAAACAACAATTTAAGATGGAAGAGAAATACAGCACAGATAAGCATTCCATTAGTATCTGAAGAGCACATAATGCAGAAAGGGAAGTCATTTAGGATGGCTCCAGGGAGATTAAAACTAGCAGAAGTTGAATGAAAATTTTAAGGCTATGTTTCCTATGCAAAATTAAGACTTAAATCGGTGGATCATTAAATAGTCAGAAGCCACAGCATTCAAGGAAACCTACTCCGGGAATTTTTCTCTCTGTGGAAAGATAGTAAGAGGGGACAGTTAAACTGGTACCAGATACAACAATTCCATTATAAAAACCCCTAATAATTGTCCTAATTATCTCTCCCTCTCAAGCACATGTACGAGCTTACAAAACAAATTCCATTCACATCGCCAAAACTGGGCTTATGAGCCAGGGCTTTGCTGTTAAAAAGTTATTTTAGGCACATTTATTGTGTGGGTAAGCTGGTGTCTGTACAATGAGAAAGATTTGTTACTGTTCTAGAACATCCAAAGCAGAAAGTTGGGAACAAGTACAAGCACCAGAACAACTACCATTTTGACAAATTGTCATGTATGCTTAGCATCATATGGCACCGCACGTTTGCTGTATGCGAAAATGGAAGAGCTGTGAAGCAAATACTGTTTCCTGCCCCATGATGCTGACAGTGCAGAATGGTGCAGCATTGTAGAGAAGACAGAACAGGAGGCCTCCATACGGCACTTGCAATTCATTTCACTTATTGATGAATGACACTTGTACTGCCCTGCTGTATCTCAGCACCTCATCATTTTTGATGTCCTTAGATTGTCAAGGAAGTAGGAAAGTACCATTATTACCATTTTACAGACCAGGAAAAGCCATAACCAGGAGCCAAAGGCCAGACTCACAAAAAGCAGTAACTGCATGACATCTATTCTCAGAACCCCCAATCAGCTACCACCTAACCCCAGAGTACCTAAATATTGGTATCGTTTTCTGAGCACCTTCAAGACATCTTCTACGCTTAAGGAAATATCTCTGTCTTGACAAGGCTGCTCACCCCAGCAATCTCAATATTAAGTTCAAATGCACCAAAAAACCACTGGAAGAGTGATCACCCAAATCTGTCTTTCTTCATCCTGTTAATTGTCCTAACCACTTGACTGAGACATCATGCTTCCTCTTGCTGTTTCTCAGACACACTGAGTTTTTGATTATTCCTGGCACAGCAGAAGAGTTTCAAGAGAAGGAAGTGACATTACCCTTAACTGGCCTGTGGCTTGATGATGAGAATACTCCCCAAGGAAGTAGAAAACTTGGATTGGAATCCCCCTTCTGCCCCAGGACCCGAGCTTGATGTCACATTACTCAGCATTGCAACATCACAGACCCTTGTTAGTTTGGACCTAAGGGAATGACTTATATACATCTACAGAAACAATGAACAGCACCCATGTCTCCTAGATTTTACACTAGTATCTTCAATGGACCATCTTTTCTTTCTTCATAGATGTCAAACCATTGTGGGAATGAAGTGGCAGCCATAAAGGCATTTCTTATCTTATAGTTATATCTGCAACAAGCTTTTCAAGACAGATCAAATCAAATCAACTTGTTTTGCTGGACACCTAAGAAAACTGTAGACAATCATGGCACTTCAAGCTTGTCTTCAGTATGCATATCTTATGTTATGTACTACAAGATATTTTTCAAACTAATGCAGAAACCATGAAGACAGGCAGAAGTTCAGTATTACTCCAAATGTTAAACTTTTATAATTATGAGCTTCCAAACAGTCAACATTATAGCACTGGAAATGGAAGTTTTATGACTTTTTTCACTAATGTTTTTTCCTGGAACATTTACTATGTGTACGCTATGTGAAAGGATACATTCACTTCAGAGCATTTACATTATTAATAATTTTTTAATCACTGTAAATAATCTACAGAATGCTTCCTCAATACATCAGAGAAATCTATTTCATAAATGATCACTTTATGTCAGTATAAAAAAATATCATTTCTGCTATGCCCATTGCAGTTCCAGTTCTAGCAATTTGCAAAATTCAAGCTTGATATCAAAGCACAAGACACCCTGGTTAACAGTACGAGCAAGGAGCCAGGGAAGGAGGTTATCATGCATCTCTAATACAGACCTTCTCCATCTACAAACATGTTGAGACTTCCTTTCCCATGCTGCCATTTACTAGATGAACTTCAGAACATGGAATTCTACCAAAATCACACTTTAACTCTGCACATACAGAATATAGCAGCGGGAAAGAATAACAGCATGGAAATCAAAGGCTTAACATTTTTGCGGGGTGGAGAGGATTAGCAACCTACTGTTGTTGTATATAATTTTAGAGACACTTGCCCTGCTAACCTAGTTACAAAGCCAACAGTCAGTAGCAATTGAAGTCATAGTGGCAAAGATTTTGCATCAATGCTCCAGTAGAAAAGATTTCAAGGAAGAAAAAAAAAAATCCTCACAGAGTAAACAAAAAATATATATATTTGTATCACACTTTCCAGTACCAAATGACCTGTTGTCTTATTTCCTCCCTAAATTCTTAGAGCTTTCTACTGTACTGTACTGTAAATCCTTATTGATTTACTAGCTTTTTCTTTTATTTTCTCTTCTTTCCCATTAGTACCGACCAAGAGATCACCTCTTCCTACTTTGTACATAAATATCCACCTTTCACTGTAAGTTTTCTCTCCTCTCCTCCTAATTCTCTAGTCCCATCTCTTTCTACCATTAAGAAAAATGAAAGGGATAGAAAAAAGCAATATATTTATAATATATGTGTTAAAACAAACATATACTGAGTTTATTCTATCAAGTTATGAGGGTATAGGCTTCAGCAGGTAGACACCGGTTATATTGTCTTTGCCAACCTTTCACTGCTCTGGTTTCTGTGTCACCACATCATTGCAGGTTAAAAAGTTCTAGATAAAAGCTAGCATGGCTACAACACTCTTTCTGGTGCTACAATCACTCCTTTATTCTGTTGCAGAAACATACACAAGTCTCCCTCCCTTGGCTTCTTTTCCCCATCCCACATCTCAAAATCTCCAATTTCACTCTCCCCCACCACTTTTCGTGATCCTGAGCCACAGGCCAAAAATGCCAGGAGGTTTCAAATACAAGCATCATATTCAGAAAGTACCCACCCACAGCCATTAAGAAAAAAATTTAAGTCTTGGCAATTCTTAAAAGGAACCATGCACAAGAACACAGACATCTGAAACCAGTGTGTAATGAGCAGTCTTCAGGCATCATAAGATTCGGCACCATTAATTAAGAAACACTATTATATACAAAAAAAAAAAGTGAAATCCAGCTATTGCATCACCTAAGATATTAGAGATCAAAATGCTGAGTTATGCTTGCAATATCTACTCATACAAAGCCAATTTAGAATACAGGATTAGATTTAAATCATTCCAACTTTTAAACTGCTTTAATTTTCATCTGCAGAACTATGATTGTTCACTGTCTCATGTATTTACATTCCTGTAATTTAACAACAAAAGTTAAAAATTAAGATTTCTGGATTTTCTTATTTTTAGTATTGTTGTGAGTACTAATAGAAGAACTGGACTTCAATATTGAAAAACATGTTCTTCTTCCCCCACTTAAACTTTTCATTATGGTCAAAAATAATATAAAGATGTAAAATACAGCAAGATATCAAAATCATTTAGAAGACAAATTCTATTAGCATGGACTAGTAAGATTTCATAAAGAATTTCTTGTTGCTGATGCTAACTAACTACTGCCATCTTACACAGTTTTCCAAGATACCAACAGTAAATATGCTAACATGTTGACCAAATACCCTATGAATCTGCACTGGAACTGCTTCTCAAAACTGGTATCAACTTAATTGCAGGAGGACTTCAGGGAAGCCTAAAGACTAAGTAATTTAGCATCCTCTTCTGATTAGGATTAATTTGCCATGCTATTGAATATGCTTTGCTTTTCTACATCCTAGATTCAGCTATTATTGGAAGCTTCCAAACAAGTCACATTTCAGTAAAACACCCAACCATTTTCACATTGGAACAAAGCAACTTTTTTAACACTATAGTGGTGCCTGCTTGCAATGCCCAAACTCATGATACATCAATGTTTCCGTTATCAAGCTGTATTACAAGGGGTTTCCCAGTCCAACCATAAAAACTCTGATTCAGTCCAAACATTCAAGTATATTTTGTCTTAAACCAAAAACCTTCTCCCTAAGCATGGTAAATACAACGCTTACATCTACATTACTCCATACACACTGGGCAGTGTATGGATTGCTGTTTATATACACTTTTAGCCAGATGGCTCATTTTACAACATATAATGTATGCTGCCCTTTAATGTCTTTAGTCATAACTCTAACAACCAATGTAGTCATTAATCCCAACCTTCTATGCAAGTCAGTGGCTATTTTAAACACAGATTTTTACTAACTGTTTCAAATTATACTGTTTCTTTTGTTCAAGCTCAATACTGTTAATAAGCATTCACATCATACACTTTAAAAAAAAAAAAAAAGGCTCCGTTCTGGTCTGTGAATATAAGTTCACATTAGCACATAATGCTACGTGCATTCTATAGGACAAGCCTATAATGAAAAATACATGGTTCTACTGAAGAAATAAAAAAGTCACATAGAATACAATCTACAAGATTCAGTTAGATCTCAACAGTCTAGAAAAGTCACTGACCTAAAGAGACTACAAATTTCAAATCCTATCATTGGAAGTTCCCAAATTTTCCCACTACAGAAACAGAAAAAGATGAAAAAATGTCCTAATACATGTTAGAGATCCATATAAAGATGCACATACAGTCCTTCATGTCACACACAAGCTTGGATTGGCTGAAATGAGAGTATGTCTCTTAGCATTAATACAATTTCTCTTCTTTTTCTGCAAGTAATTCAGATCTTAGACACTTGAAGATACAAATAATTCAAGATGTAAGTGCCTTACCTTCCTATTTTACAAGCCACTGCAGTTCTCAGATTATGAGTCAGTCATAGGTTCATCTGCAGAGGAATGACTCAGTATAAACTTTTAAACACTGGTTATTTTTTCTAACCTACAACATAATTAGTTTAACATATTAGAACACCACGCAACAAATAGCACAGAAAACTGAATAGCAAAAAAAAAAATTAAAAATTAAAAAAAATACTCTTCTTTCTGCTCCCGCCAGACAGATGGGTTAATAACAGAAGGCCATAGCAGGCACACTTTATAAAAATATAACTCCTTCCGCACCGGTTAGGGGCAGCTCTGTAGTAACAGAGGAGGATTTTCATTTTCTGCGGGGGAGCCAGGCGAAGTCCACATTGCATCGGAGCTGCCTCCTCCCGGCACACGCGCGTCCGCCGCGGCTATGAGGGAGCCGGAGCGGGAGCCGCCGCAGAGGGCGGCCTCGGGGGGCGCGAAGTCGCGGCGCCCGGCGCTCGGCACCGCGGCGCGGCGGCTGCCGGCAGTGCCCCTTTAAAGGCCGTCGGCCCGCCCCCAGCACTGCATATGGAGGGAGCCAGGAGCGGAGCGAGGCTTCTGCATTCAAACGACACATCAAACGCCCGCAAGGGCCGCCGCGCCGCGCCGCCCGCCCGCTCCCGCACGGCTCCGCGCCGCGCCGCCAGGCCAGGCCCGGCCCGGCGCGGCGCGCTCCGGCCTGCCGCCGGGGCGCTTCCCCCCGCCCGCCGACACGCACCCCCGAGCTCCTCAAGGGGGGTGGAGAAACGCGGCAGAGGGGGTAGAAAACAGAGAGGCAAAAACAATAAGTGAAAACGCGGCACCTGCAAAGCCCTGGAGTGCGAGTGCGTCCGGGCAGGCAGAGTCCACGCAGCCGCCGCCGCCGCCGCCTGAGGCTGATCTATGCCTGGGCACCAGCCGCCGCCAAGGTCCCGGCAACAGGCTGCGGGTGCAGCGCGCTCGGCCCCTGCCTGGTGGCAGATGCCTCGTATCAGCGCCGCGCCGCCGCCTTCCCCCGCCGGCCAGACCCGCGCCGGCTCCGCGGGAGCAGCCGCCGTCCCCCCCGCCCCGGCTCCCGCCGCCCGCCCCGCCGCGTCCCCCCGCCGAAGGCGCCCGCGCTCGGGCAGACGAGCCCGGTGGGCGCCGGAGCCCCGAGGGGGAGCGGCGGCCGCTGAAGCCCCCCCTGCGGCCGCCGCCGCCGCGCCGAGCCCCGCGGGCGCCCTACCTGCGAGCGTGTGAGGGGAGGGGGGCGGCGGGCGGCAGCTGGAGCCCGGCGAAGGCGACCGCCAGCCCGACGGAAAGTCCCTGCTGCTCTGCGCCGTCTCCCCCCGCCCCGCACTTCCTCTCCCGCCCGCTCAGGCTGGAAATCCCCGGCGAAGCCCGCTGCTCTCCCGGCTCCGCCTCGCACACCGAGGGGCGGGCCCGCCCGGGCCGCTCAGCGCGCAGGCGGCAGCCGGGGGGCCGGGCCTGCCCTGCCCGCCTGCCGCGGCTGCACCTGATGCCGCCGCTGCTGCTCGCCCTCCCCGCGGGCCAGGCCCGGGCGGAGAGGACCCCCCATCCCCAGCCCCCCTCCTGGCGGACGGAGCCTGCCCGGCCCTTCGCGAGCGGCTCCGGCGGGGACGGGGAGGGGAGGGGGAGCCGGGCGCCCCACGGGGGGCTGGGGGCGGCGCCGGCCAGCGGCGCGGGGGCTCGGCGCGCGGGCGGCGGCCGTTGGTGCGCGGCGCGCGCGCGGGCCAACCGTTGGGGCCCGGGGGGGAGGGGGAGGCGGCCGGGGGGTCGGTGGGGAAGGAGAAACCCGCGCGGCAGGGAGCCTCGAGCACATCAGCCTTTATTTAAAAATGCCCACCGGGGGGGGGGGGGGACAAAAAGGCGGCGAGTATAGAAAAGATCGCGAAAGAGCCGCGAGCCGCGGCGGCTCGCCCCGAGGGAGGGCGGTGGGCTCCGCGGCGCCTCGGCGCAGGGCGGGCAGCGCCGGGTGGCCGCCGAGCGCGGGGAGGCGGCGGCGGCGCGGAGCCCGAAGCGGGCGAGACATGTCCGTCCCGACTTCGCCGCTCGCAGCAGCACGGGGGGGGGGGGGGGGGGAATGGCACCGAGCGCTGAGGGGAGGAAGAGATGCAAGCACCGGTTAGCAGCCTGTCACCGTGGGCAATCAGGCTAAATAAACGCCCGTATCAGGCTCCAGATCTATTGTATTATGTCCTGATTAGGGCTGATATTTGACAGATGTCAGAGGTGTCTCTTGTACACGGGGAAGCATTATATAGCTTGTCATTTCACTACAATGCGACCGGGTTGATGTGAGAGAAAGTGGGAGAAGAGGTTCTGCCACATAAAAATTGCTAATGGATATCAGCAAGAGCCAGAGGCAAATACACAGTGCAGACCGGGCTAAATCAGAGGAAGGGGGCTTCAAAGCTCCGGGTGAAATTATGGGGTTGGCGTGACAGGCAGCTGGAAGCTTCGGAGCTATAAGGACTGTTCAGAGCTGAACACGGAGAAATGTGTGGTGTTTGGCTAATTTCACTGGGATGAGGTCACCATCCTTTTTGGACATTGTTTATCGAGGGATGACTAGGGAGGAACAGTTGGATGCGTGATCCTCAACGGACAAGCTTTACGTCATGGTTACCACTTACAGCATCTCCCAGAGTCCTGAAATCCATCCTGACCCTGCTGGGTCTTCCTCTGTGTAACCCCCACGCCAACCTGCCCGGGAGAACTAAGCATCCACACTTCTGTCTATGTCCTCAGCAGCCCCTAAAATGTGAAGCTTGGTTCCTAATCTTAATTCCCTCCTTGTGTGCTGTTTTTCTTCCTCATCCCATTTCTCTGCTTTCCTTTCTATCTCCTTGTCCCTCCCTCTCTTTCTCCCCTCTGTCGTTCCCTTTCCCACTCCTCTCTCTCTCCCCCTTCCTCTCTCCCTCCTTTTGCTGCTGTCAAGACAACTGCACCTTTTGAAAGGGCACGGTGAACCTGTGATCAGAAAGACAATCAAAGACCAATGTCTTAAACGTTCCCATTACTTGTTCAAGATTGCTTAGCTTTGGAATGGCTGATAAAACTGTGTACTGAACCTGTATTTCTCCAGCAGCGAGTCTGCAAATAAGTTTGCATCAGAGACAAACCTGCAATTTCTTTCTTTGCCACTCTTTCTGCTATATGTGTCCTCTTGTTTCACCCACCATAACTGGATTCCAGTGTCTGTAGCTCCAGCAACTATACTAATATATTCTTCCCCAAAAGAGTGTTAAAACAAACTCTTAATACTATCTAAAAGATGTCAAACAGAGGCTTTTCCACATTTAAAGAAGTGTTGATCTAATGAAATACCAAGTGCTTTAATTGTTCTTTTTTCGTTTTCTGTATCATGACTGAAAGTTTTTAATGAATTCTAATACAATTATTACAGTGAGATAGGTCACCAGTGTCTAATTCTAACTAGTTTGGAATTGCATGTTATAAGCAAGTAATGTTTTCAATAAATCTCATAATTTGCTGGGCCAGAAACATTGTCTATCAATGCACTACTGCACAATACTATTACACAATACTGCACACTACTGCTTAGGAGTAACGTTTAGAATATAGTCATTGGAGGGGTGGCTGTATAGAACAATAAAAATAAGGGTAAAAACCATATAGGAACTGTATTTTAGTAAAATGTTTCAAAGAAATAAGATTACATTACTTTTGAAAATTATGAGAGAGAATAATAATAAAAAAGACTCCGCAGGGATAAGGGTGGTAATCCGTTACTAACTTGGATAGGGATAGTTGTCTCTAAAGACTATGGAGAAAATATGTAATAATAAATAGCATGTGATTATGGGAAACTATAATTTCTCAGATGCAGATTGGAGAATACCACTGGTAAATGATAGGGCTTAAATGTTCTTGAACATGATAGAAAGTAGATTTCTCAAGCAATCAGGGAATTAGACCATGAAAGATGATGCTATTTTAGGCCTAGTATTAATAAGCAGCTAGGACCATGTAGAAGACCATAGTATTGTGACTAATTTTGAATTGAGTGATCATGAACTGATTCAGTTTCTGTTAAATTGGAAGAGGGACAAGAGTGGATCTTTGTCTAAACCTTGGGCTCACAGAACAGCAACTTAGAGAAACTAAGGAAACTCATGAGGCTGATAAAACAGAGGAATTCAAGGATGATCTTTACCCAGAGATATTGAAAGAAACTGGCAAATGAAATTATAATTGCGGAAGCAAGGTTTTGTTCAAGGTTAGTAGTAATACCCTGAGTCTAAAACACTCTATAGTGAAAGGAGAAAGGTAATGATACCGGTAATCTTAGGCCTACTCATCTGACCTTACTACTGTCTGAGTGTATTCCTTGATGTGAAAACAACTGTGAGCTGCCAGGGTGAATAGCTGTGGAAAAGGCTTATGTGAGTCTATGATGCACTAAGTGGGGTATTTTTAGTAGAGATAGGAAAGTATTAGTACAGCTTTACACAGCAATGCTAAGGACCCTCATCTGGAAAATTATGTACAATTCTGGTGACTTAGGATCAGAAAAGATTGACTCAGGTTGGAACAGGTGCAGAAGAGGAATACGGGGATGATAGGGGAATGGAGTGTCTGCCTTCTCAAAGGGCAGCTTAAAAGTCCTTGGCTTGCTTAGCTAGCAAAATGAGGGCTGCTGAAAAGAGCGATGGTTCATTATAAATACATTCAAAGGGTCAATAACAAGGAAGAAGAACTATTTAAATTAAAGAATGGTATTAGCACAAGGACATACAGTTATAAATTGGTCATGAGTTGCTTTAGACTGAAAAGCTTTCTAGTCATTCCAGGAGTGAACAAACAGGACACTAGGCAAAAGCAACCAAAATAATTTTAAATCAGAGCATATTTCAGTATATCCAAGGGATTTTGAAAGGAAACTGAAATGCTAACTCTTTGCATTGTATTTCTACCATTCCCAAGCTTGAGGACTTCTTCTGGTCTTCTACCCCATCTGCATTTGGCTTCTGAGGGTTTTTTCAACTGCCTCTGAAGCACTGGAAATTAGTCAGAGACAGGATGTAGAAAGGACACTGGTGACATTAAGTTGTCAGGTGGTTTGTGGTGTATCTTGCTCACAGGCGCAGGGTTGAACTGATTGCCAGATTTGGGTCACAAAGAAATCTTTTCCCTCAGGTGAGATTGGCAGAGACTGTTTTGCCTTCCCTCTACCACCACCACCACCACCACCAATTTCCCAGAATCTTCTGGGAGATTTATTTGGCAAGTGTCTTGTTGCAGTGGTGCTGGTGTTTTGTCCTGTTATATTCCTCTGTGATACTGTCATGAGGTTTGGTCTTTTACTACAGCTCTTAAGTTTATTATCTGATACTGAGAAATGTTTTGTGACCCTTGATGAATGGGAGCTGTAGAAAAGGTGTTCTGTGAGACCTCCTAAACAAAACATCCATTATGTAGTTGTTCACAGTTGTAGAGAGAGATCATTTCCAGTCCTGTCTTCCTAAAAATATATATATATAACAGATTATTTTTAATGTTGAAGGTAAAGAAGGGAGAGAGAGAAGGAGAGGGAGAGGGTAACATTGTTTCTTGTGTGAATTGCCTTACTGCAATTAACAATCATTCAGCTGAACTATTTAATTGGTAATGATACAGTACATCCTTATTAGCCTTGCTGTTCCAGGTGCATTTTGGCACTGCTTCTGTACATAATGCTAACTCTAAGTGTTGTGGTTCGTGTGCATTGTGCATGTCCACTCCACAGTTTCTACAGTATATTCTCAGAAGGTGGTTATGTTTTGTTCTTAATCAATACTTATTGTGTATTTGAGCAAGACGTAGTAGAACTCAGTTTCTGCATTTCTAGCACTGAGGAGTCTTCTTGATTTGCAATTTCTTTGTCTTGTGCTTTGGGTTGTACATGCTTATTAACAGAATAATAAAATCATTAAATTTATATTCCTTTTTATTGCTGAAGCATAGCCCAAGAAAAATATCTTTCCTGTATCATGGGAATATGCATTCATTTATTGCATCCTGTAAATGATATAAAGATTCCCCTGGGTTTATTTCAAATGCTACTAAGCAATAATTTCTAATGTAATAGCCCTCTTGCTTAAAGAAAAAAAAAAAAAAGATTTCCCCTGCCCGAATGGTGATTTTCTAGTTTAAATTCCTAGAAAGCGATGGCTTTCTAAATGACAAGTATTTGAGGTGACACATTCTCCAAGTTTTCTAGAAGTTAGTTATATATGCAGCTTTTAGGAGTATGCTAGGTGACATTTTTCCCTTCTTTCAAGCTAATTGTAATTCCTGAGTTATCTTAAAGATCTCCTTCACAATTGACAAGAAATGTTAGTGTGGAATATCAGAACTGTGTCTCAGTAATTTTAAGGCCTTCTTATTCTCTTGTTGAGACTATTCAAAAATATATTGGGATCCCCAGGCTCCCCTACCATCAAGATTACCACTATGCTTGAGCCAAACTGACTTTGAAGTCAAATGAAATTTTTGAGTGGATTTTCAGAGAGGCCTGTAGAGTGGTTCACATGAAGTCTAAGCTGTACCTGGAAGCAGTGACAAGATGAAGATCCACAGCAGGAAGTTATCTAGAGCACAACGATGCTTCAGCTGTACCTCTCTCTCTCAGTATGTCTCCAGAATCAGAGGTGTGATGGGAAGAATGGAGAATCAGCAATACTAGCTCTCTACCATCTGGAGATTTCCCTGTGACAACTGAATCTGAACATAACTAGTAAAGGCATCTTAAATGCTGCTTTGTGCCTTTTAAGCAGCACAAAGCAGCCTTATCAGGAACAAGGATTTGGTCCAAAAGTTTTCCCCAGACATAAAATATCTGTTATTATACCAGTTTGTAACTAACAACTGCAGGGGTTCTATTAAATACCTGGCAAAGTAAAAGGCTGAAATGAATATAACAGCTGTATTGATTTATCCAGATGCCCTCATTTTCTGGGTGATACATTCATCTGAAAATATCTTTAGGACCTCTTCTCCATCAAGAATCTCAGAATCTAATCATATAAAAGGAAAAAGCCTCACCTAATATTGGCAGAAAGACCAGATGAGTATATTTTCAATGCTGAGAATTGTTCATTACTGTAGAAATTGTTGTTGGCTCTTCACAGTAATCAATAATAGCTGTTTCTTCAGGATGACGTAAGTATTTTTACTTTCACCATTTCTGCATGTAGTCATGGGAACAAAAAAACGACCTGTGAGAATGACGCTTAGGAACAATTCGAGCATTTGAGGTGACTGGAAGGTGGTCATTGAGTCCCTTCTCTTCCCTGGCTTCCAGCTTAGCTGTTTCTTACCTTCAGTACCATGGGAGCATCCTAATAGATTTGTTTCTGGTTGAACTGAGTGTCATTCTTTTTCCTTATTACTGACACTATTTTAGCAAGTTCTAAAGGGGAGATTCACAGTATTCTTGAAGATTGTGTGAGCCTCTGGGTGTTCTTTTGTTGCATGAAAACTATCTACAGAAGATCAGTTTCTGAATGCTGAAATCTTCTTTCCTGACTTTATGCCCAGCCGTACACAGACCTGACAGGGAAGTTTGCAGTACCAAAATTGTTGCTGCAAAATAGAACCTCAATGTTTGTTATGCAGCCATGCCACAGATTCCTGGAGAGAATCCAATCAGTAGCAATAATCATGTAAAGAACAGTTGTTCTAGAAACCTAGAGGAAAACAACTCCTCTTGTCAATACTGTTCCCTAGGGAGCTGTATCTTTTCACAGTGGAGCCCTGGTTCTCTTATATTAAGCTGCATGGATCTTGCCCTATATATTAGAGAGACATTATCAGCCTATTGAAAGATCTTCCATTCCCAATTTAGTTCTTACAGACATGATTTTTGGATTTTCTTCATTATGTTAGCTATTCCTTGCCAGTCTTTGTTTAATATATTCAACCCTCTAGTGTATCTGCAAGTGTTGGATCTAAGACTTATATCCACACCAATATGAAGGTATAATGTCCTTCTGTCTCTCTGGCTTTTAACATGAAGCATATAGTTCCTTGATGGTCTGTCTCTTGATGCTGAACAGTTTTTTTCAACAATTCTTGACAGTTTTCTTACCCTGTGTAATAGATGGTAATTCAGAGTTACAGTTTCCTAGGTACCGTCCATTCTGCCTCATGATAATATGTGGAAAAATGTAGTAACTCTAAAGAAAAAATAATTACCCAGTTGTTTGTCTGAAGATATCTTTCAGCTGGATTCAACTTATCCACCTGAGTCTTCACAGAATTAGGAGACAGAAGAAGATTTAGCATTTTCACTGACTGGTATTTTGAGTAATCATCTCACCTTCACACGTAACTTTTTTATCACACGGTTTGAGGTGGTCTCTGCCCTGTGCATCTGAAGAAAGTGACAAAGAGTACTCCAAGCACTCTTGGATAAGAGTGTCAGTCTTGTGATGCAAACAACTGATGAGCTTAGCACCCCCCACATATTACATAGGTGGGATCCAAGAACAGGAATCTAGTTAAAATGTATCTTCAGGGAAGCTTGATTATATTCAAATATTTTCCTCGCTGAGTTTCAGTATTCTCTATATCAAATACATTCAGTTTTCAAGTAAAAAAAGAAAACAATCTAAATGCTCTCAGGACAAATTCAGCCTAGCCGCTGAGAACCAAGTTTGCCTTCTTCTCACCTCTCACCAACCATGATATATGTTCTGCAAGCCACATTACACCCTAATCAACATTTGTATACTTTACTATCCCCATGATTACAATATGAGCAGGTTATAAGCTAGACAGTAGTTAAGGAGATCTAGAAAGAACCCAGCTCCAATGATTAGCATAAAGGAGTAATGAGTCAAGACAGCATAGACTGGAGAGAAGAGCTGAGAAGCAAAAAAGCAGTTAGTTGTCAGGGTAAGGCTTCCAATGAACCCCAGAGCTTGAGAGTTGTTGGATGATCAAACAGCTGGTGCAGGGACAAGGAAGGAGGAGGCCTCATGGTTTAGGTAAGGTCCGTGCCAATCAGCTGCCAGATGGTTGTAATGAGCTGTGTATTTTTCAAGTAGGGCATTTGGAGGAGCACTATTCTGGTAACCCTTCCTCTACCTTCAAGTTGCTTAATCATGCAGGATCACTCAGACTTCTGGTGCAGACCCACACCAATGCCTGAGCAGCAGGAGGAAGTCAAACAGACCTGTTGGACTTTGGGTTACCAAACAGTCTTCAACTATTCAGCTGTAGAGGTTGCTATTTTGAAACCAGAGGGATAACAGACAAGTTGTTTTGGCACCAGCCCACACAAGAGCTGTGTCCCCTAGAGAAGAACCAGCAGCTCTTGCAGACCCAGATGTTGAAAGACCTGCTCTGAAAGTGGTAAAATATTAGCTAAGACCCTGAGAAGGTCTGAAATAGAGATATTAGGAAAATTCCTCTGAGGCCTTCAGATGACTGTAAAGAAGTGGGCCTGGCAAAACTGGCCTGAAACTGTAGAGAAACCCATCTTTTCCCCCATGAATGAGTGAGCAACTGCTGTCAGTGGTGATCTTCTGTAGCCATGTGATGGCATACCAGTCACAGACAACCCACTGCAGAAAGGTGGACAAAGGCAAGTAACAGTTTGCTGTAGCTCCCCTCATGACAACAGAAGAGCTCCTTCCAACTCAGGCTGCAACTCTAAAAAACCTTTGGAACAGCAGAAGATGTGCAGAGAAGACTTCTGATCAACTGAGAGGACACACCTTGTAATCTGCTACCATTGTGGAAAACAAGGGCTTCTTGCAAAGCAAAAAGATATGAGCATGTATTTGTTCGTAAAAACAGATTATAATAAAATAGAACTTGTTGTCAGACTGCAGTCAGCCCCAGTAGCTCTTCTAATTCTAGGAGATGTACCCAGAGAGGTCATAGAATATTCTGACTGCAGCACTCTTATTTTAATAATAGCTAACAAATGGAATCACTGGGGTTGATGAAAGTGGGCTGCCATGTTCAGTCTCAAACGCAGCAGCCAAATTCTCAGAACATATTGAGAAACAGGACAGTGGGACTTTACCATTCACTGAGTAATTCTATGGTAATTCCCAAGTTCTTCACTCTTTTCATTCTTCCTAGATTATATCCAAGGGAAGAGCCTGTATCTGATCCTGTACCACTTTCCTGAGTTCAATCTCTAGACTGTCTGTTCTAGCCATTGAGAAAAGTGCTTCCAAGTCCTGAATTACCTGCATAACTCATAATCTGCTACTTAGCAATTAAATGCTCCCCTGTCGCAGACAGATGTGAGTTAAAATGCACAAAATCTGACATCATCACTGTACTGAAATGCAAGCTGCAAAAGGCTAAATTCTTCTTTGGCCTCAGTCTTCAACTGAAATATGTTAGACAAATCGGTTTACCTTTGTGCAATTGCTGCAGAATTAAACCAAAGTAATGTAGAGCAGAAGGAGGCCTCAGACTCTCCCGGTCTCTTAGACATAATACGGTCAGAAAACCAAAAAGCAGTATCCCTCCCACCTCCAATTTCCCTGATGAATCAGGACACATTGTGATCTTAGATTCAAAGTGGAAAGCTGTGGTAATTTCACTAACTTTCCGAGTTACTCCTAATCCATACTGTGATAACAGATTGTCGACTCAGCTGAGATGAGAATGTCTTTTCTTTAGCTGGGCCTCCCATTTCAGTGGTTGTGGAAAAGGTGGCAATCTATGTCTTTCACTGGCAAAAGCGGAATTATTTCTAGCAGTATGGGCACAAAAGTATAGTTTTGCATTTTCATATACTTCAGGAAGTTCTTAGTAAGAATGGTATATGTAAAACTCAGACACCTTTGAGGAGCTACAGATCGCCAATTCTCACAAGTTTTATCAAAAATTTTGTGATATTTGAGGCTTTTTCCTCAAAGTCCCATCTCCTGGAGTGATGTGAATATGTGAGAAACTCTCATTTTTCTTTTAATGAAAAAAATGCAATAATTTTCTTGCTCTCATGGTTGCAGAGAGAAAGCTTGAAAATATGACCTGATCACACTGCAAAGCTCAGAAACCAGAAGGCAAAGCAAAATGAGATGAATGTATATTTGCTTCTAAACAATATTATTGGATGCCCATGTTATTATTTTTTTAAAGATCTGATTCATGATTTTTTAATGATTTGGTCTGGCAATACTATATAGATGAACCATGCTCTTGGATAAAATTGTTTATCACACTAAAGACTAAATTGAGCCAAGAGTAAGTTCACTAAAAAAAAATTACACATACTGTCTATTCTTGGCTTTTTAAAAACATCATCTGCTTTTTACAAAAATCTAAGATTAATGGAACAGAAGAGCTTTTATCCAGCCAAGCCCCAGTATATGACAAATGTAAAAACTGAAGGGCACAACAGGAACAAAAGCTAATAAAGCTTGAAGTAGGTGAGATTTATTTCTTTAACACATAACTTTTCTTATACCCACTGGACCACAGTCTGTTCTGGGTTACACCAGGGTAAATCCAGAGTAAACTCAGTAAAATAATCTGACTTTATTGGTCTCAACTAAAATATTTTGCAGTGAATTTATATCAGTTCTCCTAAGCGTATTTGTCATTCCATTTCTAGTTCCAGCATTTATACCAAAATCTAGTAAGAACAATGTGACTGGGGAATTGAAGAAATACTAAAATTAAGCTTGACTGTGCAACTTCAGTTTGACTGATATCCCTTTGGCCCTGCTTCTGAATATTAATTCCAATAGCCTTTAATGATATGATCACATTTTTTTCCACAAGATTCTCTACCTCGCTGAGTAATGGATCCCTCTGAGATTTGGATGTGAAGTGTGCAGCAAAAGAGACTTCTGCCTCCCAGATCTCTATTTCATATGCAGAAGTTGCATGTTTATTAGGGGCAAAGAACTGCAAAGACAAAGGTTGGATTTATGCTCAGGATGCTTAAATGCTGTTCTGGAGAACTGAATTTTCTCCTTGCTTGTGCCACAGCCTTCGTACATGTCACCACACAAGTCACTGCAATGACACATTGTACAGGCTGGTGCTGATTATGTGTTCCTCATTTTCTGCTATGAAGTCCCAGGGTTTGATCTGCACAAGTGTTGTATACTCATAGCTGAAATGCTGCTGGTTGTACTTTAGAAGTACTCTGAAAATCTCATACTAAACAAATTAATGGCATCTTAAATTAACGGCTTTTACTTTTAAACTTAAAGAGGTATGTGGAGCTACTCAAACCAACTCCTATAGAAAGTAGGTGAAAATGGGCTATTTGCACCCTCAACTGCTAAGGAAGCCAAAAATTGCAAAGAGAGCTTATCATGTTCTCCTTTGCACACCTTGAATGAGAAAGGGAAGCAGGCTGCCTGCAAAGGAAAAATGATCCAGGAGTCAAATTTGCAATCTTCTGATCTATGATCAGAGGATGTTATCCATTGTGCTACTACCATGCTATTGGCAAGGCCTTTGCTTGGACAGATGCACCCTATAATCAAAGTTGAAAGACTGATAATAAAACTTATTTCTAAAACTCACCTAACTTTTCCCCCAAATTACAGGGTAAAATGAAAACCTCACCAGGCTGCTATGAAGATGAACTGAATGTTTGTGAGGTCCTAAAGATCAGCAATGATGAGCACTAGAGAAAATTTTAGCACTAGAGTATCATATGACTTAAAGAAAGTAAGGAGAGTAGAGGTCTTACATGATAACTCTCAAACCTTCCTACGCCAAGAGCACCTGTCCTTCAAACTCTCTTTTAAAATCCTGGTCACTTCCTAAAGTCACCTGGGTGGGACTCAAAGGGCAGAAAAAAAGGATGTACGACGGAAGAACAAATAGACATCAGCCCTACCTGAGAGGAAACAGATGGCCTTTAAAACAACTCTGAATAACGTAAGATATGTAGGGGACCACATATACAGAATTACTAAGGGACCATTATTTGATCTCTGTCCATCTTGTGCACCAAAGAAATTCAGGTCCTTTGGAAAGAATTGTATCCCATTAAGAGCTGCCTCATAATGCAGTCTTAATTCTGTCTTTCTTCTGAGTACTTAATCACCTGAATTTCAACCTCATTGTCATTTCACAGCTTCAAGCACTGCAAAACAGGGAGGTTCAGCAGACTGAGGGCCCTTCCATGCACATCACACACCTTGATGGGCATTCCCCTAAAATGGACCTTTCTGGCTCTGCTTCTCTCTGTTCTCTCAGTCTCTTCTGCATCCCCAGTTCCTCTCATCCTGTTCACTTTTCTCATTGTTTTTTTGTTCCCATTTTCCAGTCTCCACTGGTCAGGGCTTCCACTTTCATCCCAGTCTCTCTGATGGCCTAGTCCTAACCTCCATCTCTGCATTTTCTGTCTGAGTACTGTTCTCTTTCTGCACTATCAGTGCCTTTGCACCAAGGACCAACCTTTTAATCAAGTTAATTCCTGTTTCTCATCCCTGTTGCTTGTACAATCTCCATTTCCCTCTCTCTCCCTCTCACCTCGAGGTCCCACATCAGGGTCCCATTGTGCCCAAACAAACCCAAAATGCAGTTTAGGGAAGACCACAGCACTGTAGCACTGCCCTGAACTCTTTCTTAGTGCTTGAACACTGAAAGTGCCACATGACACAAAATACTGAAATACCACAAAAGTGTGTGCAGAAGCAAGGCTTGATATGTTTGTCATTCAGGTTTAGAATTTCTATAGTCCATCGTGTAGTACACTTCACCGAATTTGTACAATTTTAAATAGCTATAGGAGGGCACAGGAAACCTAAAAGCCATCAAGAGCTGCAGGGTCCAAGAATCAAGAACTTTAACATGTGTTCTCTTCTCCTTGAGAGATCCAGGGAAGGGACTCATCAGACTTGACACCCTCTCTCCTGCAAGGCAGTGGCTAGGCTTGATTTTACAACCTACATGAAATTGGGAAGAGTAGTTTCATGAGGATATTTATTGAAAGTGAAGATTTACAATGGAATGATTTGGAAAAGCCCATGGACTCACTCCTTCCTGCACACTTAAAGAATTAGGCAAAAATCACTGCTCTTCTTACAACATAGTCAAAGGCCTTACCTCACTGAGGAAGATTACAGAGAACAGGTTTGGACATCTAAAATTCACCTAATTTCTGAATTAAGGAGAAAAAAAAAGAGATGATTTTACCATGAAGCATTAAGAAGAGACAAACTTGCAAGTGAAAGGATCAGAGTAAATATAGCATATCCTGTAACCTTCAAAGTGATAGCAATAACACACAATATACCAGTGTCACAATTTTTATGTCCTTGGTGTATTCCAGTAATAACTGGAATAAGGCTGGGTTTTGTCTCTTATATGTCCCTTTTTCCACAGTTCAGAGAAATCCTGATGTCTGGAATAAAGTTTGGGGAGGACAAAGACAGAACAAGACTAAGCGTGACTGGCTAAATTATTGGGGATGGCCTGGGATGCTGGGACTCAGCGATGGGTGTTGTAATCTCTGGAGTAGAGTTATTCTCACACCTCCTTCTCCATCCTTTTCCCTTCTCTCAAGAACCTCTCATTATTTCATGCAACAGAGAGGAGCTTCAAAAGGTTTGCAGGGTCTTCTTTTCCAGCATGGTTCCAGCTGTGCCTGGCTGCTCTGCTGACAGATGGGAGGTGAAGGGATCTCTTCATCAAGTGCTCTAACCCCTGCCTCTTGTGTGATCTCCAGCAGCTGGCACAGAAACAACAAAACAAAAAGACAAACACAAGGCAGGGTTGCAGGCATCTAACTCTAGTCTGAGTTTTGAAAGGAGAAAGGCACTGTCTGGTGACATGTAATAAGATGTTTAAGCTATGGGAAGGGTTATTTTTAAAGCTTCAGTCAGATGGCCTCTTGCAGATGTAACTGGGTCAGTGTAAAGAGTTAGCGTCCTATCCTTTGGTTACAACTCCTGGGCTGAAAACTTTTGCTTTCCCTTAGCAGAGCAGGCAGAGTTGTTCATGTCACAACTCAGCTGCTTCAGTGCAAAAATGAAGATGTCTGACTTTGCACAGGAGTGGATGAGGAGTGCTCAGGTGAACCGTTCTGCTCTAATAATGATAATCTCAGGCAGAGACGTCACAAACTCACAAGGAGCTGAAAGGATGATCATGTCAAATTCTGCAGCCTCTTCTAAAGTTATAGTTAACTTTATAATTATAGCTACAGTGCAAGTGTTATCTCCTCTTTTCAGTGCCTTCTTTGGACTATTTTAGGTAACTGGCATTTCAGCATACCAGCTTTTATGAGTCCCTTCTGATGTACCTTACCATCTGCACGCATTGCACAGGGGACCACAGGATCATACAGATCTGCGGATTTTGCTATGGCTGGTATGTGTCTATGTTCTTGTTACTCCATTTGTAAGACAATCTTCCCTTCACAGGGAATAAATGCACTAACAGTTCAGAAGCACTGGTAAACGATGGTAAGGAGGACACACAGACCAAAAAAGTGTAAAAATAACAATTTTACAATAACTGGTGTGAATTTTTTCCCATTTAAATCTTATCACAAAAGTCAGTCAGGCTTCACCAAGGGCCAACTGTATCTTAAGAGAATATCCTTTAGCCAAAATAGCTGTCATTGTTATGTGATGGTCCAAAGAATAATTTTAAATTTACCTTCACCAAACAAAATCCAGTAGCAGCAGAAAGGCATGGAGAAGCCAGCTAGTGCCTGCCCAGTCTTTCACAAACCACAGACATGTACAAAGCCAGCAGACTGCCTTTTGAACCTTGAGTGTTTTTACTATCAACTGACTTTTTTTTTTGTCCTGTCTCCTGCCTCCCTCCCTCATAATCGCTATGGTGACTACCGTATCGCAGCCTGTCTCCCAGCCTTTGAAACTCTCTCTCTCCCATTCATCCCTTCTCCCTTAGCATCCCTTTCCCCATCAGCCCAATCCAGCCCTTCAAATGATAGGATGAGCTTAGCTCTGGACTGTGGCTGAAGTCATCCCAGCTGTCCAGCCTGCCTGTCCCTGCTGCGTGCCTGTCTCATTGCTCATCAATCATCTCCCAAACTACCTCAGTTTGCCAGCAGCATTTTAGGGCAAACTGAAATCAGCAACAGTTCACCTTGAAACACACGCTTCCAACTGTGGCAGCCAACAAGCTGACTGACAAGCAGCTGTACAACAAAAGGAAGCGAGCAAATGTCCTAAGGTAAACTTTCCCTCCTCTTAAAACAGAATCCTCAATAAATACAGGTAATGAATGCTCATTCATCTTCCATGTATTGATTTAATCATATGTCAGACCTACCTTTTCACGTATTCTGGAAGAGATGCTGTTTTCCTCCATATGTCACCTAGCATCACCTAGCACAGCACCTGATAGGAGCATAGTTCAGGAATGATAACAAACTGTGCTCTTGCCTCACCTGCATCCCTGGAAAGGTGATGGAGCAGCTCATCCTGGAGGCCATCTCCAAGCGTGTGGAGGAAAAGAAGGTGATCAGCAGTAGTCAGCATGGCTTCACCAAGGGGAAATCATGCCTAACCAACCTGATAGCCTTCTATGATGGAATGACTGGCTGGGGAGATGAGGGGAGAGCAGCGGATGTTGTCTACCTAGACTTCAGCAAGGCTTTTGACACTGTCTCCCATAGCATCCTCATAGACAAGCTCAGGAAGTGTGGGTTAGATGAGTGGACAGTGAGGTGGATTGAGAACTGGCTGAATGGCAGAGCTCAGAGAGTTGTGATCAGCGGCACAGAGTCTAGTTGGAGGCCTGTAGCTAGCGGTGTCCCCCAGGGGTCAGTACTGGGTCCAGTCTTGTTCAACTTCATCAATGACCTGGATGAAGGCACAGAGTGCACCCTCAGCAAGTTTGCTTACGATACAAAACTGGGAGGAGTGGCTGATACGTCAGAGGGCTGTGCTGCCATTCAAAGAGACTTGGACATGCTGGAGAGGTGGGCGGAGAGGAACCTCATGAAGTTCAGCAAAGGCAAGTGCAGGGTCCTGCACCTGGGGAGGAATAACCCCATGCACCAGGACAGGTTGGGGGTTGACCTGCTGGAAAGCAGCTCTGCCGAGAAGGACCTGGGAGTGCTGGTGGACACCAAGTTAAGCATGAGGCAGCAATGTGCCCTTGTGGCCAAGAAGGCCAATGGTATTGTGGGGTGCATCAGGAAGAGTGTTGCCAGCAGGTGGAGGGAGGTGATCCTCCCCCTCTACTCAGCCCTGGTGAGGCCACATCTGGAGTACTGCGTCCAGTTCTGGGCTCCCCAGTACAAGAGGGATGTGGCACTACTGCAGCAAGTCCAGCGAAGGGCTACAAAGATGATTCGGGGACTGGAACATCTCTCTTATGAGGAAAGGCTGAGAGAGCTGGGCCTGTTTAGCTTGGAGAAGAGAAGGCTGAGAGGAGATCTTATCAACGTGTACAAGTATGTGAAGGGAGGGAGTCGAGAGGATGGGACCAGACTCTTTTCAGTGGTGCCCAGCGACAGGATGCAAGGCAACGGGCACCAACTGAAACACAGACAGTTCCATCTGAACATGAGGAAAAACTTTTTCACTGTGAGGGTGACAGAGCACTGGAACAGGTTGCCCAGAGAGGTGGTGGAGTCTCCTTCTCTGGAGATATTCAAAACACGCCTGGATGCAATCCTGTGCACTGTGCTCTAGGTGACCCTGCTTGAGCAGGGGGGTTGGACTAGATGATCTCCAGAGGTCCCTTCCAACCTCAGCAATTCTGTGATTCTGTGATTCTGTGATTCTTTCTGATGCTGGACACAGCCCCAGAGGCACAAAGGTGCTAGTTCAACTTCAACTTGTTGAACGAAGTTTGAGGCTTCAGATAGAGCATCTCAGGCCTGCTTATTCTCTTTAACGTATTGAAAGAGAGAGGAAGTATTAAAAGCATATGAAATGTAAAGGATCAAGTAAGGTTTTTATTCTTAACATCCCTTATTCCCTTTTCCATTAGCTTTTATCCCAATTTTCTATAGAAATAAGGCTTATGAGATTAGCTGAGCAATGTGGAGCTCTCCCCACCACTTTCTTCACTTCACTTTTCTCTACTATCTGCAGAGATAATTAAATTCTTACAGGATTTATAAAAAGCAGTGGCCAGGAAGCAGAGAGGGTGGTTTGAACATTCCCAAGTTGACCTCAGATGATTTTGGCTCCTGTCAGCCAATTTCTAGAAATCTCACTTTGCTTTAAAATACTCTGTGGGAGGAAGGTTGTAAGGGAAAAGAATGGGGAAGCGTACTGCTTTGGCGAGTCCATAAGGTGCTCATGCAACAGGCTTCCAGGCCCCACTCAGGTGGCATGTTGAAGGAAGGCGGTAAAGGGAAGAGGGCAGGCTAATGCCATGACAAGAAGGCATGAAAAAAGCAGGAAATCTTCTTCTGTAGCTGTATAACTGCAGGCACGTCAGTGCGGCCGACAAGCTCCTCATGAACGGCATGGCTTATGGTCCAGAAAAGGACTAACCAAATGCTATTCTGAAGGTCTGAAGTCTGACTTATGTGAGCCATAAAAGGATATTGGACATTAGGGATATGTCATCCAGGAAATGTCTAAATATAGCTTCACATGAAATGAACGCAGGGTGCTGACAATGACTGGCACCAACGTGCAACCTTAGTATGTGAGTGAAAAATTAATCAATTAAAAATGCATGATAGGAGATAGCAGCCAATGGGGAAGTGCATTGCATGGTATAGAAAGGACTGATTAAATAGCAATGAAGACTAACTGTAGCTCGATTCTTCAGCCTTTCATTACTGTGCTGCCTGGTTCCTGCTACCAGTGTTATTCCTACTGTCCCACCACTGTATGAAGAGCTATGAGTCCTGTTCTGTCTAGAGCTGTATGAAAGAGCTGTAGTTCCCATAGTGTAACATTAGCCAACAAGAAAAAGAGATTCCTCATCTGGAAATTATGGCCAGCTGGTAAATGGTCAGCAAGGGGAGAGCATCATTAAAAGGCCAAGTCCCTTGAGCATGGCTACTTCTAGAGGGTCTGTTGTGGCTAATGAAGATGGAAGAGACCCTGAGAGCACGCCAGTTCAGGGGGAGAGGGGTGAGAAATCTCACTGCTTCTCATGATGTTCCACACACACTGGGAGTTGTTACTGGTTGACCACAGCTCTCCCATCATTTACTCACAAAGCCCTGCAAAGAGAAGGATGGTCATATTAGGGGAAGGAAGGGTTAAAAAGGAGGAAGAAACAACAAGACAATCTCAAGAGAACCCTGGAGCAGCAGAAAAAACACAGAAGTTGTAAAGTGCAGAGAAGACGGAAAGGAGGAGGAAAGTCAGCCTGTTAAAGGCAGCAAAAAAGCATTGGAGAGGACAGAGAGGTAGAATGGTAGAACAACACAGAAGTCAGAGAAAACAATATCATTTATGACTTATGCAGACATAACAGTAGATCTGAGTCTAATTCAGTTAAAAGTCAATATTGCCCTTTGCGTGATAGGAACATAGATCTGTAGAGAAACAGCCTTTGTTATTTCTCGTGCTTGCGGAAGAACTTAATATCAGGAAAATCCACTCTTTGGCTGGCCATTATAAGGTACTGAAGGTGACAACAACTGTCCTTTTTGGCAAAAAGAGAAAAGGTTATTTGAAATGGGCCGGAACAGATGCTGTTTTCTTTTGTTTCTCCAGAGGAAAAAAGACAAGAGCACACAAATGGAGAGAGAGGGAAGCTGCGGAGACAGAAAACACAATGTCTGTTTTGGTGCTGACTCTTCCTCTCCATCTCATTGCAGGAGGAAGGGCACAACACAGAGTCTTATCATTTCCTTTGAGGTGAGTTGTACCATGTCAAGCTGTTCAGGGCACTGCTCAGCCTTTCCGAGCACCCTCGCAATTGTGTAACGAAAATGCAGTCTTGGCTGGCTCATCCAGACTCTGAAACAGGGGCACAAGGAGAGACAGGAGAGAAGAGGAAACAAGGAGGGGGAAGAAAGAAAGGAATTGAAGGAAAGAGATACTTGAAGGAGAAATGACAGTACAAAAGCACTTTTCAGTCAAGGTTGTTTCAGCAATTAGCCCAACCTCATGGAAACAAAGATTTCAGCCAGATCCTTTCCTTCAGTATTCCCAACTAAATCATTTTTCCAGAATCAGATGGAAGAAACCCATCTTAACTCAGTCGTTCCTGGGATTCAAAAAGAGGTTGGGCAAGGCTGTCCTGATGGTAACAACTTCCTTGTCAGTCTGTCTTCCTCACCTAGTGCCCAATGGAGACCCCAAATGGGCAGAAAACCCACTTTCTCATTGTTTTTGTCTTCTAATAATGACCAGTTACCTAGAAATGTACTTATTTTTATTTGCCACATGTGACATAATATCCTGAGTTTATCCATTTAACATAATCCTGGGCTTGTAACAGTAGGTCTGTTGCTCCAATCAATTCCATTTATTTTTTAATTTTTTATTACTTTTATTTTTAAAAAATCTTTTGTGAGAGTGACTTCAACCTTGTATCACCCCAAACACCTCAAAGGCATTGATTTCCACATTTCCAGCCTGTTTTATTAAACTCAAATCAAAAATGTTTCAATGTTCTAACTTAATGTAGCGGACTAAAAGCTGCCACCATCCCAGAGCTCCTGCGTGTCCTCACCCCGTCCCTGCGGGAGCACTCAAAGATTCTGTCAAGTTAATGTCCCCTCACCTTAATTTGAAAGAAAGCACAGCTGCCGAAGTGTTGTACGCAGGTTGGATCCTGTTGGCATTTCCAGGGCACGCGTCAGACTAGCATCTCGGAGGGGAGACACATGGGCATGGTCTTAGCGTCACGTTGGCCTGGAGTATCTCCACACACACAGAAACTTCAGGCATCCAGGGAATTTTCATTTTGAAAATCCAGGTTCCTCTTTTGGTTAGGTTTTAACTAAGCAAGGACTTTTAAGATCACAGTTTTCCACTTCCCCGTGCATGGGTCTGCCCCTCACTGTTGGTGTGCTCTATGTATAAGGTGTGTAGCAGTACTTGAGCGACTTCCTGATGCCTGTGCTTGCTATATATTTTTGTCTCATTTTGTTCATTCTGTTGTTATGTGACAGGCTGAGGATCTTGAAAGATCCCAATTGCTAAGTCTTCTCTCCCTGTGTGACCAGTCCCACATGAGTCATGCCATCAGAAATAATTATTGTAAAAGTGTAAATGTGAGGGAAAATAAGTTAAAATGTTGACCCTGAAGTTCTGAGTGAAGTAAAGAGTTTCCTGAGAAAGCCTCCTTTGCTGTGTTTTATTAAATAAAAAGGACTTCGAGACACCAGAGAGTGAACTGTTTGCCCAGGCAAATAGTTCTTCTCTTTCTGCTCTTCCCTTTGCTTCCTCTTTGAGGAAAGGAGGATAGAAACATCTCTGCAGTCTGGCAGAAGGGCCTATCCATACCTTGGCCCAGGATTCAGGACTGCAGACTGACTATACAGACCAAGGAGCTGAAAACTGAGGATGCCACCAGGTCTGGCAGGGGAGAAGGGATGGAAGCAAACAAACCCAGACAGAGTTTCCGCTTGACTCAGTGACCCACCTGCATGAAGTCACCTGAACGAATGGCATTGTAGACGTTGTTTTCTAGGAGGTTTTATACCTCTTAGTTTCATGCCAATAAAACTGAAAAACAACTAAAGAGATATTTTCCCCCATAAATTTTCATACACTGAATTGGTTTTGGTCTTTGCTTTTGCTTTGGGGCAGTCATTTTTATGAACAATCCGTTGCTTGAAGAGAAATCTCAGGAGCTAAAGGGCTGGTAGAGCTGAGGAATACAGGTAGTAAAAAGAGCACATGGACCCAAGAATGAAACCAGTGATCCTCGACAAAAATTAATCATTACTGAAGCAGAAGTTCATCTTAGTAGAGTTACTAGATTTTTGAATGCATTTTTTTGTTGTTTTTTCTTTCTTTGTTTGCTTTTTAGGTAAAGTGTCCAATACTTAAGTCAGTGTTATCCAGAACGAAAAGTTTACTGGTCTCTCTAGGCTCTCCCCTAGCCCACACAGATGATAGCTGTAATACTAGGAGTTTATCTGCATACACTCACAGGACACCACTCTATTTTACTCCTCAGGGAGAGTTCTTGCCCTTCCACAGAAATACCCATTTTTAGTCTTTTTGTCTCCACCCCCTCAGGTGGACCTTAGTCCCATTCCCAGCACTAGGAGTATCTCTTTGAGGAACATGATCACAGAAAAAAGGGCTTGAAGGTTGCTTGAGAGGTCATCTAATCCATCTAGTCATCTAGTCCATTCAGAAGGATCGGCTCTACCTTGCAGATATAAAAACCTTCTCTCAGGACGCTCCATGACTGCAAGACATTTAGCTGCTAAGTCAGTGTGAAAGGATTGTAAAGCTTTCCTGGAGAATGACTCCAGCAGAGAGGATCTTTACCCTAAGCACAGAGCAGCTAGATCCAGTCATAGAAGGGGGTAAGGAGCAGGAAGGAATTCAGCTAGGGCATGCTATCTTGTAATTTCTCTGCTGTTGCAACACCCGTTATGAATACGGCACCCATATGAGTGAAGGCAGCTTTCCAAACTTGCTGCAAGATAAATGAGTCCCTCAGGACCTCCATGAAGGAGAATCGTAAACTTCTCTCCTTGCCCCAGCATTTGGCCCAGCACAGCAACAAGTGGGGACAGATGGCACCAGGCTGCCTCCTCAACACATGGCAGACAAGCATGAAACGTGAGCAAGGGGGCAACCCGCATGAAGGCCTTCAAGCCTGCTCAGAAATGCATCTTTAAGCCCCAAAAGCTCAAAAATTTGGTAATGCTTTAGGAATATGAAGAGGTATATTAGGACACTGAAGCAAAAGAGCCTGCAGCGCAACTTGGGAAGGTTACTTTGGGGAAAAGATTTAACACTGTGCTGTATTTGGGATGTTCTGGGTTTTCAAGTGCTGTTGACTGAGTTAGTTTTTAAAACAAGAGGTCTTTAGTTTATTTTCAAACTACCCAAACATCAGCACAACCTGAGACCTGAAATGGGAGGTTGTTCTTCCCTTCTCGCACATCAGCCAGCCATATCCAGCCCCTAGTTGCAGCTGTCTAGGTGGAAAGCATGGCAGCTCACTTCCTGTTGGCCGGTTTAAAATAACATAAATTTCAAGACAAAGCTCAGGTATGATTTTTTGCCCCACTTTCAAAATGGACAGCTGTTTCTAAGTAAGTAAAAAGCACTTTTTTTTCTTCTCTATCCAAATTATTTATTTTCTAGGTTCTTACCAACACTTGTTAGTCCTCATCTGCAAGACCTGCAAAAGTGATTTTTCACTTAGATGACAGATAGAACCAAAATCCCAGGGAGTGCTCGGGAGCTCATGCTACTACAAATGCTGGCACCTAGGTTTTAATGAGCTAGTGTTGCTTAAAACTTTGAAAGCAATGCCTTGAGAAGCTGAGGTACACAAGCTGCAATGGAGCAGCTTTCTTCTTGGATGTGTAGTATTTCCGAGAAAAGGACATGCTGTTCTCCACCACCTCTAAAAACAAAACTGATTCTGTCATTTCCCTGTTTGTTTTGCCATATCTGATATTTTTAAATTGTTTATTAAATACAGCGGTGATTTAATTGAATGTTTGGAATAGCAAGAGATCTGTGCTATTGGCTTGAGCCAAGAGCCAGAAGGCATGTAGGAAAACTTTCCCCACCACACTGCTGTTGCCAAGCCTCCATGGCTTGCAGAAAATTCCTTTCTGATCACCCAGTATGAAACCTTCTTACTGTGCCCCCACCAGATTGGGATGAAACTGCTGTGAGAAACTGTGTCAGAGTCTGAACTCATTTAAACTCTAGAGCCAATGCACAGAGAGTCTTATCTATAATTTCACAGTATTTGTCAAAAATCGTTTTCCAAATCCTATCATGACCACAATATAGGAAGAGTCCATGTAAAAATCTCCTCTCCTCACTGCATTTATCGAGATCGTGGGACTTGTGCTGGAGTGCTATTACACTGAAAACTATTAAAATGAAAGCTCATAAAATTTCATTGTGGAAATGACCAAACATAAAATGTATACAGCAAAACAGTTTCAAAGAAAACCTTAAAGATCTCATTTCAGGAAAATGAAAATGCAGGGTTTTCAGTGTGGAAACTAAAGGAAAGACTGTGCTTACATAACTATAATGCTAAAACAAGTATGAGAAAATATGGAGATCAGCTTTGTAATAATGAAATAAGGTCAATGCAAATTAAGTGATTGCTTACATAAACTACACTAAACAAAAACAACATTAAAATTACAATATTAAGACATAAATCCACAAAAGGGGAGTTCTGAATTGTCAACTATTTTCTTAATGCAATTCTTACAGAAATGTCACTTTTGCAAAAAGATACCTTATTCCCAAGCACATTTTCTTTCTGTGCACCAGGCCATCGAGTAAGAAGAAAAAAGTGATTATTTACATGGTTTAAATATATGCTACATATTTCACATTCACAGATATATTAAATACGTGGGACTTGAGAGATTCAGGAATACAAGCAGCAGGGTCTGCGGCCCAGCCCTCTCTCCCACGTGCTGCAACGCAGCAGCCCGGGCTCGGGGCGGCACTGAGAGCCTCGCAGATGCCGCCTGCAGCAGTCCCGCTGCAGGGCTCGAGGCCACCCCAGGAGACGCACCCCAGCAGCACCGGGGCAGACCCTGACGGGGAAAACGAGCAATAAGGGACGAGCCAAGGGCTGAGAGCGTGATGGTTTCGCTGAAATGGGGGAGACGAGCCACTCCGAGCGACGTCTCGCCCCTGCTCAGGGTCGACGCTGACACGAGCTGCCAGCACGAGATGTCCTCGGGCACCTCGGCAAAGCTGCGCCTGGCCCTCGGCAGAGCAGGGCTGAGGCAGGAGGCAGGAGCACCCGCCCTGCGCGCAAAGGGGAGCCCATGGCCACCGAGGCGCAGGAGCCCTTCGCCGGAAGGCAAAGGGGCGGAGGAGAGGAAAGGGGCAAAGAAGCGAAAAAGGACAGAAACGACAAGGCAGGCAGGCAGGCACTAGGTGCCAAGAGAAACAAAACAGAAAGCCGACAGGAGAGATGTGATGTAATGGAAAGGCATGAGGAGGCAAAAACTGAGAAAAGGAAGGAGGAACAAAGAAAGCCGCTTACTCAATTGTAGGAGAAGACACTGATCTCTGGAAGACTCCCATTTAGACAAAACCTTCCTTCAGCTTCAAAATTTCCTGTACAGAAATGTGGACGAGAACAATTTTCCTTCTGCTCCCGACCAAACAAATTGGAACATGCCCTATAACAAAAGCTACTGAAGCAAAAGTCAGCACTGGCACAAGAACAAATGGGTCTGAACTGGCCACGAATGCTTTTAAGGTGGAAGTGAGGAGTGAGGTTCTGTAGCCGCAAGGGGCAGAAGCTTAATTCAGTATGGAATGGAGCTGGATGCATTCATTAAAGGGATTATATAGCATGATCATCTGCAAAGGCAAGGAACCTGTCTCAACAGCCCCAGAGACCCCCACCTATATCCACAAATCCCACTGAGCTTTCTGAGCCTCCCTTTTTGCCAACTTCTTGTGCTTTCCCGGCCTCAGCAGCACCACGCTTGAAGAATAAAGGACAAAGGCGTAAAATAAATTTAGAAACTATTAATGTAATGCCATACATATTTATACTCTTGCACTGATAAGACCAACTTTTTCACTTATGAATATAGGGCCAATCAAGCACTGCAAAAGAGCACACAGATCAGTCCCAAAATAATGCTTTATGTATATTTCAGGAATGAGTCTTAACTATACTTAGGATAAGGAATTTATCTTCATGTGATGAGTCTGACCTCATCAGCTACAAAGGGAGCGGTTATGAGCAAGCAGACACTTCTCATCTGCAAAGTCCAAATCACCAGTATATTTCATATATTTAAAGTACTGATCTGGGACCCATTGCCGTAGCGTCTGGGTGCCTCGTAGTCTGCCTAAAAATAAACAAATATCAGTTACCCAAGTGAGTGACTCATAATCATACGTGAGTCCCTTACAGTGTGAGCGGGCTGGCTAATTAACTCAAAGCCTGACTAACAGATGATCCTTATAGTACCTCCAACTATCATCAAACCACTTTAATTATTACGTGCTAAAGGGCCAAAGTGCACAAAGCCAGTAAACGAATCTCCCCCTTCCCTCCCACATCATATGCCAGAAAAACTTCACTGTG
Source organism: Apteryx mantelli (assembly GCF_036417845.1). Classification (NCBI taxonomy): domain Eukaryota; kingdom Metazoa; phylum Chordata; class Aves; order Apterygiformes; family Apterygidae; genus Apteryx; species Apteryx mantelli. The sequence continues at coordinate 78,109,849 of NC_089981.1, read as the reverse complement.
CGCAGAGCAAAACTCAACCCTATTGACAAGTAGCACTCACAGAGCTCTTTCTGTCCCACACTTAAAACACAGAGAGAGGGACAGCTTTTTGTTTCATCATAGCACCAGCGAAAATGTAATACTGCAACCCTTCACCACGCCATGAACCCAACATAAAATTCAATACATTCTTCAGATACTTGCCATGATGTTAGTGCACCTTTGACTTTAGTCTATATATTTTTTTAAACTCTCATATATATATATATATATATATATATATGTATACACACACACATCAATATACATACACATAGATATACAGAACTACATGAAACTTTTTGTGCTGGGGAGCTTTCCTGGCAAGCATGGGCATCTTTGCTGTCTTTTGACTTAGTACAAGCTCTGTTACTGCCAACAATGTTAGTTTAGGAGTTGTTCAAAAATTCAAAAAAAAAAAAATCTGTTCTTAATTTCCGTAAAAAGCCATCATATTCAATTGTTCAAAAAACAAAAGAAATAGCTCATTTCTCTCTCTCTCTCTCTTTTTTTTTTTTTAAGAACTATACAAAACCTTGCGTCATCTCTTCATGAAGTGTTATAGTTGGCCACCTTTAAAACACGCTTTAAGTTTAAGCCCACTTCATGCTCCCCAAGCTGGTTGCTTTCTGGTCCAAGCTACTCCTCTGGGCTGGAAGGGGGAGGAAGGGGGGTCCTGACAGACACTGCCCACCTACAGCCAGCAGCTATAATTGCACTTCCCTTTACCTTGCTCTCGCCTTCTCCAGGCCAAACCCCACAACTCTCATGCAGGGAAAACTCTTTGCAAGTCAATACAGAACTGCCTCTCCAAAGTCAATGAGAATTGACTTTTTCAGCGTGTCTGCAGGTACTGGCCACAGTCGCATTTTGACATCCTGCATTACACTGGCTTTGTGTGTACAAACGAGTGAAGTTGCTCCCTGGTGACTGACTTGAAGAGCCCTATTACTACTGACAGCTACAGGAACTCTCTTTCTGCTCAAGAGATAAAAATGTGTGTTTTGGAGCCAAAGAACCAGACAGTCAGAGTAAAATCCACTGAAGTCAATGATAAAAATCCTACCGACTTCAGTGGGACCGGGAATTCACCCCTTCTCCTAGTTACTCATGGATACATGCAGTTGTATTATTAAATTTGTGGATTCTTGACAGTTCACACCCTGAGGGTCTATTCTGCAGCCTTGCAGCACACATACAGAGTAATGTCAGGTGTAAGATCAGAGCTCAAATCACATAAAGCGGTCTCATATCTCAATTAATCCTAACATTGTACTCCACAGAAATATATGCAGGCCAGCACTATCTAATGAATGAGAAAAACGCCTGGTCTCTTCACAGCTTCTATGAGGGCCACTGAACTGAACCGAGATTACTGTTTAGGGCTAAGTGCAGATGTGTGCTGCTTCCCTTGGCATTGCTACCTGAATTTTCTATCAGCATTCCCAAATGTGTGAAAACAAAGATAATTCAAGTTTTCACTTTATTGACTATTTCAAAGCAAGTTTCACTAGGGCCTACGTAATTAAAGTGGAATAATGCAGCAGCTCAAAAAGTGCCTTTAGTTTCATCAGTGGTTGAGCTGTGCACATTATTTGTGCCATGAAAAATATCATTAAAGTAAGTAGGACTTTGTTCTATGTTATCCTTCAAAAGTCATTTTTTGTAGGAGTTATGCAAGTACATGAAAATGAACAGAAAAATGTGCTGTAGAGGCAAACGCTACGCTTACCACAAAAGCCACCCAAAGAAAAAAAATTCCCCAACATTGTTCTGTACAGATTTTGTTCCATGCAGAAAAATTAGCATGGATAGTGCAAATATACAGTTCTCTGACCTGACCAAAGTCTGAACAAAGGCAAGAAAATCTTTATGTTGTAGGATTTTTCCTTTTATTTTAAGATGTCTGTAAATTTCTTGGGACATTTTCAGCCTGATAGTGGCAATTTCACATGCTACACCTGACCCTTTCCTCTCCAGTGAATGCTGTTGTGGATATATAATTGCAGTTTCATTTTTAGCTTCCTTTTCACTCTACAAGAGAGCTATCCAGAACTACAAGGGAAACCATGTAGCTGATTTTACATGAAAGTAACACCAAAACTGATTATACAGAACGTATCCTCAAAATAAAGAAAAATAAAGACAATTTAGTTACTTTGTGTAAAAGAATAAGCAGAAGTGTGATGCTGCAGTTGTTAACATCCTGTCAACATTAACAAAAGCTGACAGTTTGTGTTGGGGGTCAACACTTTCTTTATCTCTAAGTAATGGAATTTTCTCATTTAATGAAGATACATATACCTCCCTCTATCACCAAGATGGATTTTTTTTCACTTCTATTAAGGAAAGCAGGAGATTACACGAAAACCTGTGGTACAAAAACAAAGGATGAATTTAAAACAAAAAAATCAAAGTGCAAATTTTATTTCTGTTTGAAATACATCATTTGTGCCAATGTACTGTCATGCTATGACATTAGAGCGCAGTAAAGTGAATTGAGCCACCAAATTACTAAGGGAAAACAACTTCTGTTGTAACACCCACCTTGGGACTTGTGTCTGGATTTGTGTTTTGAATGGTATTTTTTTTAAGCCCCTGTGCAGAAAAAGACCTTCTTTAGTTTTCTTATTTCCCTGTCTAAAAAGGAATGCGTCACTCTTGTCTGGATGAAGCCCTGTGGCAGAGGAAGAGCCCTTGCCCAGGGGACTTCTCGCACAGGCATCCTTGGGGTGAGCCCTTCCCTTTGGGTCCCTGCGACAGCAGGGAAGGAGCTCCCCACTTCTCCCTCTCCTTCCCTTGGTTCCCAGTAGCTCGAAGACGATGCTCCCGTGCAGGGACCTTGGCCATTGCTCACCCATTAAGCAATTCCTCCAGCACCCAAAGGACCTGGACTCAGCCCCTGTCTACCTTGTCTGTCTACCCAAGCAAGGAGAGAAATGAGTTATTTCTGCCAAACCTGCAGAAGTGCACTCCGGTAAATACAATCATGCTCCATCCATGTTTTGCACATGTGCTCTGGACCATGCCAGCCCAGGGAGATCAGGATTTCCTCCAAGCAGAAGCACTTCCCAGGTGCTACAGACACATGTTAGTGGCTGAACCAGATCTGAAATTGGATCTTAAGTCCACTTGGGGCCAGAAATACATGTGTCTGTATGAGCTCAGTGGGCCCTGCACTACCTTGTTCCCTTATTGCAGCCCTCAGATACCTTTTGAGCACCATCAGCACCAGTGAAACCGCATCAGTACCAGTGCCAGTTCACTCTGGCAGTGCATACTCTCAGACACTGAATGTACTCCTAAGGTGTCTTGGTACCTTGGCACCAGCCGTGTCTCAAACCACTGCCGCTAGATCTCCTGGTGCTCCTCTGACAAAGCCCTTAGTCTTTGCGTTTTGGTTATCCCTATGAAGATAAAACTACTCCCTTTCTCCTGCTTGCATCTGCCTGGCTCTCACAGTAACTGCAGAGGTTCAAAAGCATGTAGTGGAGCATCCCCAAAACCTGGGGTTTGTTCCATCTTTTTTCAGTAACAGAAAAATATACAGGTTTGCTAGTGGTTGACTTTTGTTTTAAGAAGGATATCTTTTCCTTTCTGAACACCCTTGTGGAAATGCAGCTTATGGCAGCGTCCTTTAGCTGGAGCATCTCAGACTGGCTCTTGGAAGAGAGCAAACAGTGCCAGCAAAGTTCTTGCCAAGTGATACAGCTGCATCTGCATGGGGACGTTTGCCTGCTTTAGCTGGAGCATCTCAGACTGGCTCTTGGAAGAGAGCAAACAGTGCCAGCAAAGTTCTTGTCAAGTGATACAGCTGCATCTGCATGGGGACGTTTGCCAGCACAGCTATTTTTTGGCCAAAGAAGGGACAAAAGCCACCATTCCAACCAACAAAACCAAGCTGGCACAGCTCAGAAGCACAGGCTGTCCAATCTCTAATGGGTATCTGTCTCCTCCGTCTCCCTTCTCCATCCCCACTTTCTCCCACCACCACTTACATGCACAGCTTCCTGCCTGCCCAAGAAGAGAAGAGATATATTGCTAGCTCATCGTGAAGCTAAAGACAAAATGTCTAGTGTAAACAAATACAAAGACCCTGCGGGAGTTCAGGGCCGTATGCTGCAAGTCGATTCACTAATTCATTCAGTCATTCAGTCATGCCCTCATGGAGCCCCTTTCCCCGCTGTGTCTGTGCAATTTTCATTGCAAACTACAAAGCTTTTGTTTCAAAGGAAAATAGTTTGAATGATCTTCTCTGTGCAAAAAGATACCATTATGTCTATGATAGCTACAGCGCTGCTGTTTCACCTGTAGACCACTGCTGAAAGAAATATCCAGCCAAAAACACAGCTGCAGCCTGTTCACTTTAATAAGCAGTGAACTTCATAGATGAGTCGGGCCCATTTAATCAATAGCATTATTAAGCAGAGCTCATTTCCCCCCCATCCGCCTCATCTGAAAAAGGAGAGGAGTACAATATCGAACACTGTGCTAATGCAACTGCAAAATTACAGTTTAAAAAAATATCACAAAAAGAGGAAGCTGTGTAACTGTTTTAGCAGCAGTCGCAGTCCAGCCCTTTTGCACATGTTGCTGCAGTGACGCAGGTGGGTTTCTCTGGGCGAGGGCACTCTGACATGTAACAGCACCTACTGTGGCACTTTGGCACAGCAGTGAGTGACAGGAGACTTGGCACAGCCTGAACCCAAATTCCAGTGCTTCTGCAGGCTCACACCTTGGTTTTTATTTTAGCAAACAGTGCTTGTTCCAGGCTGACAGTGCCTGAAAAGAAGTTGTGCTTTAGCTACACGTGCATGCAGGCAAACTGAACAACAGAGAGCCAAAACAAAGTACATGGAGCCATATTTCTGCTGACTTTAAGGTAAATCCTGTAGACAGACTCTAATCCTTCTGGTTAACATATCTACATTTTTTCTTATGGTTTAGCAAGTTGATGCTCTTTGGGCAAAATACCACCACCAACATATAAGCTGATAGGAATGGTGAATTCAAAAGGCTTTGAATAACGTTGACACAAAACCTAGCTTGATTTTAAAGCTTACGAACAATATTACATGTAACAACATTGTGTATTGATTTCACTGAATAATAGCATTGGGTGGGGGGAAATTGGTCTGAATAGCAGCTTTTAGGAAAATCACTCTATAGTCCATAGCATCTGATAAAAACGTATTGCTGGCAATCTAGACCAACGGGAGAAAAAGCTGAATCAGAGGTGCCTGGGATGCAGCACCAATCTCTACTGCAAGGGTGTGCGAATCCTGCAGCAAATTTTACTAATTCTCCTCCAGCCCTGCAGTAACAGCATGTGACTGCTTGCAACACCGCAGCCGCCGGGCTGCCAGGGACGGCCCTGGGGCCGTCCTGCACGCCCAGCAAAGAGAGTTCACATCCTTCACTTGAAGACGCAGCAGCGATCCATAAAAACAGCACTTGTGCTAGTACCAGTCCAGATTATACTGCAGAGCAAGAGTCTGCTGGGGCAGCCAGGAACATTTTGGACAGTGGCTGGAGCTGCGCTAGTGGGGTTTTACCGGGGTAACTACACCAGACTACAGCCAGCAGAGCATTCTGGGTGTGGATGCCGTTTCTATCTGCAAAACTGAGCTTTTGCCAGATAAATGTTCCCAACCCCTACTCTGCTCCATCTCTACCCCTACCCCCAAACAGCCCTAGTAGGCAAAGAGCTGCTTTGGGTATTATCTGAGGGGCTTTTTCCAACAAAATTGTGCCAAGCATCTATTGCAACTCGTTACACCTCTGCCAACAGCAGGGCAAGGCCAGAGCCTGGCCTCAAGGGGGACGCAAAGGAAAAGCCTTAGATTTGTCAAATTGGCTCATGCTCGGGGGGGTCTAGATTGCATTAGGATCCAGCGGCGCATCCGTTTAACCTCGGCCATTAAGTTTCCATCTGCAAATGCTGCTGCCCTTGCCGGGGTGGAGCCGAGTTAATTGGTCTTGCGACCTCCTCGTTCTGCAGCTCCTCTCATTCAGAGCAGGCTCATAAAAGCACAGACGCTGCCAGCCAGAAGTGCGCTATTAGTAGCAATAGTAGCAGCACTGTTATTATTAGCTAGTCTTTTATTTATTTTTTAGGAACTTATACTGCTGGACAGCAGACCTGCCTGTAATGCTTTTCTAAGGGAGGGAGGGGAGGTGGCAGACTCCCCGGCACCAAACCCATCATTAATCTATTTTGAAAACAAGACCTTGTTTTCTAAATATCACTGCATGACTTGCTCCTATTCTGCCAACACATTTTTATGGTGGTTTGGGAGTTTTAGGGGGTTTCTTGCCGATGGGGGAGGAGGTTAACGATTGATAAGCACACACTAGCCTGCTTCGCGGCACTTAAGGAGAGCAGACTGCAGTCTGCGCCCTTGCACCGCGTGCGCTGGGTGAGTAAAGCCCGTCTGCGCTTTGGTCTGGGCCAGTTCCTCCGGGAAGCCGCTCCACAAGGCGCTGCATGGGACTGACTGCAGCGAGGAGTCTGCCCATTAGGGCAGGCAGCAGTGTCTGCAGGTAACATCATCCCTGGCCACAAGTGTGGGAGGATGATCCTGTGCACGTCCCGGGAGCGCGGTTAACCCCGCAGAGAGCCGGCACGACGCCGACCCAGCAAAGCTCCCAGCCGCATTCTCAGCCAATGCTCTGCAAAGCTCATTTTTACTCTGACGTCCCGGGCATAGCAGCTGCTTGTCCTGCAACGGCAGGACTCAAACAGGGAGTTTGTTGCTCAAACTCGCTGACTTCCAAGCAAGGCTGACACTGCAGCCCCCGCCGGAGGACCCATGCGTCACAAGAGCTGCTCTGCTGAGCGGCCGGGGTACGCACCTGCGGGCCTAATCGGTGTTTGCCAAGCACAAAGGTCCTGTCTTTTTTCATTGCTGTGATTAAAGATGAGTCTTGGCTACAGACTCTGATGTCGGAGATGATCTGAATGGTTTGCAATGCTTAAGAGAGGAAAGGAGGCTCCAGATCTGAACAATATTGATGTTCAGCAAAGACTAGCACATCAGTAAAGACAAGCTCAGGATCAAAATCTAGTTCGGTCTCCATCTGTTATTATTTAAGGGAAATGTGTACTGTCCTGATAGGAAGAGATTATCACAGTGGGTTCATCAGTGGAGAGTCGAGAGCTCTCAGTCTCTGCCAGGCAGGAGCAGCAGAAACAGGAGAGGATTCACAGCCTTATTATGAAGATACTCAAAAAAGAAAAACAATAGCATTTTAGCTAATAACTTCGGACACTGTTTTGGGAACTCCCAGTGTGCAAGAGGCATCCATTTGCCTTTTCCTGAGGTCCCTCAGGAGCTTTTGTGCAGTTATAAATGTCTGTGACAGAGTGCAAAACCTGGCTTATGCGTCGGATAGAGAGGGCAGGCTGGTCCCTTAACATGGATTTTCTATCCCCTGGAAGGGCTGTATCCCAGCTCGGCCAGCAGCTCACTATCTGCCCTCTGTACCTCAGCTTCGCCTTCCTCCAGAGTGGGCACAACCTTTGGTGAAATGCCTCCGAGCAAGAAGTGACACAGTGGTGAGAGTGCAGATGTACAGCTCGGGAAACACACTATTTCCAGCGTTGCCTTTACCTGCCCAGTGATCCTCTCCCCATGCCTCAGTTTCCCTCTCTGCAACGTGGAGTAACACCCACATTTCTGATAAGAGCTTTGAAAGGTGCTAAGGGGAAGCACTATTTGAGCCCTATCATGGAGAGAGGATGCTGACCACGGCTCCATACACACTTAACTCCTTCTCAGGTGGAGAGCAAGAAGACCATGAGCTGCCCATTTGCAGTGAGGCTCTGCGATAGAGACGCACCGGAGGGAGAGCCTCTGATGGGAACAGACCCAGGAAAGAGCTTGCCAAAGGTGAAAAGGGCCAGATAGATGTGCCAGCCATGTAGCCGAAACAGCAGAACAGACCTTAGCATCTGACTTCCTCAGTTGTGATTGTTTAGAAAACAAGAGTATCCCTGGGAACAGGAGAAGAAATGAATAACATCAGCCGAGAAGCAAGGTAGCTAGTCAAGTCACACAGCTGGAGAAACTGAGGCAGAAACAAGCTCCAAGCAGGAATCAGCTCACTTACACTGAAAGAGCCTCTTCAGTACAGGGTCTCTTCACCTAGGACAATCTTGGCAGTTAGAAGTTCTTGTTTTCCTTCTAAATAATGCAAGAAGATGCAGCTGTTGCAGGGAAAGGAGCCCTCCCTCTACAACAGAGCCAGCACAGATCGAGAGAACGTGAGCGTGCTGCAAAGCAAATCTCATGTAAAGGCTACTGCATGCTTTTCTTATTCAAAATGGTGTTGTGCTTATTCATCTTTGTGCAGTGTCCCCTGTGATTGCATGCGGCTGCATGCAATACTGGAGAAGTTAGCAAAAATTCAATTATATTGACTTACACAAGAAAGAGACAATAACAAATGTAATGGGTAGTTGTTGTTCCATATTTTATCATGATCCATTAAGACTTTGGTTTCTAATATCCTCTACCTTTAGTGTGAGAATGAAATTAAAACAACGATCTTCAGGATGAGGCATTTTTCCATGCAAAGACCTGAGCTGCCAGCTAACCAAATGCAGACACACATAAATCAAGACCTACTCAAATCGGGTGCATTCAGATACTTGCTGGAAATAAACGGAACAGCATTTCTCTTAGAAAAGGTGCTTCTCAGTAGAAAATACATCAAGTGGTCATCCCACTCTAATGTTACGCAAATCTAATTGTGGACTAGATAAATATACAGCGGGGAACTGAATCTGAAGAAGTTATTGTTTAATGTTCGTGCTTTGAAAGATCCACCTTCTGGTTACTAGGTAAGCAGCCACGCAGTCTACACACAGGCAACAGAAAACTCAAAGCATTAAGCTAAAGCAAGTGGAGAATTGTGCAGATCTGTAGCATGTTGCAGGCACCAATAACCAAAACCGAACAATTTTAGGGGAGACCTGAAAAAGACAGATTTTTGAGAGAGGAAAAAAAATCAGTCACCCAGACTTGAGGTTATTGGCTAAGGAATCTCTGGCATCTCCCGCTGCGGGATACACATATCACCGGTGACAGCTTAACGTGCTGCTGCTCCCTCGCTGAGCACACAGCTCCATTTACACAAGCAATAAAGCCCGTGAGCCTCTCCTAACAGTGCTTTCCTCCTCTAGCTCACCTTTCATTAAGGTTTCTCATTACTAGGCAACATGAGGGCCCAGATAAAAAAGCAAAGTGCAACTAACTCTGCAAAAGCTTCCTTTTAGAAGTGAGAGCCGAAATGACCTCATTTAGATTCAGGCTGTTACCACAGGAATTTCCCTCCCCAGTATTCAGATTCTGCTGGTGACAACAAAACTAAGAAGCTGCTCTTACTAACACATGCTGAATACGACTGCTCTTTGTTATAGTCAATGGCTAAAAAGCTAGTGAGGCACATTCCAGCGTCAGAATATTACTATAAATAGACAAACGATAGGATAAAACTCTGGCTCCTTGAGGTACAGCATTTTTCTGTTAATTGTGGCTTAGGAGCCACGCTCAGGAGCTGAATGAGTGACCATTTGTTCGCAGTGCCTAAGCTATGACTGCAGCCAGTTTATGGCAATCTAACAGCGCATTTATAGCTGAGGTTAATAATTTCCCTGTGGTATTTCTTAGCTCATTGCAATCATTTGACACCTTGAATGGCTCCTCCCCGCCCACCATCTCCAATTGCCTTGACCAAGCAGTGACATGCTGCCAAAACTGCAGCCGAAGCCTCCTTCAGAGCATTCCTGCCTCAGACGAGCAAGAGATGGAATTTTTTCCTAGCAAAAATATTGTCTTCTCTTTCCAAAAATCATTCTGAGTCGTAAATCATTATTTCCCAAATCCATCAATTCTGAAGGCCACGTTGTCGGGAAGCATGCAGAAACGTCTCCTGCTGAGACCCGCCAGGGCTGCCCCAGCCCCACCGCCTCTCCAGTGGCGACTCTTCCCAAAGGCTTCCCCGGAGAGAAAGCAGGGCAGCCCCGGTGGGACTCTGGAGCTGCTGCTGCTCAGCCTTCCTTCAGTGAAGGCACCACGGTCTTCCTTCAGCTTACAGCAGTCTGGCACATCTCCAGGCAATGCTTGCTTGCTTTTAAAAAGAAAGCAACCCACAGGCCTCTCCTCCACGCCACCCAACGCGAGGCAGTCTCTGCAGAGCCTGCGCCAGAAGTGGTTTCTCACTGCTTACCTTCTGTGCGAAGCCTGGAGGCATCTCCGCTTCCTCCCTGACGCACCTCAGAGTCCGAAAGCACCAGGGCGCCCACAGGACAAAACAGCTACCTGAGCCCTGGGCACGGACCCTCTGGAGAGCGTCCTCCCCTCAACGTTCCCCAAAGGGCTTGCAGTTCCCCCCAGCAAACTTCCCTCTCATGGTGCCCTTCCTCCTGCCCCCCCCGCCCCAGGACAGGGAAAGACCCGCAGGCAGCTCCCAGCTGATGCAGGCAGGGAGCAGCTCTCCATCAGGCTCTTCCCTCCACACCTGGGCAGTGATTTAGCTTGCCCCAAAAAGCTAATTCAGTGCCTCCACCTCTTCAAGGCTACTTCAGGGTGTAATTTCCGAATTAATTGTTGCTGGCTAGTATGCTGGTGGCTGACGTTCAACAGTACACAGCACCCTGGGGCTTTCTAGGCCCAAAACACCTGAAGGAAGAGCAGCTGCTCTTCCTACAGCACTTGGAGAAGCCACGCACGTCCTCTCCCCCATCACGGGGAGAGTTCCTGCAGGCCACCTCTGCCCAGGGCTGAAACGTCAGCTCCTGGCGTGGGTCCCTCGAAGGTTTTTGAACCATCTTGGGGGAGAGGGGGCCCAAGACGTGTGTGGAGGCCCCGTTTCAAGGTAGGGCAGGTGGGAGAGGGGCTCTGAGGCGTAGCCTCAGCGGAGCTTCCTCCTCCGGTGGGCACCATGCTCATGGGTGTGCAGGCCCCCACGGGAAGCAGCAGCTGCACGCACTCCCCTGGGGAGAAGAAAGCGCTGAGAACCGAGTTTCGGTGCCAGTTTTAAAGGCGCATGTTTCTCATCATTAACCCTCTGGCTTCCCAACACACCCTGGGCCAGTCTATTGCCATTTCCCTTGGCTTGTGCCTAGGAAAAACAGGCTGCAAGGACATTGCTTTCTCAGGGCAACCTCCTCAAGCTTTACAGCAGGGCTGCTACACGCAGTCACATCTCCAAACAGGAGGAGGGAGCAAGAGAAGCAAAGGGACTGTGCACGCATCCACCGAGGACTTAATGAGCTCTGCGTGGATGGGGTGATTTGAGGTATCACAGTATCGGAGAATGGCTGAGGTTGGCAGGGACCTCTGGAGATCGTCTGGGCCAAGCCTGCCGCTCAGGCAGGGTCACCTACAGCAGGTTGCCCAGGACTGCATCCAGGCAGATTTTGAGCATCTCCAAGGGTGGAGACTCCACAACTTCTCTGGGCAACCTGCTCCAGTGCTCAACCACTGGTAACAGCCAAACCAGCTGGAATTAAGTGTCAGTCAACATTTGAAAATTAAAACACAGCTTTTGCAGAGAGATTTATCTTTCTTACCTTCACCACTGCTGCAGGTCTCCTCCTCTTCTGTGTAAAAAATGATATTTTCTACAGGGTCCCCAGTCCAGCTCTGTTCCTTGATGCCTGTGGGAGCCTTCACCTCCTCCAAAGTATGATCATACAAGCATAGGAGATTTCATCTCCCAGCTAGACCTTCTCCCCCATTTGATTTCATTGTCCACTTATTTGATGATTCAGATTCAAATATTTTATCTTTTGCCATTTAACCTTTGTCAACATATTTAACTTGCAGAAGCAGATTGTGAATTCTGTGGGACAGAAGCCATATTTTCCTAGTGTGTTGTACATAGTAACAGTTTCTATGTAATATTCCACAGAAATAAGAGTCTTTATAAGAAAGACTATTTATAGCAACTCTAATGAAATTACCTCTAATCTTAAATATAACATGTTCCCTTCCAAACTGCAGGTCTTCAGCACATGTATTGTTCCCCTTTATCAAAAATAAGGGAGTAGGATTGCCTTTTTTCTGTCCTCCCGCAACTCTACCTGCCCCGTTTGGTCTTGGAGCCACTTCAACACACCTTTCTCTTTTTAAATATCACATGGTGGTACCTAGGAAATGTCACAGACCTCCTTTGCCACTTCCATCCTGCCGACCCCATTCCCCACATTCTCCATTGCCTGTGCAAGAGCCCTCTGCCTTTCTTGGCATCTGGAACATCTCCTGCCTCACCAATTCTCACCACTACCCAAATCCCAGTGAAAAACAGGTCTGGCACCTTTTGGCTATGCTTATTTTTTATTTCCTGTTACTATCTCTGTAAAAATGAGGAGATAAATCTTATGTAAAAGACAAAATGAAATCATACACATCATCAGGACAAACAAAATTAAATACCACCTAAGTTGCCCAGTTAGACAGGAGAAAATTGAAACTTCCCTTTGAAGGTACACTCACAGCAAAGTTGGTGCAAAACCAAAGAAACTTTAAAGGTCTTAAATATTCATACCTGTGAATTAGGTTTCTTGGGTTAATTTGTACTTGTGAATTATACGAGATTCTGCACAGCACAGCAATGCAGCCATCCAGGTTAAAAACATACACAATAACTTTTAGGGTTTTAGACTGTAATGGAAGACAAGGGATTCCAGTCCAGCCAAGAGAGCAAGAGTTCCTTGGATCACTGCACCCTCATGTGTAAAGTTATCAAACTTATTTATTTGGACCATCTGCTCCTAGTGCTACTGAAAGAGGGCAGGGGAAGCTGAGGGCAAGCTGCTTACAATAGCTTGTTGTATTTAGCTTCTTATCTGGAACCTGAGTCACAGTTGGCTGGTGATCCAGAACTGAGAAGCAAAAGACACCCAAATGAAATGTAGTCAACTTGAGCACTAGTTTAGCATTTCACTAACCAGCTGCTTCTCTTAAAATCACTTACAACTTATGTTACACATACTGAGAGAAAGAGCACTCCAGAAGCTACAGACACTCTACAGACACACAAAAATAAACAGCAATTTAGCTAAAGTTGTATATAGTTACAAGAAAAAAAAATTAGTATCTCTATTATGCATTTCAAGCTCACGGGTAATAAGAATCCGATTTTCCTTTTGTGTATACTATCTGCTTTCTATTACGCTTCAGACAATATTTGAAGAACCCAAATGAGCAAAAGGTACATGATGATGTAGCTTTCTACCTAAGCGGATGCCATGGTATCGCTTGTTACACACACAGAATCGTCTTCACTATGTAAAATTGATAGCGCGCTCTTACAGGAAGACCCAGACGCCCAGTCCCAGCACTCCTTCATTAGAGCACACCTATTTGCTGTACACAAAGGAACCTGGCCTTGCGGGAGAAGTTCCTTCAAAATACTATTTTAAATGCCCTTCAAAGACCAGATCCAGCCAACAGCACTCTGCACCACATACATTGCAATAAGCAGTAGATCATGGTTTGGCAGGAGATTTACCTGCCGGTTGCTGAGCTGTCTGGGAACTAATAAGAAGAGACCTTGCTGCTTCAGGCTACTGCGTTCCTGATGCTCACATGCTCGGGACCTGCTGGCCTGTGCCCTGCTCTCCCCCACAAAGCAAGGAAAACTGGATCCAGGTCAGTGAAGTCACTCTAATTTCCAGTAATGACTATCACGTTTGGCTGCATCTGAGTCACTGCCTTTTGGCTTGGGTTGTTTCGTATGAGCCTTGTGGTCTCCCTTTGCAAACGGCAGCCAGCCAGGGTCAAGACCAATACCACTAGGCAAATTGCTTGCTCTCTCTTCCCCAGCTGACTAATGCTCCAAATATCAGTGGGGGATTATCTGCCCCAGGTGAAACTTGAACTTAGGATGTTCAAATTTCAAGTAATAGTTCAATTTATTGAGCTGGAGTCCAAGCTCTGCGGTTGCTGTGGTCCAGATATTCTCATCAAGCACCGAGCTGTACCAGGAGCCTGCAGTCTGCGAGCCCCACACCCCTCTCGCTTGAGGTTAGAGCTGCAACTGGGCTTTGAAAAAATCCCCTCACGACAGACTCTCATTTTCTGTTTTACCCTTCTGAAATGCTCTGTTTGCTCAACCAGCCAACTATGCTCAGCTGTCGCCTCCGAGCAGAGGAAGTTCAGCGATCACTTTGACCCCAGTACCCACGGTGCAAATGCAGTTCAGGCGTACGGCAACGCAGCTGCCACCAAGAGCTGCATCAGAGGCAACCGCGGGAGTTCAGGAGGTGGGAAAACAGCAGAGTTCTTCTCCCCTCTACTTTGCCCTTTATTCTGTCTTTTCTGCTGTTTTCTTCCTCCTCCTTTCTTTCCATCCAGATCCATGCCTCGGTTTGGACACCTCCTTTGCTTCCCCCAAGCCTAAGTTGGGGCATCCTGGGTCCACAGGTCCAGCCTCCCTCTGGCCTTTACGCAAACCTGGGGACAGTCGCCTAAAACTGAACTCTAGGCTATGTTTTTTTTCAGGAAAAGACCATCAGCTGCCCCACCATGACTGGTCCCAAACCTCTGCACCTCCATTTCCTTCTCCAGCTTTTAACCACACGTCTAAAAGGACACGACCTGTTTGGGCGAATTCATGCCACTTTCCAAAACAATTCATCCCATCCTTTTCCAAACAAACCGCTTTTGCTAGGTCACTGGAGCACTATGGATGCCATAGCTGGGACACCAAATCTGCACTTTGTACCTGCATCCATGCCAGCACCAGCCCAGCAGTGCCTGCAGCTCTCCCCTCCCAAGCTGGCGTCTCTGCCCCCATTGCCATCCCTTGCTCTGCCACCACCGCTGCTGGCTGCTCAAAATCGAGCGGCGTTCACTGCGAGTCAGTCACAGAGGTACCTACATCCCTCCTGCCCAGAATTTTACCATACAACAGTGAGCAGATGCTCTCCAGATTTAATCTAAAGCAAGAATTTCTTTCTTTTCATTAAACTCCCACCCCAAAATTCCTCATGTTATCTGCAGTGCTAACGCAGGGCAAGACTGGACGTTATTCCAACACCTAACCACCAAGAAATTCAGATTTGCTGTTAATAAATGTGAGGAAGTGCGTCGGAGCTTATGAGCCTGTGACCTTGCCTCAGTCATAATAATGAGTTATTGTTTTTGCCTTACCTGCTGCCTTCTCTTGCATTTTCCAGGATGTGAAACAATTAATCATGGAAGGGGGGAGACAGCCTCCAAGAGCAGCTTCCTCTGAGTTGGAGGATAAGGAAAGAAATGAGCTACAGAATATTTCAACCCAAGCAAAAAGCATTAAAATAACATTTTGGCCCCAAGTAATTCTACAGAAAATTAGATGTGATCTCCACTGAAATGCTAACTGGAGCTGGCCAAATATTTGTCTGGGTTTTGGCATGTTCGGGGGGTTTTTGCCTTTTCATAAATTAATTTAGAAACAGAATGTAGAGGTGCCTCTTTTGTGTTTGCTAGCTATGCTGCTTTGCAGTTTTGGTGGGGTGTCACACAACAATACTCCCCTTGCTTCTGATGCAGTGGGCTGTTTCCAGACAACGGACACACCACTTTATTTTGTCTATACTACCTTTTGTAGAATATAGTGATCTGACACTACATTTCCCTCCTCTGATATATATATTTGTTTTTCCTTGTTTATATTTCAGACCTCCCCTTTTTTTCTCTCTCCAGGCATCCTTATTGACAGACTAATAAATATTACAGCGTCTCTTTCCTGTGGATTAGGAGGGCTGAACTATCTGTTCAAATGCTCAGAATAATCCATTTTTTCACTGCACATAATAGGGAAAGGGAAGAAAAAGAATCATAAAACATGATGGGTGATCAGGCAGGGGAACAGCGTGTTCACAAAATGCTCCATAGTTGGTTTGGAATTACATTGTGCCCATTTTTGAAAGCTTAATTTGTCATTTCAGGATTTTGTATACCAGAGGATACAGCTGCAGGCTTGAATCATTGTATTCCTGTCAGGGCAGCTCACAGAAATCATCTAGGAAGTAAACCATGTAACAGTATTGCGAGGTATATTGTTTTAAGTAGGCCAGAAAGGAATGGGTTTGCCAAAAAGGGGCATTTCAAAACAACAGCGTACACTTAGTTCTGGAAATACAGGATCTGGTTGCAAGTTCTTGGGTCAGAAGAAGTCTTCTGGTCTTCTGGAGCACCTGAATATCCCAAGATGTCACAGACTCTTCTCCCTTCTCAGAGGCAGAAATCCTTTAAGAAGTCATACACTGCATTTCTGAACCAGACACAGGAAAACCTTATTAGACGAGACAGGAATTGCAACACTGGTGAAATACGGCTGTGAAGTTTGACGATGTAGACAAGACCAAGGCAACGCAGCTTCCTAAAATTGCTGGTTTTCCTCAGAAAAGACATCGCCTGCCTGTATTTGCTGGAAAGCTAGCCACTGGCACACAAAGCTTTAAGAACACAGGGTATCAAGTGCATAAAACAAAGTGTAAAGGCGAAACAAGATATAAAAAATTAAATAATGGATTTTAACACTTATTTCTTCCTTGCTAGAATTTAGAAGATATGAGACAGTAAGGTGCCTAGCACCAGAAGTACTGTCAAAAAAGGCTCATGCAAGATTTTATTTTTATGAAGACATCTCGAAAATGAAGACGAGCAAAACATGGCTCTCGAATAGATGTAATTTTTCACAGTCAGAAAGATTAGTTTTACTCAATATTACAGTTAAGTGGGAAGACCAAGCTGGTTATTAGACTACACTAGAAAAGAAACAGAAGAACACTGCAGCCTGTGAAAAAATTCGAGGGATCCTGATTTCCTATATAGATAGAGAGAAGCTTCTGAGGTATTTTGAGGTAGCGGATTTGAACCCACTGAATCAAACAGGCAGCCTAGTGAAACACCTAGGTTAAGACTAGATTGTAAGTGAAGGACAAGGGTGTCAGAGACACAAAGCCGAAAAAAGTCTGCTAAAAGGGCCTGAGTTGATTTAATCTTCAGAAGAGCAGTGAAATTTTACCCTGCTGTAGACTGCAGCAAGGCCAGGTTGCAAATTCTGGGGAGAAAACCAGGCAGTGCCCTTGAGGACTGAGCTAGCAGAGCCAGCCCCACAGGAACCAAGCTGCAAAGCCCAATCTGCTAGACCCAAGAAAAGATTTGCAAAATCCAGCATACTTGCAAGGAGGAGCACAAAGGCTTTCCTGTGCATTGGAAAAGTGAACATAAGCTTCTACAGCGCCTTTCCCTTTAGGCAAATCTGCTGTATTCATAAGAATATTGTGAGAATTTACAGAAAAGAACAGAATACACTTTCAAAAAAAATCCCAAGGGTGCACAGAGCACATGGAGCAGAAGACTTCAGCAGCTCTGCGCAAAGACAAGCAGCAACAGAATAGGAGGAAAAATCTTCATGGGGGTTTTTCAAGTAGCAGGGGCACCCCGCCAGGGAAACATCAGCATGAACATGAAGATCTTCTACAACTTATAAATTGAACACTTGTGTGAGAGTGGATTATCCACAGTTTTGATAAAGGACTTGAAAAGAAAATGTAATCATGATCATTGCTGAACAAGTGAACTCAGGTATCACAGTGGGAAAATCATTTCCACAGTAGATACAGGCAAGGTAGATGTCAGAGTAAAATGGAATATTGAGGAGTTTGTTTTGAATAATAGAGTTCCTATTCCAGGGCTGAAAATGTGTTAAGCATCAGAGTTTGAATTTATCCCCTCTAACTTTGGGAGTCTCCAATATGAAAACCTACATCTGAACCACCTGTCTAGAGTCTCTCTGTGGTCAAGGGAGAAGAATGGGCATGCAGCATATTTGAGCTAGTTTAGAGTCTATCTTAGATCTATCTTACAAAGTGAGTTGTACCCTAGAAGCGCATATTTTTCTCCATGAGATTAAAAAGGGAGTCTTTACAACACAAGTATCTACATATGAGCTCATTTCAGCACCTGAAATTAGAGTGAGATTCATCTTACCTTCTTGAGTGAGACTTCACAACGTAGGACAGAAACTTGTAAAGATAAAAAATAAAGAGATGCATAACCAAGGTGGGGGGGGAAAGCAAAATAAAAGCCCAATAAGTAGGCAAAGGCAATAAAGTGTTCAGATATGAAGAGGCAGAAATAAAAAGAAAAATGTAAAACAGTGTTTCTGAACATAAGGAAATCAGATTCACAGTCCAAGGTTGGCACAGGCCTTTTTATGCTAGAAAAATATATATTGATTTTGGACTACTGTTCTTAGAATCCAAAAATAGCATTATTAAAGATTACAAACAAGTAACAACAGGATTTCATGTATAAAAGTCTTTCTGCTAGTCATAGCATAAGAATTATGGAAACAACAGATAACAAACCACATAACTTGATTGTTATGAGCTTAAGTGTTTCAGGGGAAAAAGGGTTCGTGAAGAAACTCTTCCGAGTCCAAAGCAATTTGGCTTAGTCTGGAATCTCCCGTTTATCCGCCTCGCGGGGAGAGATGCTCCCAGTTCCAGCCTGGTATACAAGTGTACAGTGATGTATTGTTCAGGTATATAATGACATCAGTCTGGGTGTAATTCCATACTCCTCAGGCCTCGGAAGGGATGCCTGGAAGAGAACAGACCTAGAAAAGAAACAGGAAACCCTACGTCATGCTCCTCAAGAAAAAGAGGAAACGGCAGCTCTGATTTGCCAAGCTCCAGCATGACCCAGGCTCTGGCCGAGTTCGCAGCACAGGTAATGTCAGTGAGAGGGACAGCGGGGATCACTGCAGAGACCCGAGATGCGCAAGAGTAAGGAGACCAACTCCTTCGTACAACCAAGTCCTGCTCATTTGCTTTTATCAATGCTATACACGTTTTTCCTTTCAAGCAGTCCTAAAGGACACTAAGGCTGAAATGCAAAGTCTCCTGGAGCACCCTGGTCAGAGCGGTTTTGGGCATAGTAAATACTTTCAGCCAGCAGAAAGACAAAAGATCCCTTTCCCCAGCTGGCAAGAATATTTGTTAATTTGCCTCTTATATTAAGATGCAGCTGAGTCACTGCCCCAAGCCAAACTTCTCATCAGTAACCACCACCTACACATACTGTGTAGACCGCAATGAGAAACACCTGGAGGTTTACATCATTTCAACCCAACACTGTGGCCGTCCCTCAAGACTGAGCTGCCCCGCAGAAAGGGGCTGGTGCCACCCAGCCCTGCCAAGGGTGCCCAAGGGAGCACCCGTGCTCCAGGGCATCGCTAAGGCCCAGCCACAGTCACTGGCCGTTTGCCGTGTGTCCAGAGAACCGCCATCCCCAGGGATTTCTGTAAGCTTTAAGGTCACTTTAGGAAACTGGGGGTTTTTAGCCTCTGGCAGAGGCACACGAGAGGGTGAGTGGAGGGGGTGGAAGGAGAAGAATTTGATGCTGTTCTGAGCTCAGTGAAAACCAGAAAAGGAAAAAAATAATCTTGCAGAGGTAAAAAAGCTGATGTATAGCCAAGCACATTTTTGGAGTGGCAGCCACCAACACTGCTAATAGCAGTAAAAATCCTCCCACTTTGGCTACGTAGCAGCTCCTGTACAAACTCACCTGAAGGCTGACAGGCATTCTGGGTTGGTTGCTCCAATATGTTTTATTGCTTCAGCGCCCACGAAGGAAACAAGTTTATGTCACAGGTGGCTAAGGGCTACACGTAACCTGCGCTCTCACCTCCCCGGGGTACCGTAAGCAGCAGCTCCACCACTCCCACTGCTCCGGGAAAGCCACCAAGGCCACCCGGGCTGTGGTGCTCCCGCTCCAGCCCTCATGTCGTGGCTGCAGCTCCGGGAAACCTCTATCCCCAAAGAGAGGGAAACGCCACTCACCATCGCGGCACACGGCTCCTCTCCCAATCTGGCAACCTGCTGGGAGCCCAGCGGGAGCAATGGCAAACGAGGAGGGATTTAGCGATGGTGGCAGGGAGCAGTGCCCCCAGCCGAGGGGGCTCGGTGAGAACGAAGGTGTAGGCAAGTACCACGGCCTTTTCCAGCGCTACCTGACCAAGGCAAAGGCAGGCATCGGTCAGCGCTCGCAGCCTGGCACGAGCCACCACAGGCATTGCCACCGGGGCACAGCACAGGCCATTGCAAGGGAATAACTACAACTTGTCTATGTACAGTGTACTTGAGACACCAATGCATTTTAATTTTCTGTGTATTTGCAAAAGCAGTATCCTTCAAAGCTTCAAATGATTGCTCATGCTTCCTTAACTAGCCAAACATTTACTATATTTTTTTTCAGACACATACTAGTATTAATTTAATCTTGATTTTTTTTTTTTTTTCCTCCTCTCCCTGAATCTGGCTATAATTAAATGTCCTTTTCCTGTGACATTTGCTAAGATATAGGGAGGTCAGGACATTTAGAGACTCATCCAATATAACTAGCATTTCAATTAGTGTAAGTGCATGAAGTAAAGAGTAAAAAACAAAAACAAAACAAAAAAACAGCCCAGTTACTTGAACTCATACACATGGGATAGTTGTTTTTTTTTTTTTTTTTTTTAAATTGACAGCAATTTGTTTTAAGGGAAGTCAGTCCGACTGAATGGTAGAAGTCCTAGCAAAGTATGCATGTTAAAGCATGCTGAACTTCTTTCCATTTTCTCCTTGGAGCTGTAATATATTTTCTTTTCCACAGCTGAAGTTTTATGTTGACACTTCATCTCTATGCTGTTGCCCTTATTTGGGTAGATTTTCATATAGGAAATTTCCTACTGAGTAAGGCTGCTTTACCGAACAAAGCTTATTCTCTTGTGGTCCATCGTATCAACACGCCCGAGCACAGACTGGCAAAGGAACATGTAATATTCTCAACAACTTACTGTTTCCCCTTAAAAGCAATCACAGAGAATTATGGTATTCTTGTAATTCCTATTTTTCAGGAACAATTTCTATAAAAGAGTTCCTTCGGGAGTTCACAGACACTATCTTCTGCGAATGAGGTCGTTAAGCAGGAGTCGCATCTTGACGTATACTAGCGCAGCCTCTCACACACCAGACCCCTGACCTTGCTTGCGGTGCTGGGCTCAATTAGGCTGCGCTATACAGTAGCAACAGCAATCAAGTCTGCAATAAGTTGTCTCAAATTACCATAGGAAACATTAAGGAAGGGGATATGTAATTACAGTTTTTTGTTATAAGGAAAAAAAGCAAAGATAATTTTAATTCATCTTCCACAAGTGTGGAAAGTGGAGAATATCTTCGCCATGTTTCAACACACAGCCATTTAATCTCATTTTGGCATTGCTAACAGCCGAAGCCCATGGGCTCCCGGACACGACAGAGCTGGGGCTGCTATTCGCAGCAGCCCTGCCTCCGTGAGCGATGCCCAGAGCTGCCATGCAAGACCAGCAACCAGACGCTGGGCCAAATGCTGAAAGCAGCTCCTGGAAGAGCAGCGCACGGAGGAAGGCAACACCGGGCGCTGGCGGGCTGGGAAGCAGGAGATGCTGCCAGCATTGACATGCGTGGAAAGCTGACTTTTCCACTCCAGTATAAAGGCACTTATAATGCAGTATTCAGATGGACTGGTAGAAGCTGTCCTGCTGCAGAAAGCTGCCTGTGTTCCTGCAAACACCTGCTGGCTCCCAGCTCACGAGGGCTGCATGTCTGCAAGGCAGCTCCAGCCCCTCTGGACCCCTTCAAAGGGCCACAGGGAGGAGCGAGCTGCCAAAGCCAGACGCAGGCTTGGAGAAGAAGAATTGCAGCTTTCCCTGCGGAAAGCAGAGGCCCAGAGATGGGCGCCGTAAGAGGGCACATTCCCAAAGGGATTGCCCAAAAGGGGGGGGATGAAGCCTGCCGAACGGCACCTCGAGGAAGGCTGAAGACAGATTTGGGGACCAGGTGGAGAAAGGATCTGGACACATGGGAGGCTCCAGGCAGCAGTGCAGCAGTGAGGAGCACCGTGTGCAGTATATTTGTCCTTGAGTAACCCATGCAGGCTGCAGTAAATTATGCAGGTCTTTGGGCTCTAATTGCCACTGACACCTAAAGAAACATGGGGACAGGGCTCAAGGAGGAATACAGCATTTGTACCACTGCTACCTCTCTTCCTGATAATATTGCTGCAACACCAAAATGAAGCAGGATTACAAAAGCCAAGTGTACTTCTAAAAATAAAGGAAATACCAGTGAACATCTACATGTGAAATGTAGCATTTTATCTAACACTACCAATTGAACTAAATGCTGTGCTGCACATTCTGCCGTTCCCAGAATAAGCACAGCGCATCTCGAATTGATTTACCCTTATTACTCATTTTGTACCAGGGTTTGCAAATTTCTCTCCCAGTGCAGAACATAATTTTTGTCTGTTGCTTATGGATGGCAGCAGGCTGACTTCAATAAATCCCACTTGGTCAGAATCAAGTATCTACATAATCATTCTTCCAATCCATCAGCTGAAAAGTTACCAGTACTTTCAGATCTGCATTGAAGGGAGGTAATTTCAGTAGTTTCATTTATTGTTACTTTAGCCTCCTTCACAGATCCCAGAGCTTTCCAATTATTTCAGCCCCCAGAGATGCTTTCATCAACTTGGGAGCAAAGTAATCCTCCATGAGGACGTGAGATTTGAATGTTATCATCTCTGGATAGAAATTTACCTTTAGCAAGACTCAGCACAGGATCATCAGCCACTTCTGAAGGAAACTGAGCACCATGGTGCACTTCTTCCTTCTCAACAGTTTGCCCTTGGTTGGAGTCAGAGCAAAACAAGTTGTGTGCTCGGGGTAAGATTTACGAGCCGTTTAGCAACACCATTAGTATGTGTTTGTTTTTACGCAGTTACAGTTACTGCATACTGACAAGCGTCCGTAACGTTATACCAGACTCTTTTGCAGCCGGCATTTCCCACCTAGCAAGTCTACATAGGGGCTTTTATTAATGTCCTCTTGCAGTGCTCAGCATTTGCTCAGAGGAGCTGCGCCTGGGGAGCACTGCTCAGTTTTCCTAGGCACCGTGCAGGCGCGCACACGCGCTCGGCGCCTGCTCTCCCGCTTTCCCATCAGTCTGCAACAGGTGGGTCTGAGAGCGACGGCAGAGGAGTAAGACAACCAGTTAAACGCTGAAGCTGGCCTGCCGGGCATGCTAACGAGCCACCTCGGGCATTGCCACCAGGGCACGTCCCGGCTGCCGTCAGAGCTCTCCCCGTCTCTCCCCAGGGCAGCAGACCCCCCGTAGCGCTGCCTCCTGTTTAAAGGCAACATCCAGAAGCGTCTCCACGACACGGAGAGGCACACATGACCTGCTACGCTCCGCATCAGCACCACTGTCGTCATTCCTGCTCAGAGGACCCCGATCCCTGCCCCACGGAGCAGTTTTGCCTCGAGACCTCAGTGCCCCGAGGCCTGCATAGCAAACCACAATTTTTCCTAGGGATTTATTTTAACACAGGAAGCCTCTGGCCTGGACTTTGCCAATTAGAGACATAGTTGCAGAGGCTGCAGGATTGCTCTCATTTTGTATTTTCTTTTCTCAGTTAGATTAGTTCAGGGATCAGAAAATGAATGAGCTTAGCTCAGGTCCCACCAGCCTGCTTTTCCTCCAGGCAGCTCAGCATACTGCTCTGCTTGCTATACAAACATTTAATCACCTTCTGCACGCAGAATCCTCCACCATGCTGGGAGATGGGCTCTTGCCAGATTCCTCAAGCAGGCAAAATTGCCACATGCATACATTTATTTTCCCTGTAAGTTGTGGCTGACATGCACAGAAAGGAAATTTGCTTTTGCAAAAGAGAAGCCTCATAAATAGGATCACATTAAAAAGGTCCTCTTACTTCCAGAATATCTTCAATGCAACTCTCAAACAGAAACCTATCTGATAATATCCCTGTCGGACAGTTTATACTACAAAATGTAGGTGAAGGGAGATCCACCGTGACGTGAGTAGAGGGTGACAGGAATGATTTGAGTTCTCTAAAGGTAAAAGTGGTAGGAAACTCATTCTACTCAGTTTATCCAAGAGGAGATTAAAATGCAGCCAGCTCCTCATCCGCAAATACCTACCTGGGAAGAAGCCTCTGATAATAGTCTTTAAGCTAGCAGAAAGAGATGCAGTGAGATGAAGCAGGCAGAAAAAAGATGCCGGACAAATTAAGGCAGCAAAGGTAACTAACTATTGAAGCAACTTGCTTAGGGACCTTGTGAATTCATCATCACTTGAAGTCAGACCTGGGCATCTTTCCAAAAGATATGTTACAGCTCAGGAATAAATTACAGGTGTGACAGAGCTGATGTTCTGGCAGCCCAGAGATATGACAAAGGCCGCCAAAGCAGTCACATCAAGTAGAGGTCATTATGCATAAATCGGTATTCCTTACCCGATGGGAGCTGCTGCAGTGTGTGGGAGAGGAAAGGGGAGAAAGAGATAATTAGGGCAAGCTCCCACAATTACCTACATAAGATGAGACCCTTAAGCTAAATACCAGAACTGTTGGGACTTAGAGGAACCAAGTCACTCTGGAACCAAATGACAAGCATGGGCCCAGTACACGCCAGCCACTTGCAGGGATAGCTGGCAACACCTCGGCGGTGCCACAGGCGCACAGTCGATGCACTGCTGTGCAGTACGCTCCCACTGTATTCCTGGTATCCCAAACAAACACGCTGCTGCTTTGGGGAAGATGGCTTGGGGCTGTCACCTCAGCTACTGCCTTTGACACAACTGGGGAGGCTGAACTGAAGTCAGATGCATGGAAATCACCACAGTAAATCAGAAAGGAGCTGCAGTTTTAAAACCCTTCCCTGGAGAGACAGGCATGTGGGACAGAGATGCCTCAAGACCTAGAGAAGCACCCCTGAGGGGCCACAAGAGCTGGGAGGACAACCAACCTTTGAGTTTCAAAAGGGGTCTCAGCGCAAGTTACCAGGTAGAGTCTGCAACATATTAGGGCTATTAGAAGTCTGAGTTGCAATATGTGGGATAATCCACACAAATCATCACTGTGGGCCTTTCTGGCCTTCAAAATCTACAGAAATTCATCTCACTTGATCACTTATCACAAGACGTGTGGGTCCTTCATGCTTTCCAGCACAGATTGTACCTCCCCTTCAAATTATACTCAGAGATTTCTCCTTAGAGAAAGACCCTCAAAAAACCATTTGAGAGTCGTAATTTATTCAAGCAGTTCCCAGTCCTTTGGGCTACATAGTGCTTGGATTGTCATCAGACAAGAGTAATAGCTTTCAGGAGCCATTGGGAACACCTTCTTAGGCCTCTTTTCCCCCAAACTTTACCAATTTTGGCAAAGCACAGGCTGGAATTGCCACCTAGCAATTTCTGTATTGAACACAAAGTATCAAGAAGCAGTTTGATTGGAAAGACAGCCAAACTCAAAGTTTCACAGCAAGAAAGAATCTGATGCAGCTGTCACTCAGTTGCGCTAATGATTAATTCCCTTTGCTGTCTCATTTCCAAGACTTCATTTGTCAAGAACTAATTTCTAGCCTTATCAGAGCTGGGGCTGAAGCACCCAACTATCCTCCCTCCTCCGTCAGAAATTTTCTCCCAAGGAAGTTGAGATCAGGGCTCCAAGCTCTTCTCACAGCTTCCCCAGTGTCAAGTAAGTGCCTTTTTTCAGTCTGCAAATACTTTGTACTGCCTTCCTCCAACACCTCTCCATTTCTGCCATCACCTTTCTGAAACCTCAGCTTTGCAACTGGAGAAGTGGATTTTTTGGAGAAAATGTTGCTTCAAAATTTTAATAGTAGATTTCAGTATTTTCCAATGGTATGAACATACACCAAGCTTCCCACACTCGTGACCTTTTCCTTAAGAAGGGGGGGAAGGAAGAGGAAATGCAAGGACACATCCATGCCCCTTCCTCCTGCAACGTCTACAATTTCTTCCCAAGCTCCCACTATAGGTAATATATGACAATGGCACACGCGTTGCCTAGCTTCCAGCCCCAAACACATGGCTTCCAAAGACTTCTGCAAGCATTAGCCACTTAAGGACACACAGTTTTCACATACTAATTTACTTAAATGACATGTTACTTTGTCTTCACAACTGGGACACCTTAACAGCAGAATAGAAATTACAAGCTGCATCTCATAGGAATTAGCATACAAAAAATAAAACAAACTGAGCTAGAGCCACCCAGGCAAGTGGCCCTTGGGGTCTGTCTACAAAACAACTCCTTTAGAATCAAAATAGTCACATGCTAAAGTAATTAGGACAGAGTTCTCCAAAGCTCCAATTATTCTAGGAAAACATCCTGCTATAAGGGGCTGTGATGAAAAATGAATCTCATGATGTGCAGCCAGACCCAGCACAGAAAATAGACCGAACTGTTTACCCATTACTCAGGAATGGTCCTAGGGGTGGGACCAAGGCAGAGGTCCCAAGTCCCTCTCCCCTACAGACTGTGACGTTGCTTCTACTACTTTGAATGCAGTTTCAAGGTACCTTTTGTTGATTTCTGGATGTCCACGCTAATCTATAGCTGGAACAGAGCCCAGCAATCTTATTGATGCATTCACTATTGGGACACTTGCCCTTTTACTAAACAAATTCTTTAAGTTACATTTCTCAAACACAGGGTTATCTGAGGATTTTACTCTGTACTTTGGTGCCCTGGCTAGGAGTTCCCAGAACAGCCTGCTACAATTACCATTACTAATTTTTTGACATGCATCCACCAAGGAGCAAGCCAACACTTAAAGGCCCTTCTAGCATTACAGAAGTTAAGTCTTGAGAATTAAGCCCACGGCAACTTATCTTCCCAGCAGTTTCTTGCAGCCAACCAGGAACTCATCCCTCCAGTTTGATATTCAAACACACGACCTCAGCCTCCGCGTGGTTCCTCAAACAGGGCCATACTCAAAACCACCCGTAGGCCAATCCCCTTCCCACCACCACCAAGAGCTTTCATAGGGCTTATTTTATACAAGTCAAAAATAATCCTTTCCTACTAGACATTTGCCTCAAATCTCTGGTGCAACACTTACGTATTTGCATGCACTGCCTAAAGCAACATTCTGACATTGTGGGGCCTTTGATAGCTATATGTGTCACAAGCATTCGGAAACACCTTCTTCTTTATGCAGATATTTGCTCATCTACAACTGTGCAACATTAGCTCAGGGATTTTTCTCCCAAACACACCCAGGTTGGCAATCCAAGCCCTAACCAGGTATTATTCGAGGACTTACTTATCCGTAGGAAGGCCACATCCTAACACTTCCCCTTTGCAGACATCAGTGCTTTCACACTGACATTACTAATCTTTACACTGCGCTCACAGGTGAGTTAACCAACATTGGCTTAGTTCTGGGCACCAATTAGCAAATATCATAGCTTTGCTCCTCCTCTGTGAGCATATTAATGACTCTCAGCAGTGCTGTGAATCCCCTGGAGCGAACAGCAGTTGTTTGAAGCCTTTTGTAGGTTCTGAATTTTCAAACAAAGATGTTCTCTCCCGAGTGTTTACGGGGCATTAAGCAAACATTAAACTTTTTAGTAAAAATGTAAAAACATTTAAAACCACCTCAACTACTCAGCTTTCATTTACACAGCACTGTGACCTCTCCATCCCAGGAGGATGTAGAAACAAGACAGCAAGTTTCTAAATGAAAAAGATGCATCTTTACAAGCAAAACTGAGATGACTCCATTGCCTTTCAGACAACCTTCAAATGTGAAAGCAGCAACAAAAAGGACATAAACCCTCTTTACTTCATTTTACAGATTAAACCAATTTGATCCAGGAAAAGGCCATCTCCAGCAGACAAAGCACAAAGCAGGAAGTTTTCTGAATGCAAACATATCTACCTCCTCACAAAGCCCTCAGAACAGCTTCCCCTTTTCAGATATCGTCAACCAACACACACCAGCAACTCCGAGGCGCTAGGAGCTCGCTCTGGTCAACAGAGCATTGCTAAAATCCTGCTACCTTTCACAGTATGCCAACAGGTCCTTCGTTAGGCAGGCACATCTTTCCTTGTCAAGTTTCTGCTCGCACCCAGACTTAATGAGAAACGTTGATGGGCAATCATTTAAAATTGCATTAGCTATAAACTTATAAAGTTATTAACTATCCACTTGGTCCAACTCTTACTGCAGTCTATGGAAGAGCACCTAGCAAGTCTTGGATTAGGCTCCATACTGTTTATTCAATGCCTTTAGCAGGGGCATCCTAGGGTGGAGGACTTGCAATTTAAAGCATTAATACAAAAATATCTTGGGAAACCCAGCAGAAGCTAGGAAGGCATGTTTTTTTTTTTTTTTTTTTTTTTTTTTTTTTTAAGTTTTCTCATCTTCTAATATGAGATTTTACAGGCAGCTTAAGAGACACGCTGGTGAGAGGAAACTGTGCAAATCTCACATTATGGAGCCATTAGGCAGGGTACCTTTGAGGATAGCGCAGATGCAAGTCTGTTCAAAGGTATTTACTATGGATCATTTTTCTTGACACTGGATTCTGAACTGCAAACCTGGAGCCCTGGGCAGATCCCAGCATTCATTATTAACAAGGCCCAAAAATAAAACAGAAATTCCTCCTGGAGGAAGAAAAGTTATACATCCATGCCTAGGGCTGAAGGTGCCATTCATAACAAATTGCTTGACTAGTTCATCTTCTTTGTGTGCATATCACAATTCCCTCAAATTATTTTTCTACTGCTGAATTCCACTGTGGTCCTGGGTCACTCATTGAAAGTCAGCCTGCAAAAGGCTCTTGTGACAGAGCACAGACACGGCGTATTGTTTGCTCCCCGAGTAGAGAACATCACTGAATCCAGGACCTTGCATGATTAATTGTGGAAAGTAGAACCTTTATACAAATACCTTTAATAGAGAATGTGATCAAGCTTAAAAGTTATCTTCTAAGAATATTTGTACCAGTGAGATTTGATAGTGCAAGGAGAAGAGAGAACTAGCCATGCAGCAAAAGGAAATTAGCTTAAATGAGAATATCCAATTAATTGCTTGTTCTTTTTTCTCAGCTTCATTAATAACAGAATGATGTAGATACTTGTTTTGAATTTGCTTTTTTAAAAGGTAGAATGTTAACAGCAACAACATACTGATCAGAGGTGCTAAGCTACCTTTGGCATCAGAAAAGCTGTCTCTTAAGTTGAACTGGGAAGGCCAAAATGATAGGAAACATAGGAACAACATTTTTAGCATTAGTGAACGATGTCAGTTCTTCTAACCTGAGCTCTCACTTCAAGTGGGACACAGGGTCCAAAAGGACGGAAATTGGGTCCTAAGAGTTTTTTCCCCCCCTAATACAGGTACTTTTATAGAGTACTTCAAAGGTACCAAGTCACATGAGAGTCATTTCTGCCCTTAGGGCACATTTCAGCAAACAGTATAGGATCTGGGACCTTCACTTGTTTGGAGACTCCAGAAGTTTCCAACTCTGTCCCAGACTTTCCACTATATCTGGTGGCAGGAAGCAGGTTTAACCCTCCTTCATTACAAAAGAGCACAAGATAGGAAGTGAAATAAACTGAAACTACCTCTGGAAAGTAAAACTGAAAAGTTTTTCCTAGTGGAAAATAAAACAAGCAGTTCAGTTGTGAACAACAGACTGTAAAGCCTACAGGGCATGCCAGACTGCAGTGCCTGTGCACACCCTTCCCGCGGTGCATTGCCCGGGAAGAAGGACGGGTTCTGCACCGGCAGCGAGTTCCGGGGCTGACACTGGGAGAACGAGCAGTTACTGCATCCCAGTGGCAAGCGGTCCAGCTGCTGCAGGCTGTGGGCCAAGGCAGGCAAGGCTTCTGAAGTGAGTACAGACTTCTCTGCATCAGCTTCAGCATCCAAAATAGCACATGCAAACTCCAGACCAGGGTGCCACAACAAGTTTTTTACTTGGCCAAGGGCAGCTTTTTCCCAGTTCTCCTCCTTTCCCCAAGCCTTTTATTTCCAGCCTGCAGGCTGCACATAGGGCATAGCTATGGATCTGACAGCTCTGGGCAGCCCCACAGCTCCAGCTCTCACACACAGCTGTCAGCAAGCAGCTGCATCCTGGTATAAACTCAGAAGAGAAATCCACAGCCACAGTCAACATCGCCCTCTTACATACTCACACTGCCCTTGCCTCTCCTCACCTTTTATACCAGACAACTGTTTGGCCTCCTCTGCAATGCGCTAGCTGGCTCTACAAGGCAGCTGGGTGCCCAGAACAAGGGAGGAATCACAATTAGAAAGGTACACCTTCTGGAGCACCTCTGCACCAAAACTTGCAGCCCCATAGACACTATACATCCCACTTGCCTCGTGCAATTCCACACCATTGCTCTCCTGAGGGAGGAAAAACAGTCAGCAGCTCAGGTGGACCCCAGCTGGCAGCCAGAGCTTGCCCAGGACTCCTCCATACCCAGCAGCACTCAGTTGGGAAGAGTTTTCTGCTGTTTGGAGTTCACCTTGGTAATCATGACACCACCTTTGCCTGATGGCAGAGTGTTGCATTAATGGAGAGATTTGCCCCAAAACTGGAAGAAACATCTCACTATGGTTATGAGCAGGCTAAAACTGAGCCAAGCTTCTCTGCCACCAGCACTGCCTATTGTCCCTAAATGGTGACCTCTGTGATGGCATTTACAGGGAACAGGCACAGCTCCCAGCCCTTGTTCTGCCTGCTTGAAGAAAACAAATTCATTTAGTGCCTTCCTGTCACTTGTTCCTGGTCAGCCTGACTTATCTTCAAGAGGATGAACCAGCTTTGTACACGATGTCCCAGGGAAGGTTTTCAAGGGCCTTGTACTATGGTATTAACGTTTGCTCATTAACTGTAAATAGCATGGCAACATTGCAGTGCAGGGGTCCTTCTCATGGCCCCCTCTTGGCATTAGTCCACATAACCACACCTGGGTATGGTTAACTCCTAACTTCAGTGACCTACAGCTATTTGGTATGAGAAAGTTACATCTGAGGCAGTTGCCTTAGGCTCTGTCTATAATCAAAGGAGAGAAATAAGCACTTTCAGGACAGAATAATTAGATCAGTTTTCAACATCTAATTTAGTATTAAATTAATTACACCCTAGAAAAGCCTATTTCTCCCTATGGGATTCTGAGCAACAAGCTCAGGCAGAGATATCCGTATCCACTGATGGATCCCACACCTCGTGAATGGCTAGTTGGGCACAATTCTTTCGCAAACCCATTGTGCCTATTCTTCAATTTTATTAACTCGCCTAATTCTCCATTCCATCATGACTTATTCTAAACCTTGCATACACAAAGCAGTATCAGCAAGTCTGTGGGCTGTCTAGATTTCCTATTCATCTCTTTCTTTTGGATATCAATTCCATTTTTTCTGTCACATAGCACCATCTTCTATTTTATAACCTTTTTCAAAAAGTCTGGCTAAGGCATGCAGTTTCATGTGCTAGGTTTCAGACAAAGTATATCTGCTTCCCCAAAGTGTGAAGATGAAGAAAGATTTTTCCCATCTCACAAGTACACATTTTTATTTCCATCACGTCACGCACCTTCCCCACATCTCCTGCTCCAAACTACCTTAGTGAAAACTACAGCAAAATGTCCATCCAGAATTAGAACACAAATCTCTACCTGTCCTTCACTGTTTTTTCATGTTGGAAGCAAACATAAGTCAGCTCGACATTTGTCAATGCTCTTACTTCCATTTCATGATCTCCCCAGTGTAAATTTCTTGGCTGATCAATCTTCCTTCCATCTTATCAGTCCTTGTCTTGCTCCCTGATACTTTTTTTTTTTTTTTTTTTTTTTTTTAAAGATTAGGCCTACCGCCTTCTTCCATACAAGTTTCTCCTTCTTCCAGTAGGTAAAACTTCCAAGTGATCTGCCGAAGGTGCAGAAAAGTTCAGACCTCCTGTATGCTCAAGATCTACCTAGATGACTTCAGAAACCAATTACCTTAATATTTTATAGTAACTCCCTCTCTATCTCTTCCTCAGCAAAAGCAAACAATTTTTCTACCTCTTTCAGTAGGCCCTTTCTTGAGATTCTTCTCACATACATCCACATATGCATTTTGCTTGCTATTTGCCAAAAGCAAGACCAGAAATCACATTTCTTCTTATTGGTTCAAAGACTATTTTGGTGGAAAGAAATTAGCCTACAGTCACAGCAAAGAATAACGAGCTTCCCACTACTGATACTATTCTCTCATTTAAGTTCTTGCATGGGAGACCTGCAAACTAACAGCAAATCCACAGTTTTCTTGCAAACCTCTCCCATCTCCTCTATCTACAGGAGATTCCCACTGCAGGACCTCTTACCTCATCTCCCAAAGTAACCCAAGACAGTGATGGAGACTGACCTCGAGTACCAGAGGAGCCACAGCACAGCTCAGGGGGAAAATGTGATCGCAGATTTGGGACTTAGTTCTAACATCCTATGCTGTCTTTCAGACTAGAAGTTGGTTTATGTAATAAAACCCACCCTTACACTGTTTTATTTCACAGAGTTGATACTTGGGCATTAGATTAAGATCTCAGTGGCACAACAGCACCATTACTGAACTCTTCAGTTTCAGCCTGAACTCCAGCTCATATCACATCCTGCAAGGCAATGCCTCTTCTCTCAAAGAGAGAAAGCTCTCTGGGCTCCTGCGTTATTTATAATCCACGGCTGGCAGAGACAGGAAAGGTCTGGAGTACACATGCATGTGCTTGGAAACTAAGGTTTCCCCATACGTATTTGTCTTAGTTAAGATCTAAACGTTGAAGTCTAACATTTTTAATTTCATTCAACATTAATTCAATACTGCATTTCCATTTACAAATAAATATCATTCCTAGGCAGAAACGTGCCATTTAAAAATGGCAGTATCACCACCACTACTTTACCATTGCTTCCTGGACCCTTCTGGAGATTCCTCAGGTATGTCTTTGGGCACAGTAAGTCCCAGTTCCTTCATCTGATGATGTTCCCCGATTGAAATGGAGAGCGCCAAGTTCCTTCTTTATTTTATTTATATTTCACCTTGTTTTGCTTTGGGGGCTGGGAAGAAGTTGCTTGTTCTGAAGGTTAAGGGCTGAGAAAATCTTGGGAGTCAAATGACTCTGCTAAAAAAGCTGATCACTACCTTACAGTGCTGGTACTGTATTTTTCACCACCATGAAGATTACAAAGACGCTTTTCAGCAAAAAAATAAAAATAAATAAATAAAATCTTCAACTCTTAAAAATGCTGTCTATGCTTCCAAAACCCTAAGTCAGTCCCCCCCCTTACTTTACAATATATAAAGGCATGACTAATTTCTGTTCTCCATACACAACTAGCACTGCAAACCACGACAATATCTTGCCACATTAGTTCTGCCGGATGCAACACACGCAACCAAACCCGAGCATGCCTTGCTATTTGTCCCACACCAACACCCTAACTCAAAGCACTGCTGGTAACCTGCTTGTTCAATGTAACAAGACAGACGCAAAGCAGCTTCCCCTAATTACCCTACAATGTATTGTCTGTGCTTCTGCATTTAGTGCTTAGTTGCATCCAGCGCAACCCTCTGCGGGATTTTCAAAAAGGACAGTATTTTCTGTCTTCAACAAGGTTCAACCCCCAGTGCAATCTACAACCACTTGGACCATCACAGACAGCAGCATCGACACACTGCTAGGCTTGAAGGGTAAAATGAATTTTCCATGCGTTTTAAATGGGTTTCTTTCATTGTAGGACAAAGATGATAATCTTGTTAAATTGTATAGCTGTGTTAGCCCTTTGTACACAGCAGGCAACAGTTTATTTTTCAGCTATTCATTACAATAGCAATTACTTTGTCAGCTAGTCCCCACACATATCCTACGGGCCAGATTCTGGCTCTACGCTGAAAGTGCACAGCCACCCCCATCCAAGAGCAGCCAGGATCCCAATGCCAGTGCTTCCCAAACACAAAATCTGTCTCGCCACAGTGCTGCCAGTTGGCCAAAAGCAACGCACACACCAGTGAGACTGCGGAGAGAGCACGGCTGCACAGCCAACAGGAGGAATATGCTACACCATCGAAAAAAGCAGCAGCAATCTCTCCAAGACCACTGGCATGGATTCTGCCTGCCTTTGCATGCCAGGCAACTCCAGCTACTATCACTGTATTAAAGGCCTGATCCCATCTTCAAAGACTAGGACTCTACCCACCAGCTTCAATTCCCGTTAGTCTGTGCTCCAATGACATCTAAACACAGAACATGCAATACAGGAAGGGGCACCACCCAGGGCGTCCGGCTGTTGGTTCTGATGAGCAAAATTCAAAAGGTAGGTGATCAATTACATCAATAACATTTTACATCAATAACATTTTACTACATATTTTATTACATCAATGGCTTGAAAAAATTTTATTTGATGTCAGCAAACATTGGAAATCATAGAAAAATGAATTATGTAGAATTTCACAAAGGAATTTACCCCACTATAATTCCTCATACAGTAAAATAATTCAAAACCAAATGTTACTTTTCAGTGGCTAAGCAATTTTATAATGCTATGAACATTCATCACAGTAAGTGTGCTGAATAATAGAAAACAGGCAAAAAAGACATTTAAAATATTACTTACAACAGCATTATTACAACATACTTTCTTTAAAATCCCAACGAGTATTTTATCACTTCAAAAGCTATACAGCATTTCCATTATATTTGCAAACTTAACCTTATACATCTTTTAAAATCTTGAAAAAACTTTTTTTAAGCAATCTATAAGCAGTTAACAAAATTGATAAAATCTACATAATGGAATACTATACACTCCAGTATAAATTTTATTTTAGGAGAATATGAATGTAAACACTCATTATTATACAACATGCATAGACTATACTGACCTTCCATCTTCTGAACTGTAACTTTCACTGCAATTGTGCTTTACTATCAACAGGAAAAGCTGCATTAATCCAGGGAGTGGCAGAAAGTATTTGCTTTAGGGGCATTGCACAAGATCACTAGATTTTGACTTGCTGAAGACAAGTTGGAGCTAATAAAATGATTTTTTAAGTGTAAATATCAGGCCACTCATTGTTGAATGGGCTACGCATAATTTTATACAGATTTGAAAAAACACAGATCAGAAAAAAATCTCATGACAATTTTGCAGTTCCTTGACTTGGAGATTTATGTTCACAAATCCAGTGATCAAGTTAGTGTAATGCACTGTTTGGCTCATATTTGGTGTGCAAGAATACCAACAGCATATTAGCGATTTAGAGGATAAAAACTGAAATTTAAAGTGACAATGAGTGTATTTTAATACATAATGTTTCAGATGTGTTTGTACAGGAAAGAAAAATGTTTGTCAGGACATTGCTTTAAGAGAATAAGAGTTTCACTCTTACATTAGCTATTACAAAAGTGTTCTAGTGAATATTTATGGGGTCTTCCTGGTTGCAAACTTGTAAAAATATATTAAGAATTCATTATCCCCATTGGTATTAAATATATCAAGACACAACCACTGTGGTTGCATTACCAGTTATGGCTACTATGGTCTTAAGCATCTGATTGTACATTGTTGCTATATTGTTAAGCACAACTGAGGCATGTATTTTTTTCCCTTGGTTATAAGATTATTTTACAAAAATTGATCACTGTTTCAAACCAGTTAAACACGAATATTCAAGTAACAAGGTTTTTTTAATGGATAAGCGAAAAAAGAAGTTACCTAGCACTTTACACAGCTACATAAAAATTAAATAGAACAAATGAAATTTGTTTATGCATATGCAATACACTTTTATATCTTTAAGATTTCTAAAACTAAAACTTAAACTATCATTTTCTTTAACGATACCATATTTTGCACAATAACTTATACTTAGGAGAAATAATTTCCCATTTTCCACAAAATATATATAATTATGACATTCACATTGATAGTTTAAGAAACAAAACTTAAGTGAGTATTCTATATCTTATGCAGTAATCTTTGTGGACCCTTCTAATCAGAATGCAACCAGTTGGTATATCTAATGCTTGATCCATTAAAAAAAAAAGAAAAAAAAGGGTCTTCACTTAAACAAGACCAAACCATTTAAACTTTTAAAAGCTAAAATGATTTTATCGCATTTAAAAACATAATAGTTAAAGAGAATGTAAAAAACTAAACGTTTAAAATACAGTGCTATTATATTGTATGTATCAACTACAATAAGATAGCAGTCAACTGAAAAGTAATCAAACAACTTTTTTCTTCCTAATATCATGAATTATACATGTTTCCCTCCACCCTTTGGGGATGAAGCCAAAACACAACTTTTCTGATAATAAGATGGACAGATTTGAGGGCAAAAACCTACAAGTCCTCACAGCTATCTAACTAGCCAGTAGAAACTTTTACAGATGAATTTCACCAGCTGGGATGCAAGTCTACGCGGTCCTCTCACACTGGCAAGAGCCTCTCTCAGAACATTTCTACCAGCAGGAAGTTTATACTAGAGTATTTCTAATGAGCGTCATTGCTTTACACCAGAAGTGTCAGCTGAATTCATAATGCTCTTTGCCCATCTTTAATCCTAATTCACACTGACTAGCAACTACTGTCCTTTCTCACTAGAGACTCCCCATCCCCAGCTTGCACAGACCAGAGGAGCGCGTGCAGGTCCACCACCGAAGCTGCCAGTTCACATAAACAGCTGTAGAGATGTTGCCACTACCTTGGGCTGCCTTAAGGGATTACAGGTTTCTAATACAGAGAGCAGGGAATAGCTCCCTTCCAGCCTCCCAGCACCTAAAAGGCTCTGTCTGGAGCTACCAGAATGAAGGTGATCAGAAATAGCCACAGAAGCAGCTGAAATGAGCACTTTCTGGGCTCCACACTCTAGCTTGCCCTAGGAAATGCCTATCCGCTCCTTCATGTCATCACTTGATTTCTGATGTTGAAACACTTCCCCCACACAAGGTCCAAGGAGGAGACAACCACAGCGATAAACAAGGCCACTTCCCCTGCCTTTCCTGGGGTTATGCCTACACTGAAGGTGGTGCGATAGCAGCTCTGTGCATGTTAGCAGGCTGGCTTTAAGCTAGCTAGCTCAGGTACAGAGAAAGGAGCCGTCACAGCACAGAGCACAGCGTGGCCCAGCTGCTCAAACATCAGCACCAAGTGTGGGGCTAGACTCCAAGTTGCAGCACCTCAGCTGTAGGACATGGGCTAGCTCATTTCAGGTTGAGTTAAGAAAGGCTGGTGCCACACACTGCTGTGTGCCATCCTGGCTCAAACCCTCTGTAGAGGGAGAGAGGCAAAGAAGGTCCTTTTCTGCACCCACAAAGACAGCTTTTGGTTTCTTCCAACATCATTAAATTAACCATTTTAAAATGAATAGTGTTATTTTGCAGCTTTCCACTGGGCAAAAAGTAATACTGCTGCTTTGAGCTTCTCTAAGTACTGTCTGCTTGGCAGTCAGTAGCAAACATCTTGGTCAAGGTGCGAAGCCTGAATACAGGACTTTCAAGAACAGCTCCAGTTCAAACCAGCCAGGTAGGCCACAGCACAGGTCATCTGAGCAGAGGGCTGGGGATTTGAAAGCTGCATGCACCAAGTATTTGGAAAAGCACCTCTTAGATTATAAATTGCATATTTTGGTTCAGAACATGAAAGCGATGTGTGCTTCACAAGGGTTAAAATTGCCAATGAAATTAACCCGGTTCTCCTCTATTTAAAGTTCCAAGAGACCAAAAACTACTTTTTTGAAGCTGAATTTTGTGTTCCAACCCTTGTCCAGGCTTCCAGTGGGAGAAGTAGTTTGATGTCTTTGGCAAACAGCACTCTGAAGAGGAACGAGACACTGGGACAGAGAGTGACCTATGGTAGCCAAATGTAAAAAGGCACATATTCCAAAAGGAGAGGCACCAGAGAAAGTTTGTTTTGACTTAATCCCACAGAGGATCAGGAAAAAGAAAGTTGTGTAGCACTCATTTAACAAGTTACAATGCAAATGCTGAATGCCAGGGGTTAAATAGCGTATCAAACAGTTTCAGGTTACGTATTCCCTTTTGCACTAAATAAAAGCCGTTAAAATATACAGGAATAAAATGCTCAGTTAGGGAGCTTTCTATGAAGCAAGAACACACAAATACAGTGCAAAGAATTGCACAAACCAGAAGTGTAATCAGTTACATTTACAACCTTGGACTGACCCAACCTCAGAAATAACATTTCCTACCACTTTGCATTATTCACGATTGCTTGTTAACAGGCCCTGTCATTTCAGAACAAACCTGACACCACTGGCATGTGCACAGGCCTCTCCTTTATAGAAAGCTCACTAATAATAGTGTCATCGTAAGAATACACAGGAAGCGGAGACCACAAGGCCATGCAGCAATACATACTTATACCCTATGGACCAAGTATTATAAGAACTCCTAATGTGTAGAGTTACTGTGGGGCTGCTAAGGAGCTCCTTGCTTTGCAGGTTGGTCAAAATTTACAGACAGGTGTTACTGGTTCTAGAAATCTCCATGCTTAAGCAGGACATTGATGAAATGGAGAGCTGAGCTACCTGGGAGCTTTTGAAAGAAAGTGGAGGCAGTATGGAGGAATGAGGGGAGATTAAGGCAGATGTAGCACAGGACTGGAAGCGTTTGCCTTTTTTTGGTAATAGCTGCTTGTCCACAGATATGATGCAGATGGCTGTCTGAGGTTTGCTAATACCTGATATCCTGGATAACACAGTAGTCAACACAAATTGTTCTAGGCTACAGCACCTTCTCACGAAGCAGATGCATATCTGACATCAAGAACAGAAGTAGCCTGGAGGGAAGGGGGAGGGGGAAAAAAAGGAGATGTTTAGTTTAAAAATGAATACACACATGCTTTCTTGCATCTCCAAGCTTCACCCTAGATCCAAGGTACTGAAAGCAACAAGACAGACAACCCTGGCATACGGTAAGGAATCAGAGCAGCTTCCCCTATTCTGAGCCACATGGGATTTCTTTGGAACATTAACAAGAATAAGCCCGGAGTTGAGGCTGCTTTGTAATCAGCAATCTCACCTCCCCCCGCTTCAGAAAAAGGAACTGTGGCCACTCGCCATGAAAACACACTGAAGGGGAAAGCCCAAAGCTGTCAGAGGGCTGACAAAGCTTTTAGTAGGCTGGCAGCCAAGCAGACATAAAGGCCTGCCAGAGAAGAGCACCTGAGGAGCCTGTGTATTAGACCAGCTAAGCCTTTGCCTGGCTACCATGTGATGGAGCCCAGCTGATGCAACTTCAACAGCCTGTGCAAGAAGTGCTCTCAGCAGCAGACCCCAGTTGCACAGCACTGTACAGCTCAGGAGGGACCAAGCACTCCCCTCCTAGCCTATACAGATCATCTACATGATAATTCAATCACATGTCACTTAGCCCACAAAAGTACTCAAAAAGGCACCAGGCACCCAGTCGCCTACAGCACTGTGCTTATGTTACCTCTGAAGGCAGGAACACCACATCTAGAGTCACTCTAGGAGGCAACATTTCTGTCTGATTTGCTCAGGCACTGTGATGGCCATCAGATTTCAACTATGCAACATCCTTCCTCTTGCAATTGTACAAAAAGCTATGGCTCAGTAGTTAAAACCCCCTCCATGCCGCCAGCACCTTCCTCCTCCCAACCGCGACACACCAGTTCCTACTGTCCAGAATAGGCTTCATCAAGAACCGCAAGCCACACGGTGCTAGCGTAAGGCAAACATGGTAAGTCATGGCTGGCAGCTGTTTGCCACCCTGCCTGGCTCCTCCCCGTGTTGGTCTGCTACACAGAGCACGGTCAGGCAGGCTCCGAGCCTGGCTTGGTCCTCATCTGTCATTTCTGCAGGGCACCGTGAACTGCCTTACTCTTGCAGTAGCGGCTTTTTCTCTGGCCTTTGCAGCCATTCCCACTGGCCTATCTTCTTTGCCTACTTCCCACCACTCAGTGCTTGCTCAGGTCCAGCCTGGGCACTCCCCACTGCTAGTTTAGGGACTATGACTCCTGCTCCACCAGCCATTTCACCCTGACCGTGCTCCCACACCTCCACTCTCCCTGCCACCTCTTCCCTCTTCCTCTGTCAACACATCAGGGATCCTCACTGCACCAGGATGCAAGCACTTGACCACATCAGCAAACTCCAGTTCCTGCTACTACCCCCAACACTTGTTTCCTGTCTCAAGTGAAGCTCCCTTTGACTGTAACTTTCAGGAGAAAGGGTTCATCTGAAGCCAGGAAGAATCTCTGCGGGGTCAGAGAGGAAGAAGTCTGCACTGCTGACCGATACAACTCTGTCAGTCACCAGAAAAGGCAGTGACGTTATCCATCTACTTTTCAAATGGGTGTCTAGGTACTAGTATGATTGCTTCTTTGCTCCATCTCTCAAGTCTGGAAAAATAGGGCAATTGAATCCTCTCCCTCCCCCCGAGAATGCAAGGTTTTTTTGAGTTTAGTTTTGTTCATTTTTCTATCATTGGCCCTAGTCCCCAAATACAGGCATCTTTGAAGAACATATCCCTAGGATTTGTGAAGCACTGAAGTCCTACTCTTTGAATGGCTGAACATGGCAATGCACAAGTGAACCAGCCACAGTCAGGGCAACTTACAAAAAATATACAGTACACAGAAATCTTACAGGGAACAACCTTTAATCCACTAGAGAACAAAATTCACCTTTTGCTGTTGAGTGTGCTTGCATTTGACAAGGTGCAGATTTTGTGCCAAGCCGTCTAATAAAATTAGGCCAAAGGGAGCCCCAACATCAGATATTTTCACATGCAAACCTCTGGCTGGGCTTTTCTTTTGCAACACTGTGTTAATATTACATTTTTGTAACTTCCATATTTAAATACTCTGCAGTCTCTTAGTTAACTTTAAACATAGTCTTTGGAGAAGCATTATCTCAGTGAACCTCCTTCAAGAAGGA
The DNA here is from genome assembly GCF_036417845.1 of Apteryx mantelli. Taxonomy (NCBI): domain Eukaryota; kingdom Metazoa; phylum Chordata; class Aves; order Apterygiformes; family Apterygidae; genus Apteryx; species Apteryx mantelli. Next base: position 78,068,995 of record NC_089981.1, on the reverse strand, counting down.
GAGCAGAAAAGGCTGTGCCTAGAATTTCTGCCTTCACAGAAACCATTGTAATTCAAGGAAACTCTGCCTCTAGGCAATTCCAGGGTGAACAGTTTTGTACACTTGCCCTGTTTATAGCTTTCTTCCCTTCCCCTAAGTAAAACCATTCCATAATCACAAATGAAAGAAGGAGCTTTTCCTCAGAAGTCTGAGGTTTCTCAGAGCCAAACCTAGAACAGCTTGGAGAACTGAGTGCAGGGAAAGCATCCAACTGAGATAAACACCTGTGTTTCAGCAGTAAAAGGCATGAAAACGTCCATGTGCTGATGAGATACCATCAGAGGCTGAAAATTAAGTGTTCTCTTCCCACTTTCATTTATGCCTGGAATTCCCAAAAATCAGCTCTGGGATCTGTATATCCAGCAGAAGTGAAATAAATAAAATGAAAATATATTTGAGCATATTTTAGTAGTAAAAACAGGCTGATTGAAGATTATGAAAAATGGCTTTTGCAGGGAGTCTATACATCTGAGCTAAGCTCAGACTGGGAACTTTTGGTGGCTTTTAAATTGGATTTACCTCATCTTCCTCTTCTGACATTTTAGTGGAATTATCGGGGGATTTTACAGGCTTCTGGCTATTGGTTCCATTTGTCTCCTCTTTGCCGTGCTCTGCCTCCCACTCCTGTAGAACTTCATCTATGTTGAAGCGACGTCGGTAATTTACAAAAAAGTTTTTCACTTGCACCACAGATTTGTTTCCAATCACATCAGAGATTGCCTGAAAGTCTCGGCCATATTTCCTGATTGCTGAAAGCAACAAAAAAAAAAAAAAAAAGCAAAGTGATAATTCCACAAAGACCACAGATCAAGCTCAAATCACAGCATGAGGATCCAAAGCTGAGCTTCACAGTTTCAAGCCTCTCTCTGACTAAACTAGCAAGAAAGGTTGTAAATTGGTCATGAGACACAGTTAACACTAGCTCCAGAAAAGAGAAGGCAATGGAAGTGTAGTGAAGACATGCAGAGCCAAATCTAGAAGAGCTGGGTAGGATGAGACAAGCAGAAAAACAGCAAACCTGTCTGTATTACTTGAGAAGTTACACTGGCAAAGAGCATAACAGTGACCCCAGCAGTTTCACTTTCTAAAAACTTGGACAACCAGAGATTATGTGCAAACACTCAAGGTGCTATTTACATTGCAGAGGGTGGGGGGTTTGTTTCCTTGTTCAATTCCTTTCTTTGGGCATTAATATCCAGCAATGTCAAAAGCCTTCAGTAGCCACTGAAGGGAAATACTGCTCCGAAATGAGACTTGTAGTTCCATACCTTGCACAGCAAGAAGCTGCTCATCCGTGGTCCAACGTGCATTAAATTTCTGAACGACCTAGATGTCAAAAATAATTAGGTAATTCCATTTGCATAAACAACAACTTTCACTTGTATCTGAGCTCAGAAAAACATCACAACAACACAGCAAGGAATTAACTGCTAGTCAAGCCACATCTTTTTTTTAGTAGTAACAATGTTTTTAAAGAACTGTATGGGGCATCCAGCCAGTTAACTGTGAAATACATTAAGTCTGTCAGTTACTGGCAATGCAAAAAGATAGGGAATGGTCTGAGCAGATGATCAAGAGCCACAAACTCTTCAGAAGTACATGCTTGTCTTTACCACAGACACCTTCTGTAATCTTGGTCAAGTTATTTCCAGCCTGAGGTGCCAGAGTTGGAAGGAAAAGAGGAAAAGCACCAAGTGCCGAGAGAAAGATAGGCCATTAACATCTCTCCTATATTTCTTAGCATTTAGAGCCCAGTGATGACCTCTCTCACAGAGACACTTGGATATAACACTCTGAAAAGAACATGGTATGCCTGGGGTACCAATGATTCTGTTAGAAACCGATTTCCCAAGTTAAACACTGCTTTGTTACTTTCTTCTCACCTCCCATCTCCATAACGCAACACCAGTGAATACGGCAATGGTCTGGATTCACACTACGACAACTAATAGTATATTGGTTCTAGTTATCAGCAAAAGAAATAGCACTGATGTGTAAATTAGCAATTATTAGCAATTATCTTCACAGCAAACAAAGGTCAGAAAATGGTCCTACCTCTGGAAGTCTGTATTGTTCTATCCCACCTTCAAGTTTTTCTTTGAGAGCGCTGTTTGTCTGTTTGATATTCTGAATCTGAAAATAAAGTTTCATCCCTTTAACAAGGATAAAAATCTTTCAACAAGCCTTCTTTCAGCAGCCCTGGCAAGAACCCCTCAAGCTCAGCATTCCAGTTCTCCTTACAGCCTCTTTTTTTCTAAAGAAATTTTTATACTGCAATAAAGGAATGTAAAAACAGCTGGGACATCAGGAGACCCATAAATTTATTCCATCCTGTCTGCAAGTTATTTGGATCAAGAACTGCCCCAGCTTTCAGGTCTGTATAGTGCTCAGTACAAGAAGGAAGGTCCTGTTCACAGCATGTAATGAATCAAGACTGCTAGAGAGTTTCTCCCAGAGTTCCAAGGAGGCGGTTTCAGGCCAAAATACCAATTCTATTAAGTTTAATAAAGAGCTTCAGCCAGATCTGTGCTCTAAAAACAGTTAAAATGTTCAGATCTAGGAAAGAGTCTAGTACTAAACCTGTCTTTGCTAACATGTTTGAAAAAACATTTGTCCATAACTGTTTTAAAGACAGATCCATCAGAGAGGCAAAAGCTACACAGGAAAGTTTGCATGATACCTGTCTAGGAAAGAAGAAAAAAAACACATATCAAAACTTCACATGGAAAAGAAATGAAGTTATAAATGCTAAGATCCAATTAAAAATAAACACTCAATGAGTACGCAGTCCTCACCTCACCATGCACTACCTGGCACTCTGTTCATGCACAGCCTCGACAGGGAGTCACTTAAAATCAAATGGCTATAGGAAAGGCTGGAAAAGAAGCCCACACAGTAACGATGACAGCACAGTATCTGCTCCCTGTGAGAGCTCTGGCTGTTCCAAAAGCAGCATAGGAAAAGGTAAATGAAGTTAATTGCTGCAGATAGAAACTAGATACTGTTGAAATCAATGCCATCTGAAGAAAGTTCACAGTTAAACCACGAGGAACTCCAGACTGCAAGACACACTGACAGCCAACAGATACTCCTTCAGAAGTGTCAGCAGCTTTTTGGACACACAGATCACAGCTATAGACTTTTTCTCACTTCATTTTAGGTACAAAGCAGGCTACCACAGAACTAAAGCATAACAAAAGTAAAGCACAGGACTGCATTAATTGATAGCACAAGGCTGACAGCTTATTAAGCCACACAATGATAAGAATCATCACAGTCAAGCTGAATCCCTGGGAACACTGCAGACTGTGACAGACACCATCACCTGAAGTAGCAAACAAAGTTATTCTTGAGTTATCCCATCTGTACCTGTCGTTTGATTGAGACTAACTCCATGTCCAGTTGTCTGAGTACAGTCGTAGCAGCTGTTGCATTGGCAGAAACGGCCTCCACATCTTCTTGGGAAAGGAACATTCCTTTAGGAGGTTTCCTCTTCGCTCTGTTCTTGGCCTGTGTACTGTGCTTTTCTTTCTTCACCTGAGGAACAGTTTCAGCGGGTGGCATCTGGGAAAGAGCAGTCATTTTACAAAATGCATGGCATGTTTTAAGTGACCAAATAAACACAACGTTAACTCATGCTGTGGGTACTCTTTTCAACAGCCCTGCAGTGATCAAGAAATCCAATTCTACATTCCTAAATCACTTTTCAAACCAGGATCTACACTGAGATTGGCGAGATGCTTTAATCATTCATCTTCAGGATCCTCAAAGCTTGGAGAATGTAAAAGGTAGCTTGCAAACACGAAGAAACTTTCTTGGTCTAGGCAGCATGTCATAGAAACACTGTATTCTACAAACCTGTCTTTCTTTCTAGGCAGCTTTTAATGTTCACAGAGATACTGGTTGCTTTTTCAGCCCCATTTTCATTTCTGGAACAGATGCCCAATTTTCATTATGTTAAATATTCCAGTAATTTGCAAACACTCCTAAACCCCTTTTCTTGATTTCATCACCCAGTCTCAACACATCAGTTTAACTGAACATCAGAAGGAAGAAAAATAGAATTTGGAGATGGGGAAGAACACAACTGGAAAGTTTACAGAGACTCACTTTTCTATGTGTCGGGGGGGGGGGGGGGGATAAACCAAACTTATTTAAAGGCTAAAGATGACGGAGTGAGGTGACTACAAAGTAATTCTTATATCATTATATGGTTTCTTGGGAGCTGCTAAGTTTCCTTGCATAGCACTGACGGATATATAGCTGTTCCATTAAACGGATGCAGCTTTGCCCCCAAAAAATTCAAGTCTCTTTTGGAAAAGGGAATATTTCACACACCACTAATTATTTTCATGGCTTTTCTTTTAAAGCAAAGAATTAGGCACACACCTCTAGCAGATATATTAGCTAAGATTCACTATAGATGCTTTCAAGAACACATTTAATTCTTTTTAATACCAAACCACCTCTTCCAGAAGTTGCTTTCAACAAGCAACTCATACCCAAGATTAATTTATTATCCAGTGGCTAGAATATTGCCAAGAACATAAAACAGGAGGTGGGGGGAGAGAAAGCAGAAAGGGGAGGCTGCACATCTGAAATCCTGTACTTGATCATTGCCAACTTTAAAACACTGGCTTCACTTTGTGCTATTGTTTCCCTCCTAATCTGCAGCTACATGTAGCTTCTACACAGTCTGCAGCGTTCACTCATTAGTGAGCATTAAAACACTCACACATTCAAACCCACAGGAGGCTGTGCACAAAACCGCAAGCAAGCACGTGGCTCTGCCTCCCAAAGACTGGAGAACCACAGTATAGCTGCAGGTAGATGAAACAAGGCTGCATGGGCTCAACAGCCAAAGCCATACAGGAGCAGTAATGCAGACAGTTGTCTGCTCCCAGCTTTCTTCTTCCCTCCGTTACTGCCCAGGGCTTCATGAGAGGCAGTGTCTAAGGCAAGCCCAAGAGCAAGAAATAACTATTATTGTTGCGGGCCAGATACCCAAATTCTTTTTGCAGTGGGATGGGCAAGCAGCAGAAACCAGACTGGTTGAGCTATGAACAAGCAAGGCAAGCTCTGCACTCTGCTTCAGAAGCAAGCGCTTTGATAACTGAGCCAGGTAAATTATTCAGCATGGATACACATTTCAGATTTATTCATATTTCATCTACATATAGAATTTCACAGGACCACGCAGTAATGCCCTGCAACAGGTTCAGGCTGTCGGGTGACAAACACACAATGCCTATAGTTAGAATATCCCAGAAGCCTCAACACAGAGCATAAATGAAAGCCCTTTCAGATGACCGTTTTGCCAAGTTCAGAGAGCGTGCAGCTATTCTGCACTGTTGACAAAAAGTCCGAACTCCAACAGAATGGTTTTTGACAACTCCAAATGCCTCTAAGCCCCAGTGATACTGCTCAAGCTCTGAGAATTTCAAAGTCTACCGTATGTGGAAACTCTTGTCTTCCTGGCCACCCATGTATCCCTATAGAATTAAATCAACTCACAAAAAAAAAAAAAAAAAAACCAACACACACACACACACACACACACACACACACACACACACACACACACAACACCACACACACAGAATTAAAATGCCAATAGAGGGGTTTAGCAGTGCTTTTCTGTTTATTTAGATATTGCCATTGCTATCCTGAACACTTTAATTGTACAAACCCCCTTCATAGAAACAAGGCCCCTTCCTCAGGTTTCACAGTTTAAAAAGAAAAGATTAAGTCATGTAGAAACACAGAATGAAAGAAGAGGCATTTCCAGGAACAACTGTCTCTGGAAGAAGGAAGATATTAAGAAAGAAGCTCTAGTTCATGACCTTTGTATCATGGAGTCACCATTTGAAGAAACTTGAATAGTTGCACTAACACTGAAACTACTAAAAATAAGGAAGATTCCCCCTCCAATGATCCCCAAAAGAGGAAACACAGATGAGAGGTTTCAGATACTCTAAGAAATCCCAGTATCACCCAACAAGTCATACAGTAATAACTGACATGTCTCAGAGCCAGGAAACCCATCTCTGCAGGGGTGGGACAAGGAGGTTCCTTACGGTAACAGTCCTGGGCTGGCAGTGCATCATCACCACTGCAAATCTGACCGCATCATTAAAAGATACGTAATGATCAAGAAGGAACTTATTCCTCTCCTGGATTCCCACACTCTCTCTTGAGGGATTTTCAATCAGCCCCAGGCTCAAATACTGCAAAATCTAATCTGATTAACTCTGCACAGGCTATGCAGGTTTCCAGCTTCATTTTACCCTCCAGTACAATCGCTGTCCAGAAAAGCCCCCAGAAGGCTGCCTGCCATTGCAAACACAGCGTGTGACCACACACGCTTGGTGAGTTTTGGTGCTCTCGTTCAGGTTGGTGAGAGCACGCAGCGGCCCATATTAGTGTGAAAGGGAGGGCAGACAGTATCCTCCCATACAAGACTTTTTCTAAAGAAATGTCTTGATGGTAGCTATCTGCCATCTGCTCTGTTTTGGCCTTAAACAGGCCCAGTTAAGTCTGCAAAGAACTACCGTTCACTCTTCTGCAGCAAGCCCATGGCATGCCAGCATGGTAGGGAAGAAAGCAGCAATAAAGGGGATTGATAAGACTTCTCTTACAGATGCAAGTTTTCAAAGGGCTTAGGGTGAAATTAAAATAATGGGAAATGAGATTATAGCATTAATTATTTACAAGACACACTGGAGAGCTGCACACTCTGCAGCTTTGCCAAGGGAGAGTCCTTCCCATGTGGGTGTTGCTGAGGCTTTCAAGAGCTCAGCTTCTTGTAAGGGTGAATAGGAGTGTCTGCTATCACCTGCGTGGCTCCCAGGAAGTCATCACGTAGGCAGATTTCCTCAGGGCAAGCAACAGCTGGGCCCTTCTGGGAAGCCTAGAGAGCACTCCAGCACGGGTGGCGAACAGACCAGAATGCTGTGATTTATCTTTTTTTTTTCCATTCAGAATAATTTGTTAGAGGAACTATTCTCACTGACAGGGACCAACAAAAAAGCTGCTCTAGGCCCTTATTTTTGCCTATTGTGCAATCACAGTCTAAAATAATTCTAGTGTTGTTTTTTCTACATAAAACCTTAAAAATTTTCAAAAAAAAAAAAAAAAGGATCCGAAGCTGAGAATGACTATGGGAGAGAAAGCAGGCTATGAGAAATCAGGAGAGGGAGCTACTTCAAGGAGAGAAGGCCTTAGGGCAAACTTCCTTTAGCATCCACTCACGCACACAACCCATGCTGCTGCGTTGCAGGGTTTTTGTTTAGAAACAGATAACCTGCAAGCTATACTAATGAAAATACTACCTACACTTTCCTGTTAAGCATCATAGACTAAGTTTTCAAAGGTGCCAGTTAGATTTTTGTGGCTCTATTCTCATTCAGAACTGTGTCCCCATTTACAATGAAGTATTTGGGATGAAAGTGTTATGTTTTAAATACATAAAATATTCTGCACGTAACAGGATAAGGCCTCTCTGCCAGACAATAATAAACTGGCCATACAAAAACTTTCTCTTTCACTGCTCACCACTGTAGCTGCAATCCTGGTGCTGCTGAAATCCTCCGTACTATTGTTGAGGATTTCAAAAGATCGGGAATTTACCTTAGCATCTATGGCTGCAGATAAACATGCTCTCGCTCCTCTACCTAGAGCAGTTTAAAGGACACATCCCCTCTCAACCAAGTCATCACAACAGTTCGTAAGTGGTTCTACTCCATTTCAGTGCGCAGTTAGCTTGACTTAAACCATCACTGAAGGTGGTTCAAGCTAACACAGCCAATCTTGAACCAAAAAGACTAGAAACATTCCCATAATATATTCTCATGTGATGATAAAGTCTTAAGTTTTCCTAACTTCATCCATAATAACTTATGTCTATACTTGTCTTGATCTAATAAAAATTCTGAAGACAATTCTTCTATTCCCATATGTCAACTACACAAAGCACAAATAAAGAAAATTAGATACTGTCAGCTTCTACACAAAGTAGTTAGTAAGTAAACACTTCCATTTGTATAGTAGTAAAAAAAAATATATATATATATATATACCTCCTTTTTGCTCTCCTTGTTTTGTTCAACTTCAATATCAATAGGGTTATTTCCATTCGTTTCTTCCATTTCATCCTCACTGGAAGACAAAAGTAAGCACTACTGTATTATTTTGTGAGGCTCTGTTTTGCTGTAAATAGCATGCTGAAAGAAATGCATGGATGCAATAGCAAGTCCAACAGCTTTGCTTTGTAGTTTTTCAGTTTTGTTTTGTTTTTAGAGAGTCAAGTACTTCTTAATCATAAATATACTAGGGACTGTTTCTTGTAAAAGCTTCTACATAAACTTTTCAGTGGTGTATTTAGGCAAAATATGTCTGTTCAGATGAAGGCAAGATACATAAAATCAATTACTCAAGTCATCTTTTAAAGAAAATTGGACACTGAGCATTTAACTTCAGGCAAACCCAGACAGAAACAAAGACTCAGAACTGCAGCAAGGAGCTCTAAGATGGATTTCATACAGCTTCTTAACATTTAGCAAAAGAGACATGCACAAGATGAGTTCCCTCAGGAACAAGCATAAAAATGTTTATCAGTCACGTAATCTCACATTTAATTCTCTCCTGAAAAAGAAAAGAGGTATCAGTTACAGAATAATAATGGGCATGAAATTCGGGCCATAGCGAAAGTGACCTTGGCACACCTGGCCAGTTTGGCTTTATTGGAATTTTAATCAGACATTAAATCAAATATATTTTCACACACCTTTTAGAATTTTTGTACTGTACACAGCTAAAGTTAATTGCACCATTTGGGATGATGCCCAGAAAATGAAGAAATAACCTGATCTGATCAAAGCTTTTTTTAAAATTAGTTATTATATAAATATTAAACCTATTTTGTTACTTCAAACTTTACAGCCTAGGATAAGGGACTTCAGCTGGATCAGGTATGTCACACCAACACAGTGTGATGCAGGGCTGCACAGAGAAAACCTAGTGCAAGCTGCGTTACACTGCCTGGGTGCTGGAACCAGTCTCGACAGCTTCACCCAGGAGCAAGGGACAGCAGGCTCAGGGGGTGCAGCAGGTATAGATAGGTGCTAATGAGCATACCTTGCTTGCGATACCAGCTCACAGTCCTCCTCCCCCCCCCCCCCCCCCGCTGCTGTGGCAGCTGTGCAGACGTCCCCTAAGGAACATACTGCAGGGTGACTGTAGCCAACATCCGTCTCCACAAGAGCAGTTGCTTGGACAAGCCGTTCCTGCTCGCCCAAGCCACCTGGCTCACCAGCTGATTCACAAGCTCTTTAGTTTGTGTAATCGTGGGAATGAACACTCACAGGCACCCCCCCAGAGTTGCACATACAAAATCCCTCACATGCAACTAACAACAGCTACTGAAAACCTGGTCCCAAATGCACCAGGAGCTATTTTAGTGGCAATCTGAGGGGTCAGGGAATTTCCCTGCCTAGCCACAGAGGAGATACAGCAGTACCTGAGTGAGATACCTCAGACTGCCTCTTCTGTTAGTCCTATTTGCAGATCTCCCTCGTATTTTCACCTGGGTTCAAATATCAGCCTTTCTTTGAAGGCCAAACCCCCATAGGCTTATGCTGTGCTTGTAGTTTGCTCTTACACTCCAGCAAGTTCCCTAGATAGGAGCTAGATCAAAACCTCATTCATTTTTTGCAGTTTTCCATATTGATCACTTAACCTAAGCACATTTTCAAAGTTCTGCAAATGCCAATGGCACAGTGTGACCCCAAAATTCAGGCACCCCAACCCCACCCAGCTTTGCTTCCACACCCCGCATGGGTGCACTGACACAAATCCCTGGGGGCAGGTGGTTTAACTATTTTACATAACGGAGGGGAAGAAGGGAAATCAAACATCAAGGCAAAGGCCTAGTGTTTAACTTGCTGCAGATGTAAAGCAAACTGTGCATCTGCAATTCAACTGCCTTCTCCAAAGGCTACAAAATTACAGCACATGGCGGTTCATATAGTTCCTTCCCAGTCACCTCAGTCTGAGGTGCTGCTTACCCCAGGAAACAGGGATATGTACCAGAGGTGTATTTCCAGATTGCAGTAATTTCATTTATAAGCACAGAACAAGATTAGAGAGGTAGTATTAAAAGATCCTAAACTGCAGAGTATGAGACACAAACATACATGCCTTATCAGTGATACCCCCCCTCCCCACTCATAAATCAGTAGGAAAAAGAAAAAAACAAAAACAAAAAACAAGCAGGATGGGGAGAAGAAAACCAAGACAGCCTTTGCAGAGAAGGGTAAAGAACATAATGAAAAAGAGACTCAGGTAAAAGAAAGCCATCCAAATAATGGATAAATTGGCTAGTAGTATTCTCCATGGCCCTGCCTGTTAAGCAAGCATTGTTGCTCTAGCAGAGAGCTGGGAGAGGCTGAGTGAGTCATTGGTGTAATATGGCTCAACCCTGGAAACGCACCCTCTTCCCCCTTCCCAAATAGGGCTCAGTCATACGGCACTGGAGCCAGCCCACCGCTCCCTGGGAAGCGCTGGAGCAACAACTCCTTTGAGGGAAAAGCCTGTGCAGAACTTTGCCCAATTACGTTAGGAGTCTTTCAAAGCCAGGTGGCTCTCAAAATTGGGCAAGTTTGGTCTGCAAAGACCTAAACTGTGTTATAGGGCAGGCTGTGAAGACACCTGTATCAAGATGACAGACTTGCTGCTGTTTAGAGGTTCTTTTCATAGACCTGAGGCCACCACATTTGAGGCCCTCTCAGCTCCAGAACTAGGCAAAGTCACTTAATGGCAGCTCTAATGGTACAGATGTTCCTAGGAATACACACAAGGCCATAGGTTGACCTACCTTCTCAGAGGGTATGCATGGGTACCCACAAGGGGGAGCTTACAGACAAAGTTGCACAAGCAGGAGTTAAAGTCATGTGCTGAAGCTCTGCAGCTAGGGACCTCCTGAACGCCACCCCCATCCAAATCCTAAAGTGGCCTGGACTCCTATGGAGAGCTCTACCAGGGTACTTACTCATCCAAAGTCCCCTCCGCTTCCCCTCTTCTCAGTCACTCAAAGAAATAGTCTAACTTGATCTCTGAACAGGGAATAGAGCTTGGCCTGAAACCTTATACTGGTGACAGCTTTCTCTGCGAACGGGGTAGAGGGGAAGAGGGGTTGTGCCTGTGCACAGGCCTCTGGTGCTGCTCTGGAGCCTGTCACCCACCAGATGCATGTTGTCATTCTATTGAGCATCACATGGAGGAAATAAAGGCAGATTTCTAGTTCTTTTATAATTTCCTTTTACTGTTCTGCTCATCAATTTTTCTGGCTCTGCTGACAACAGTACCAAACAACTTGTAGACATCAGTTTTAATTTCATTTCCTCCACCCTCAAGCAGTATCAGAGGAAAAGTATCTAGAGTGATGGGCTGGGGACCACCGCATTAGAAGGCAATCAGGAATTGCATAGCATTGAAGAAGGGAGCACACCTAATTGCTGACAGATTTCTTTTGGTTTTAAGCAAAGCAAAACATGCACAGCAGGGAAGAAAGAGAGGGGTGGGGAAAAAAGGTGTGGTACCAGGAAACAGTTGGGGGAAAATCCTACACCTAGTTTCTTACAGACTAACAGGAATGTCTGAAATATTCAGATATTCTAGAGAAATCAGTGTGTGTCAATACACAGCCTTTCTGCTTGCAAACCTACCTTTCCTCACGTTCCCTTTTTTGTTTACGAGCATGACGGTCCATCACGCTAGTTTTAGTCCTTGTCTTCTTCCAGGAGTAGTAAAATTTCACCAGGCTGGCTATTGATTTGTCAGGAAGCTGTAAATTAAACATGTATCCTTTTATATGTTTATATGTAAAGTATCCCCAGGATTTCACATACAATTGGTCTATTTTTGTCAAGGAACAGCTAAACTCTCTACTTTGAATTCTCTCAAAGATTCAAGCAAGGCAGTTCTGCAGCCTTTTCAAAAATGTTTCAAAGGGGACTGTTTTAGATTGCTGCCTACTATTTAGGACATCAAAATCTCTAAACAGCATCTCAGCAAGCCCCTACTAACCAGGTAGGCAGCTGGTTCCCTTCAGAATAGAGGAACCTAGTGAGAGCAAATACAGAATGGGGTCTTGAAACTGAGGTAACAGAGTTTTAAAAGCCAACACAGGCAAATGTACTAAATGTAGGCGTTGCTGAATTGCAGGCTACATCCCAAAAGCATCTTTGATGTTTGGTTAAAAAGGCTTATTCACACCATTCACATGAAGTCTATTCAAAGGTTTCAGTAAAAGATGGCTTCAAAAGGTGAAACGTTTCTGCATGGTGATCTGAGGATATAGGAAAACACAAATCATAGTATTTTTTTTTTGTCCTCTTGTACTACATGTCATTTCCCTGTAGCTAGGAATGGAAAACTTGCCTCAAAAAAAAAAAAAAAAAAAGAGTAAAACTACATTAAGACTAATTCTCCACTTCTTAGAGGTACTCAGTGTGGATGTTCTCAAACCAGACTTCTACAAGGTAAAAGCCCAGCCTCTTTCTTTCTCAATAAGACATGTTTTAGATAAGAGTCTGATTCAGCTTGGAGGGTGGAATGGGTGGGGAGGAAAAGAAAACTGTGAGCAAGAGCCAGATCTCTCTCATTCAGACACTACAGTTTAAGTCTTCACTTGAGATAAGCCTGGTTCTCAGACTGCAGATTCACTTTAGGTACTAATAATCACATGAGAAATATCATCCTGGCCAACAAGTTACAGACAGGCATAAATTCATCCCCTGTCAAACACATGTTGTGCCTTTACAGTAAGCTATTTCAATGCTGAGTTGCCAATATCCATCCAGCAGGCTGGTATATTGAGATTAAAGAGCTCCACAGAACAAACTCAGGAATGAGGCTGTTCATGACAAATATTACCTTGGCTATAAAAACACCCTAAGAGTGCCAAAATATCAGAACCAGCTCTGACAGATAACTTACTTTCCATTCTCTGGCTTCAATGATTTTCCCCTCAGTTCCAAGCTGCACCAGTGCTAAATGGGCCATCAGATACAAAGGAACAACTAAGAGGCTCCTGAGCCATTCATTCCTGCCCCCTGTGAACACAAAGCTTCCTGCCATTTAATTCCTTTCATGCAGGATGGCTTTTTTGGGAGCAACAGTAAAATATCATTACCTAGGGAACAGTATATGAGCTTGGCATCCCTATACTGGAATGCACTTCACATAAGGACAGAGTCATGCTTCTGCAGATAAACTGAACTGTGAATTTCTTACTTTGGTGTTTAACCAAGCAACAGGAAGGGCTTTACGTTCCATTTTTTCCCCTGGGACATTTCCTCTTTATTTTTCATTTAAGAACAGAGCAATAAAGAAGCAATAAAGGAGCTTCACTCTTCAGGAATCCACAACTCTCCAGACTGTTTGTAACAACTGTCTGTAGCATGTACAAGTCCTGTCATCCAAACCTACGGAGGTGGAGACCCCAGGACTCCAAGAACATTTGCAAATGAACACCAGTGAAGGAAAACTCAAGGAGGACAAGAGAATGAGCCTCTTCCTGCAGCCCTGCAGTTTTCCTTCATACTTGGAGGCAGATCTGAACAGACTGCAACTGCAAGGCTTACTTCAAAGGGTCACAACCAATGTAACCAGGATGTACTGGGACATTGAGAGGTACTTTACTGAAGGAGAACAAAGAACAAAATCTGGTTCCTACCCAAGTAATGAGCTATGTGAAAAAACTCAAGATTTTATTAATAATTTTACGCCCCACCTTCTCCATCTTTCAAAAGAAAATCACATTTTCTTTTGCTTGAAGTCAGTTTTCTTCACTTCCTACCTCCTTGTATCCCCCACGCCCAGCATTTTGCTTTCAGGCAGACATACTCTTGAAGATTGCAATCACAGAAAATTGAAAGAAAAGTTTTGGAAATATTACAAGCAATTAATAGCAAAGCACTGAATACTTCAAATGTGTAAATTTTCATCATAGCATCCACTGACAGTCCCAAATCAAATTAAATACAGACTTCACACTCAAACAAAACAGATTCCTAAAAAGCAGGTTGTAAGAAAGGAAATGAACCTTGCACAGAGATGATTTTTACTCTGTGTGTGGGTGGGCATGCATGCAGAGACCACGCCTGAACTCCAGCTGAGACAAACACTACCATAGCACACAGGGGACTGAAAGCTGTAATTTCCAACCAATAAAAATTGCACAGTCAAAGTTTATCCTGAATTGATAAAGCAGTCTGATTTCACTTCAGGAAAACAATTCCACAGATACTCCAGAAGTGATGTTATTTCTATCTGTTCATAGGACTGTTTTTCCTTTAACATCCACTTTGGCCTGTTTCCTCCCAAGAGTGTTAGACAGGAGTTCAGCATGAGCAGCACTGAAGATGACAGTCCAACTGTCTGTTCAGCCTTTTCATTGCTGTTATACCACTTACCATCTGCTGGATCCTGTGAAAGGTTTTCCCATGGAAGCTGAAGGCCTGTTCAAATAAGACCTTGTCTTCCACTGTCCACTCATCTGGGAACGGAGTGAAGTTTGGCAGATCTGCCAAAGATTTTTCAATGTTGTGCTTGTGCCAGAACAGCATCCCAAGGGCCTAGAAGTAACAAGGACACCAAGGGGACAATTGTAATTACAAGAAATATTATTGCATGCATGCAGAGAGAGAGCTATAGCAGTATGCTCAGACAACACATGTTGGAGAGCCAAGGTTTTAATTCTCAGCTACATCAGAGACACTCTTCTGGGTGCAAGAAACCTGCACTCTGACCCATGTCCTCCTGGGTTTTGCAGAGCAGTCTGAAATCAACCCAGACCATGAAAGCGGTAAAGTAATAAGGGAGTAACAACAGAAAGGGAAAGAAGAAAACTGAAGAAATGATTCCCGCTTTACTGATCATGGTGGGCAAAGAGAAGTTAAAGATGTGGGAAAACTACCTAAAATATCAGACTAGACTGAAGGAAGCTTCTTGTCATTGTTAAAGTCCCATCATTTCCTGTTCAATTAGGAGGATGGTTTCGTTCATTGGGTTTTTTTTAGTTGGTTGGGGGCTTTTTTGGAGGGGGAAGGGAAGAAAAAGTGGGAGAGGATAAGGGAACAATCGGAAGAAGGAAGAGCAAGGGGCACACACAACCTTGATTTGCTTTAGAGATGTCTGGCCAAAAGGAGAAATAAATCTCACTCATTTTGGGGGCTGCTCATTTGTCCCCTTCAACTACATCTCGTTTCACTGTTGCAGTCTCCGGCTTTCAGTTCCACAGACAAAGTGCATGCGCTGCGCTTCTGCCACCTGCGAACGGTCCTCCTCCCGCGTTCCCCACGACACTCATTCAGAGCCAGCCCTCTCCCAGGGGTGCACAGCTCGTGCGCGTTATGACACATCACTACATCTGGCATGCCAGTGACCACCACAAGTCATTTTAGGAAGGCCTGACTCTGCAGAGCTAGAAACCAGCCTTTCACAATGGCTGTAAAGTGAAAACAATCCCCAAGCTGCTGAGTAAAACGTCACAGTAACCGGCTCATCATATGCAAACTCAGCGCAGGTTTTGCAGCCACAGTTACCCTCAACTAGCAGTTTCGGCCTGTCCACTCAGAGCTACAAAATCCCTCTGAATTTGGGATTTCCCCACTATGCTTTGCTATGCAAAAAGCAGTTCCTTTATGGGTTCTTGCTCCACTGAGATTCTGCAAAAGGTATGATCATAAATACTAACATTATCCAAGATCTCTTCCTGATGCTACTGGCCTTTCAGTGCTTCCTAGGCGTCTTCTCCTTCCCTGTGCAGAATTCCTTTATGCCACGATACAGAACGAGGAAGAGCCTCAGTCGCCACACAATTGCTTGAGATGTCACAGGAGCCACACAGCCCGTTAACGCCATCCACCCTGGTGAGCGTGGAGCCAAAGGAACTATTTTGCAGTGATTAAGGGCTGAGTTTTCTCTCCTCGCCATACCTCCCAGGTTCAGATATGAGCTATACCAAGTATCTTTGCGAGAAAGCTAGGCAAAGACAAGGACGAAGAGACATTTTAGGAGGGCAGGATCATCCTAAACATTGCTAAGCCACAAGCAAAGGACTAGGGGACAGCTGCTTTACACAAAGTGAAGGATAAACAAAAAGACTTTCCTTTAAGGTTTTTTTTTTTTTTTTTTTTTTTTTTAAACAGGAAAGCAGTATTGCTATGAGGAGAAAACATAATGGCTTATTACATCCAGCTGACAACACCAGCATACCTCAAGTTCTTACACACTCCTCCAGCCCCATGCTGCCCTAGGAGAGCTCTCTGCATTTGTACCCATGTGAGCACACAGCTTCCCCAGCCTGGTTTCTCCCAGGGCGTGATACAGGCTGGCAGGAGAGCACAGCTCTCGGCCAGACTTGGTGCAGGGCTCCCAAGCCTGTTACCTCTACAGCTCAGCGCAACATACTGCAGTTTGCCAGTGCCAGCTAAAGCGGGTTTGCCCTGACAGACCTCACTTGCCTGCTACAGCCCTTTGCCAAGCCTGGAGCTGGCGAGACTGAAGGGACTCCCACTAGTGCAGATCCGCCGCCTCCAGCAGTCGTCCATCAGCGCTGGAGCCCACACCGTGCAACCCAGTCACAGGTGAGGGGAGAGAAAGGACAAGCACACAGGAGCTGCGCTCCACACACACATGGCCAGCTGGACGGGAAACCTGGTGGGATTAGGAATGCTCACGTGAGCCCCCTTCACCCCACCAGAGAGCTTGCCACTCACTTCAACAAACTGGCACATCTTCATCTGCAAAGGTAGGCTCTGGGGCACAGATGGAAGGACAGGGATCTGCATGCAACAGCTTTCTTGATCAAGCCATCCGCACAGCGGCCCTAAGAGACCGGCTGTCAAGAGAATGTGCGTGTAGGAAAGAGCTACATTGGCCAGTAAAGCCCAGAGATGGTGGCCAAATGCTAAAGCTAATGCCCAGTTCTGACTGGCTTCCAGAGAATTCACAGCAGCTTTTCCAAAGAATTACCCAGCCAACAGTGAATCTGATGATACCAGCTGAAGGGAAAGTGCCCCTGGGTGATATAAATCATCCTGATTTAAAAGCCTTGATACAACTCCCTATAATATGAAATGAGTACGTGCCTTGCAGAACAATGCAAGAAAGATCCTTTCCAGTTATTTCCTGGAAGTGCCTAGCTTCGAGAATCTTGGAAATCTCAAAGGACCCAGGAAACACGTTTATCTTCAGGGTATTATGTGAGAGTGCTAGGAAAGGAGTTAGAAAATTTTTAGAAGGGAAGTTTTTAGAAGGAGCTCAGCCAGTCTATGGCCTGGCTTGGAGAGTCCCATGACTTCTACTTCTGCACACAGAGGAAGGGAAAAGAGGCAGCTGGAGAGAAGGTGCTTAAGGAAAGAGGGGAGGGGGCCTACTTCCAACATTAAAAATAAATACAAATCTGTTAGTCAAATCTAAGTTTTTCAAAACACAAGAATTCATCTGCTTTTTGTTCAAAAAACACAAGTTTATTTTGATCAGTCTTCAGGATCAGTCTGCACTCTCCAAACACTTTGCCACTGAAATCACGCAGTTAATTTTTTTCTTAGCCTAAGATGATCTATTTGGCCAATACTACCCACAGTTTCCAGTAATAAGATACACCCATCTCAACAGAAGTGAACCACCCGGGGGGTTATTTGGATTTAAATTTACAGCCTTTTGGCACCTTTTTGTTTGTTCTACTGCTGGTTTTTGCTCTTACAAACTATAAATATCAACTCTGATCATTCCTGATTTTGCTGAAAGTTTTGCTGGCTATTGCAGGTTTCAATGCTCTTGTTCCACAAGATGCCTTTTCAAGAATGAGTATCAACCATTGAAAGTCTGACTCAAAGAAGACAGCATAGTCATCTAACTTCACACCTTTCCCCGTTCAAATAATTTGTTTCTGTGCTCATGGCCTTTGCCTGAACCATTTCATAAACAAAATTTCAAGTTTTCATGGAATCCCTTTTTAGGGACAGTACCTCAGTTGCCAGCATGAGTGCCTGCCTTCCCTTTCCAGGTAATTATTAGCACATATGGAGACACTATACAGAATTCAGAGAAACTTCCCATGCACAGGTCTCTCACCTCCCTGGATGAGTGTTGGAATCGATGCTAGTTAACAAAGGGAAGATAAGTAAAAAAATCCTAAACCAAGATGAGTAAAAAAGAGATCTGCCACTCAAACTAGGATTTCTACCCATAGGCTAAAGCTACTGACTAACCTCAGCAATAGCTGATGAAGTTACTGTTCACCCCACCTCTAACAGACATCTGAGCTGCTCATCTACAAAACTGGAAAACAATTTACAGCATAATTTTATGGTAAACAGCCATGGATATTGGTTTGCCTCAGAAAGGAAGGTGACACCTCAGTAACTCACTAATAACAGCCAAGACATCCATGAAGCAGAGGCGGGGCAGTCAACTGGAAACTGCAATGCTAGCAGCTGTCCAAAGACAAGTCGCCCTCACTAGCCAATCTTTTAAAACTGCTTGGGGTTCTGAAAGTGTTCAAGAGGTAACCACCATAGGAAGCATAACACTCATGGCCAAAATGAAGTTTGGGGTTTTTTTGTTTGATTGGTTGGGCTTTTTGTTAAAAGACTTTCAGCGACAAACTCAGGATGAGCTCTCTATTCCCAGAGCACTGGTCATTGCTAGAAACACTCAGTTTGGGGAGAAGTAAGAGAGGAAGAACACAGACAGTGCAGAAAGGAAGAAGCACTTCTAGGCAATCAGTTTAAGTCATGTTTTAATACCTGCTGGAAAAAATTTTTAAATGAAGTATTAAAAGGATTGTTACCTGCTCCATATTGTATCCATGCTTCTCTTTAGCAATGGCAATATATTCGTCCACTGAAAAACAAAGAGAAGGCATAAGGGCATTTCATACAACGATCTCATCTCCCTTCCCTTCCCCTTTCCAAGCTAAACCCAGTCTCTGCAGCTCTGACTTCAGCCATGGTCATTACACCCTCCACAGAGAACTCTTGTGAAGAGTTGCTGCTTCCAACAATTCAAGAAAGGAAGGAAACAAAACAGTCACCAGACAAATGACTACATATTTTCTTTAACAAGCCTAAATAATGCATGATATCCAAACCAGTTTCAGTACTTCTGAAATGCACAGATACATTTCAGAACTACGGTTATTTTTGTTAAAAGCAGAAAGCCTTTCTCTTACAATCTGCTCACATATACTCTTTCAAAGTTTTTAATACCAACCTTTTTCACCAAAACCTCAAAGACATGAGTGTTTCAACTACATCTCATCTCCTTTTCTTATCCCCTAAAGCAGCTGTTTTCTTAAGAACAAAAAAAACCCAAATGCACACAATCTACACCTTCCAATACTGCCAGAAGGCTACAATCTTGCACAGTCACTGAAGATATCTTGGCAAATTTTCAGCCCTTTATGCCTCAGCAACTTTCATCTTGGACCAAATCCCACCTCTATGTATTATTAGGCCCACATGAGCTTTTAACCTTTACAATGTAAAGATGCCCTGAGGAGTTATACTTTGCATAGCTTGGACTAAAACTCAAATATCTCTTTCGGTATGAATGACCTTGCATTACATCAAGCACCACCCATTTGAAAGGACTGGACCAAAGTCAGTACCAGTCTTGTTCTTTCTAAGTCTGTGTCCTTGTGCTTGGGCATTATTAAATGCACCATAATGATGATAATACTCTTGAAAAACAAGCTAAAAGGGGGGTTCTCATTTCACCTAACCAAGTGGAAGCATGGTGGAAACATCAGCTGTATGTAGGAATACTGAAGTGCAAGTATGCTCAAAGAGGCAGAACAGGCAGAGAGCCAGAATTCTCCCTATTTTGTAAAAATTTTGAACTTTAAGACCAGTCAGCTTCCTTCAGCTAGGACACTCCTCAAATCTTTCTTCAGCCCAGCAAACCAGGCAGTGGGCTCAAAAGTTATGATGAGGAGCAGAGAGGATGGATCAGAGAAGACACAGCACAAGAGCAACAGCTTATTTCCAGCTTGTCATCAGTGGAAAGAAGAGAACCCCAGGCACTTAAACTGGATGTCCCATCTTACTAAACAAGACAGCATTTTGTACCAGTGCAAGTCCTTCATTTGTGAAACTCAGTTAATACATCTCCTTTCCTCGAAGGTGTTGCAAAGAGGGTTTTGTTAAGGCTAGTGATATGGGATAAGTGCCATGGAAAAGTCCATGAGAACAATAATGCAGCTGTAAGCTGGGGCAGCAGAAGATCATGCAGTAAATACAGGTGTAGTTTTATGTCAGCACTTCCCCAGCTGCAAGGACACTCCTGGTGTCTTTGAGGTTCTTACTCTTCCAAGCTCCCACTTGTTTTTCCCCACACACCCTGCACACAGCAGGCACCCCCAAAGGGCTGATGAACCTGTTTGGGGGACCACATTCTGCACTGGTTCAGTACAATTCTTATTAGCCCTTTAGGGAAAGGTGTAGCCCCAGCCACTCATTTACACCCCTGCAACACAAGCAGGTCTCTCCCCTCTCCAAGTCAACAAATCATTTCTAAGGACCATGCTGAACTTGCAGAAAACAATCCCTTCTTGCAAAGGACCTTTTCTTGCACAATGCAACCTCTTGAACAGCTGAACTGACACAGTGGAGGTGATGGGGGTAGTGAAAGGAGCTTCTCAGACTGCTGCTTTGCCTAAATGAACATCCTGAGGGTTACAAAAAGGTGGGAGCCTCTGAAGCCAGCTTTATCATGGGAAAAAACTCTTGCAGAACCACACCCCGAGGGGAGAATATGATCCACAAGGACCACACAGGGACAGAGGAGAAGGGAACCGCCTCCTCCCCACACACCATCCCTCCCTCTGTGCCCCAAACAAGGTAGGGAACATCAGCAGGATGCAGGCAAAAGTGCCACTTTAGATGGCTCCAGACTTCATAACCACACCAAATGCAAAAGCTGCCAGGAAACCCTACATGCAGCATTTCCCAGTGCCAGTGTTTGGTTGCACGCCCTCAGCTTCCTTAGGACAGGTATTCCATATGCAGTGTGTTGTATATTTTGCCTAAGAGAGAGGTGAAGGAAGGGGGAGGGAAGGAAGTTGAATTCTCTAAAGTCCAAGGCTGAATTAAGCTCTTGAATGCTAAGCACTGCTGCATTAGCTAGCTCACTTTCACTGTGGAAGGATCTACGGTTCCTGATTTGACTTCAGTATCTTATCCTTTAATATATGCAGAGAAGAGCTGAGGTAGTTCTCCTCACCAGCATATTATCTTTCTTACACCAGACACTATAAGCAGTTAAAAATATCCTTCTTCCCCCTCGCCCCCAGTCCTCCCCCAAAAGACCATCAAGGCCTTTCTTCTCCTAACCCAGTTAGGAGAACATCAGCAGGGATCTCCCACATCAGTATCAACAGGATTTTATTTATACAAAGCCAAGACACCACAGAGCCAAATAGTGGACTACCAGCAGGTCAGACACCATGCAAGGAGGCAGGATGGGGGGGTTTCTGTGTCAATGTGGGGCCTGTGACACCTCCAAGTAGAGGAAGAGAAAAGAGAAAGAAAGAGAGAATAAAGTAGTAAGCCAACCAGAAACACACACCAATATATTGCGTCCATGTACTAAAAGGGTGTTTGGGGATGGAGGAAGGACAAGCAGTACAATATCGTACTCTACTCCACTCCATCAGTAAACGCGCAGGGAACAAACCAATTTAGCTGATTCTGCTCATCGTTTCTTGGTTAATTGCGGCCTCGCCGGCTTCGATGCTTGCACCATCTGGGAGGTATGACAGTCCCTTGAGCAATCCTCCTGATTGCTCTTTCCTTACCATCACCCTTCGTATGAAGGGGGCAAGAAAGAGCATGGCACCAGCTGAGTCACAGGATCTCTTTAGTGTCCCATACCAGTAGAGCCTGGAATTGCCACAAGCTTAATGCTTCACATGCCACACCAGGTAAATAAGCGCTCTCTTCCATCTCTGCCTTCCTGCGCACCTCCAGCAAAGCCCAGGGCAGCAGGCACGTGAAACTCTGCTCTGCTGCATTTCAGTGGCATTCAGTCATGCTCAGCATGTAACCCAGCAATCTGTTTAGACAGAGTTCACAGAGCCCAAGGAGCCTAGGGCAGAGCTCTGCTTACACCAGAAGAGACAGTTTGCCAGCACGGCGCTTAGCTGCTTTCCAGAAGAGAATCAGGAAGACTAGCAAAGTGATCCCCTCCTGTTCCCCCCAGCATAAGCTCTGCCACAACATGTCCTTCCTGCCAGCATAACTTTTCCTGCACAGGGGAGATGAGAACACACTCCTCTCCCACCCAACTGATTTATCTATGCTACAAAGATGTTTTGGCGTGGACCAGACCAAAGAGACAGCGATGTTTGAACACAGACAGTTGTGTGACAGAGGAGATGCACAGCTCCTGTGAAGAAGGCTCCTGTTGCTACTAGAAACCAGATGGGGGGCGGGGGAGGGGGGAGGGAGAGAAACAGCAGAGAATCACAAATTGATACTTCTTCACATATTGGGTTACATTTCTTCTCACATCTGTGTGTTAGCTGGGGGGAGCAGGACTCCCCTCCCTGGTCCTGCCTGTCCATACCCACAGTGGAGCGAGCGCTTGCCCAAAGAGCCCCATCCTACAGCTAGCCATGCTCAGGAAGGCGTGAGCAGTATCAAAGGTAGGGACGTGAAGGGGACGGAGCCCCACATACATACTGTTGCAAGCAAACAGGAGCAAAGAGTGCGCAGACACTAAAAAAATGACTCTAGTGCAAGAAGTGACATGTGCAAAAGGACAGCCAAAGTACCCCTAGTGCAGCAATAACACAGAGGAAGAGACAAGGGACACAAAAGGGGAGTGGGAAAGGAAGGAGAGAGAAAGATGCTTCCCCCCGCCATCTAAAAGGAAAAGAGTTTCTGATCAAAATGGTGCCATCATCCCCCTGAATTCTGTGGTCTTGTTTCCAGCTGCTTTTCTCATACACCCTTTTATTCTGCTAATCCTCCTCCTACAAGAATTCCTTATTAGAGGCAAAAGAAAGGGACTCTCTCGGCTGACAGAAGGAAGGAGACAGGAGCAAACAACTGCATTGCTGATTTTCAGTCCCGCATCCTAGAACAGTGAATTCAGAGATGTAAAACAGGAACATTAATTTCAGGGAGGTGGGAGAACTCTGAAAAGAGAAACGCCTGAGAGCAGTGCCCCCCCCTCCTCACCATTTGATCAGATTAAACGATCCCTCTGAGTGGATCTCTCTGGAGAATTTCCCCCCCCTGCAACCCCAAATTGCTTCTTTATGACCCCACAAATATCATATAATATTTAGTGGACTCACTGACCCCCAAGGAGGGTCTGCAGCAGAAATGAGAGCTAAAGCCTATCGAAAGCAACAGGAATGCAGAGGCAGAGCTGTTGCTGCAACCTCAGTTCACCCCTATTACTGGGGTACTGCAGGAGCTCTGAGCACTTTGCATATTACGTGATGCAATACCCTGACAGAACAGGGTGAAATAAGGACAAAAGCGGCCTCAGTAATGTGCTTCACAGGGTTTGATCAATGCTGGAACCTGTGAGGAAGTCTGGATGTTACTGTACATCTCCCCCTCCTCTCCCTCTCCTTTCAGAAATGAAAAAGTCAAGACCCAGAACAAATCAATGTTATATAGAGAAAATAAGTAACATCGATCAGACACGTACATGCAAAATTCCTCCAAATTTCAAAACACAATGGTGACCGTACACAAACAATTAACCATAGCTTTTACGTTGGCTATAAAAATGAGCAGCTGCATCGCCGTCTCGCTGCCTTCGCTGAGCATTAGTGGAACAATTCTGCCACCTTGCGGCCATCGGACAGAAAAGGGAAGCCACGAAAAGCACCGAGTTTGGACAAGTGTCTCACAAAAGTGAGCTGCAACAGGAGGTAATGGAGAAGCAGGCAGAGATCAAAGCGAGGAGGTTTGAGCACTTTTTCTGGACAAAATTATGTATTAAGGAAACCAATACCTGTCTATTTAAACAGGTTTTCTGCCTTGGAAAAACTCCCCTTCCTCTTCTGAGCAGGACATGATGTGTTTGACAAGCAGCAGGAGCAGCCATGGAGAGCCAGGGCACAGCTGTGTTTGTACCCCTTGCTGCACCCATCCAGGCAGGCACGTGGTCTCGTAGCGGGTAACTTTCAGACTATTTCTAGGAACAGAGAGCACTAGGTACATGGGCACAAAGGCTACTTAAACTTTCAGCAACAGAGAGGCACAAGAGGATTTAGGCCTCAGCTGCTTTGAAGGAGCTCTTCTGCAGCAGATGAGGCGAAAGCCTGGATGCAACTACAAGGGAAAGAGAAGCCTGCCTTACCTGGAGAAGTTAACCCAAGTAGGGACAAGAACAACAGAATACCCTGCAGCAAGGGCAGGGAAGTTTGAGCCAAAGGACTGCACATTACCTCTCAAGCTTCCACCCCACAACCTCCTAGAAGCTTAAATTTTCCTTGTATATCACCTCCTGCCTGTGTACCTCTGACCCCAGGGTGTCATTTCATTAAACATCTCCTTTGGCAGCAGTGCCAGATTAAGCATCCCTCACCCCCAGCCACTTAGTCCCGTATCACCACCCGGGAGTGCAGTGTGATGAGAAATTTTGCAGCAGCACAAGTGCGAGCACCGGGCACTGCCCTACACCCTGCTACCCACCCCGCTTCCATGCTACCCTGCCGGACACTGGCACCAGCACCTGCGCAGGCGCACAGGGAAGCGGCTCAGAAAACTGATCTGTCTGAAAAACAGCCCTCTTCAGCTGCATCATCTCCCCAACCCAAACGGCAGGGAAGCCACGCAACCACTGAGGGTTGCTAGCTCACAGTAGAGACTCTCACGGATAGCTGCCACCAGAAGAGGCAACCCCAGAGCCTCCTTTTCCCATTCCAAGCCAGACGGGCTTTTCCCCTTCCCTTGCACTAGCTCTGGTACTTATTTGACTTCAGGGGACCACCCCAGAAAGTAGAATAGCAGACAACCACCACCACAGCCAAAGAGTTTTACACTGATCTTTATATAGTGTTATATCAGGTCAGCTCATGGCATCCCCTCACCAGGAGGTCAGAAGAGGTCTGAATGGCTGGGCCTGCACATCTAGTGTCAGTGAGCGATGAGACTGGCTCAGCCAAATGTGCAGCTCGTGCTGCATTACCCAGCACAGCACAACAGCAGGAACGAGCAGACAGGGCAGGAACAGGCTCGGCTGCATAAGCTAGCGCTGAGGAGGAAAGCGCTGGGCACTGGACCACACCTGGAGCCAGGAACCTGCAGCCTTAGAAAGCAATAAAATGGAGAGCCCCATTGCTGTGAAATTTATCTTCTTTTAAAAACCCTGACACCAACCAAAAGCTTCCTTTCTCAGCCAGTCCGGACCCAAACAGTGCACACTAACAAGCTAGCAAAGAAACATACTTTTTTTTTTTTTTTTTTTTTAAAAAGTACTTCTCTTTGCATGGCCTGCATCTAAGGGGAAGTCTAAAGCTGAAGCTCCGGTGATCCTTAAAGACCTGACTCATCCGCCTTTAGTTTTTGCTATATCAGCAAGAAGGTTGTACTGCAGAGATGGGTGTACTGACAAATCTAGCACAGTTTTTGTACCTTGTCAAAACTATCTTAAATTATTTACTAGGAAAGGCCTTTTGTACTATACATATGTTTCTTTAAAAGCTTTTGCCAATGTAGGCTCATTAGTAAAGCTGCACCCTCAGCTGACACCACCACGTCAGGAAAAGGCTCAACTGCTGTTTTCGGTATAGCTAGAGTATGGGACATGTGAGGGGAGATTACTGAGGATTATCATAAGCAAAGGCAGCTGAAACTCGCTTGCCTCTTTTGCTCTCTGCTGCTGCTGCCACGTTCTCCCTCAGAAAGGCCGGTAGCATGCCTGCCATAAGGACATACACGGAGGACTCTTTGGGAAGAAAGACTGCTTCCTACATGTGCAACACTTCAAACATCAGCCAGAATTTGCAGTTGTAGCATCAAATGCCAGTTTGAGTGGCACATCCTTCTGCATCCACAAGGCCCTGGTACCATGAGCCCAGATGTCTCCATATGTATCACGGGAGAGACAGGGATGAGGGAGATGATCTGGCAGGGCAGTAGCAATGAGCAGACAGTACCTCTGGGACCTAATGCAAAATAGACAGAGCCACATCAAACTACTTGAGGACCTGATCAGTGACCATACTGGATCTGAGCATGGCTGGATTAGTCAGCAGTGCAAATTTGACCTTAAATCAGGCAAAGGCACTTGACTATGTTTTATGTAATTAGCTAGAGCACTTGATATTGGGCCTGGAGCCCATCTAAGAACACAAAACCAGCACACAGTAGCTACTGGCAGGGAGGAAATATTCTATCCCACATATGACCTTCCAGTACAAGAAGTTAACAGACAGAATAAATGAATAGAGTACAAGCTGGAAAAAACAAAGTGAGTTTATAGCAGAACAGTTCTTTGCATTATTCAGCACAGTGTTTTTAATTCAGTACTAGGAATCCTAAAGACAGATTTGTTCTGTTGTCAAACCATGGGTTGCATTAACTCTACAGTGACCCTATAGCCTTGGATTATATACTTCAATTACAGGCAGCAACATGCCCAAGCAATGCAAGCAGCAACATTATCAATACACTTGTCACAATGGATAGATTATTTTTTATATATATATAAAAAAGGAAAATAAATATATATATATATTTAGTCAGGTGGTTCAATGAAGGAGACAATAACATAGATTAGAAGAAGCCTCCCTTGTGCAGGTTTTATTATGGAAGTTATTTTTTGCACATCTGGAATGCGCCTGATCCAGTGCATTATTTCCAAAACCCACAGGATTTCACTAATTTGAAAAAGTTAAGTTTGACACACACTGCTGAGAGAGTCACTATGTGAAGCCACAGATTCCACTATTATCAGTCTCGTACAAGGTTTCTGTCCTCTGCCTACAAACATTCTCATGTCATCCTGGCTTCATCCACATAGCTCACTGTACACACAGAAGTTCTCAGTCTACAAAAAGTCGGGCATTACTGTTTTGTATTGTGCCAAAGAATAAGAAGTTATGCAAACGGAGTTTTTGGAACAAGCAAACAAGGTACCTAGCAAAATAAGCAAAATAACTTTAAAAAAAAAATTCCACCAAGACATCCACTCCAAGTTAGTACATACCATTGTAAAGCTTGGTCAAGCTAGCTGCTGCCAGCCAGCCTCAGAAGCCACCAACGGATATCCCAAGTCAGAGCCCCCTAAGAGGGCGAAATCTTCCCCAAGGTCTGCTCTCCACCCTCAGACAGATTTTGAAACCTCTAGTCTAAAAACAAAGCTATTAGATTCCCTGTTGTACTAGGAATGCAAACTAATAAAAGCACCATATCACATCCAGGCTTCCTAAACACCATGGGTAATTTCACGATGCGGGGCGTTTGTGCAGCGTGAGGGCACACACGCAGAAGGGGTATGTGGGAGCAGAACAGACATCAGGTTAAATTACAGCTCGTTATTATTGCTACCGATAATAAAGCCCGTCACAAGAGAGCAGAAGCCATGCTGACCCCCTTTATAATGGATACAAAAGCAAGAGAAATGAACAATTTGTCCCCTGGCTACCTCCTTGAGGAATGTCACTTAGGCAAAAAGGAGGTATCAGCCAAAGCAGTGGATAGCGAAAGCAAAGGGACAAGTCAGAGTCACACCGAGGAGCTGCCCATGGCTATGGCTGCTGGAAAGCAGTGGATGTGACAAGAGCAGCACATCGCAGGCTGCTGCATGCAGACCAGGTCTCCAGGTGTAATTGCCTAGTTCCAGCTCCAGAGCAGCTGGAACAGGAGAACCCAGTATTTTCGAGTGGTGAGTGGTCTATTCACAAAAGCACCACTTACTATTTTAGTTATTTTTTGCAGCCTGTCCCCTCACTTCCAAGCCCAGCTACATGAAGGAAAAGGGTCTGGAGATGATAATAGTTCTCAGCAACCCAATTAAGTGGTCAAAGAGTTGAACAAAACCTATTCCCTGCAAAATTAGATGAAGAACAACGGGGACCAAGTGAAGGCGGCTTGATGTTGGAGAGAAACTAGTTTAATCCTTCAGTCATATTTTCTGAAGTTTTACTGAGAAGCTTTTGCTCCTTCTACATCCACAGTTAAAAATCCATTTGCAGATGATGTTTGGGGCCAGGCCCTTCCGAGAATCCACGGGCTGTTCCACAACCACTACTCATTGCACTATTGCACCTGCCTGTTAAGAATCAAAAGTTATGTCTCTCAAATTTTCTTGGAAAGACCCCATTTTCACATCAGTTGGATGTGAACAAGTTAGAGGGAAGCAGAACAATAGAGACAAAACAAACTTTTCCAATGAAAAAGAGTACTACCTAATCTAGAGGGAATGGCTTATCTCTTGAAAGCAGCTGTGGCTCTGACCCCCAGCTGTCTGCCCCAATCTCTTTAAAGTTCCTGCTCCTGCTTGCTGTAGGAACTGTTCAGCTGCTTGATTAAGCAGCTGCTTAATCACTTAATATGGCAGGTCATGAACTAAGGCAAGGCAAACAAGTGCCTACTGCCAGTTAAAATGTAGAGGCTCATGAAATTCCTTGTACTTCACCCCACACAACATGAGCATGAGCAATAAGCAAGAGGCTTAGATGAAGAGCACTAGTCTCTACTAGAGATCAGAAGCTACCTTTGGACAAACCCATATGGATTTCCCTACTGTAGACAGGCCTTCAGGAGACATTAACACAACTCATTCATTCATGCACTACCTCCTACAGGTCTGAAACCCAGAAGATGTAAGGACATGTTTCTGCCTCCTCCAGGAATTCATCACAGCAAGACAGCAAACTTACATAGCCAGATCTTGGACAACATATTCTTTATAGTAGCCTCTAAACCAAAGGATTAGTATTATATTGACAGACATTAAGGTATTTAAAAAAAAAAAAAAAAAAAAAACACAAGATGAAGTCAGTAAGAAAAAGCCAAGCTACAGATCTACACATAGCTCTCACTGAAACATGGGTTACATACAGGCCCTCTCTTCAGGGCTGATCCAGAGAAGCTGAGCAGAAAAAGCTACTCTAAACCAACATCATTAGCTAGATCCCTGAGTATCAGAGGTAGGTGGTCACTGCTTTTAGCCAGGATATAGAAGCCCAGTCCTTACTGAGAAGTTACTAGATATTATTACTGATCCTTGCAGTGCTGCAGAATTCACTACTACCCTACAACAATACAAATCTACATATAAAAAGCACATGTTTTGAAAATAACTTGAATGGGGAGTGGAAAAAAAAATAAGAGGAGAGGAAAAATAATTAGTGGGAGTGGTTCCTAATTAGAGCAAATAATGCTAGAGCAAATGCATCATGGTGAGGGAAGCTCTGGCATACGTCCTTGAGAAAGTCCAGCTGCTCTGCCTCCTGCACCAGCACCTCTGTAAAGCTCATATTAAGCAGCAGCATGAACTCATCACAGTGAACAGTTATGGTCATGACATCCTTGAGCACTACCCTGGAGGAGCTCCTCCCTGCCTGTGCACAGTCCCCACTGCACCCCTATGAATGTTCACTGTTAGAGCATTTGCTGACTAATTTGCTTTAGCAGAAAAAAATAAAGTTATCCTCCAGTTCCCAGGTTCTTCTTGCTCTCCCCTTACAGTTACAGTAAGACATGAAGTCTCAGGAAGAAGAAGACCTTGTCCTCCAAAATGCTCAGGGCCAGCCATTCCTACCAAGACTAGCTAGACTGGAGCACGCTCAGCCTGTCCCAGGGCTGGGCCCAAACAGCGTTATGTGGCTGCAGCCTGCTGCTTCTCATCATACTGGTCCTACAACTTACACAGAGCCTATCAGGCTAGCTAGGACCGCTCCCAAATGTGTTTCAGATCAAGGCTTGCTGCCAGGGTAACTCTTAACACTGCTATCATCACTCCATTACATCCACGTCATCCTGTCTCCAAAACTTCTCTTACGGGGGGGGCTTCTTCCTAGTGCCAGCACTAGCTCAATCCCTGCAGTAGCAACAGTAGTGGCAGCTGGCGTTTTTAAACTGGGTCATCTCGACAGGTTCGGAGAAGGCCTGTTTCACACTGCAGTAAAAAGGAGGAACAAACAGGTGGCAGGAGAGAACAAGGCACATGAAGGAGCTGCTGACTGCTCCCCCTCCCAGCACAGCAGCAAAAATTCCTCCAGGAGAACACGGCTACCTTAGATAAGACATCCTCTTCCTGGCTACTCTCCAAAACACACTCTTCTAACTTTTTTTTTCCATGTCCACTGTGCCTGGGGTGGAATCCATTCCAAACAAGCACACCAGTTCTCTCCAACTCAATTGCTTTCCTGGCTCCAGTACAAATCACTGCTGTGAAAGGGTTAAAGCCTCATGTTAATTTAAATATGCATTCAGGATCCAGAAATATCAACCTGCAGTAATAATGATGAAAGAGCTGCTCTGAGATTTCCACACAGTGTTGCAACAGCAACTCGCACAGCAGCTGACAAAGGGGAAACTGCAGCTAAGTTTGAGGCAACTCAGCCATTTCTGGGATACACCCTTAGCCTTCAAAGCCTAGTATCTTCCTTTTGCTGCTTGCCATATTGCCATGACAAGCATCGCACAGTTGCCCCAGCTAAAAAAAAAAAAATGCATCCCTTCATCTTTTGAGTCTTTTCTGAAGTGCAGCAGCCCCAGCAGCTGGTAGAATTGGCTATGACTGCAATATTATTTCTACAGCTAAATTCAAACAGAATCTTAAATTAAACATCAGTTATCTCATTTTTGGATTCAGGGAGTTGTATTCTTTAGTTACTGTATTTGCATCCAAGCTTCACAGCTGCCAGGTTCACTGCATAGTATGAAATTTGGATTAGGGATAAACATAAACCCAATTTTACTTTTCCATTAATCCTTTCTGCTGTCACTGGGACAAATAAACTGATATTTTTAGGGGAGGAGAGCATACGAACAGCACAGTCATAAGGGTTTGGGGGTTGGGTTTTTTTGCTATCTTCACTTTACCAACAAAAGGTAAGCATCCAGCTGTGGGTAGGAACTATAATCCCTGAAGTCCACCCCAGAAGCCCTCAAAGCCTTGGATCCACCTGGCAGCTATTTCTAAGGATAACATTTTTTTCCTCAAAACAAAATAATTAGAAAAAAAATAAAGCTTCAGACAAAAAACAAGCAGAAAAAACAAATCAAGAAAAGCATGTTACATACACACCGTCTTTCAAGTCCTTCCACAGCACACAGCCAGCCACAAAAAAAAAGAAGTACGAGCTCAGCTAAGAGTTCAAGCATACTTTCCTCTCTGGTGGCAAAGGCAGTCCAAGCTCTCACTCTCCCATGCCCGAGCTGCAGCAGCTGCACTCTCACCGCACGCCAACACAACCTTTCAGGGACTTAGGTTATAAAGACAACCACAGGGTCTTTCCCCCAGGGGCTGGGGGGCAGAAGGGAGAACAAACATAAAACCACAACTCCAGCCATTTC
This sequence comes from Apteryx mantelli, assembly GCF_036417845.1. NCBI lineage: Eukaryota > Metazoa > Chordata > Aves > Apterygiformes > Apterygidae > Apteryx > Apteryx mantelli. The sequence goes on along the minus strand of NC_089981.1, from coordinate 78,037,394 downwards.
AAGAATCCTATTTACAGCATGTTGGACGAGAGGAAGGGCTTAAACCAGCTTTGCTGATGGTGAACATGCAAACTACATTCTCTCTCTTTCTCTCCCTCCCTCCCTCCGTGCCAGGGCAGAGGCGGGGGGATTTCTTGGGTATCTCTGAAGGGTTAATTCCTTCCATTTCAAATACATTCTGTTAAACAGAATCTTAATATTAAAAAAAAAAGAGAGAGAGATTAAGATCAACATCTGCCTCAGTCTAGTCCCTCCTATGTGTGGTTTTCCATTCACATTTATTTATTGTTAGGGTATCCTGCGCCCCGATGGAAGTGAGAATCGATGATAGTTTATGGAGTCACACATCCATGCAGAATTCACAGACCAAAATCAGTGAGCCCAGAAGGAAAGGACACATCCAAGCAGAAGCCCTTCTTACAGAAATTATGGCTCACCTACAAACTGAAAACAGAGAAACCAGCCACAAAGTGCTAGCAGACATGCTCAGCAACCTGAGAAGATAAATATTTTCCCATCCTCTAATCTGTCAGACATTTTAGGTCAGAAAATTCAGGCAAAGGTGATTTTCAAGCTCTTAACTACCCAGCTTCACCCCCTTGAAAGAGAAATGGCAGAATAATCTCAGCTTGTTCTGTGCAAAGATTAGCCCTGAACTAGGTGGAGACAGACTCTGGTCAGCTAAAGGCAACCTCTCGTCAGAAGTTTTAGTGATTCACCTCTCCTGTCCGACAGAGGAGACATTCCAAAATTATTTCTTCCACCCATGAGAAGGCAGTTGACACACTAATGACCAGGATCTGCTTACCGATTTTGTTGGGACAGCTTTGCTGGGAAGCTTTGGGCTTCCCAAGTGTCAACTCTTCGCTTCTTAGGGTGGAGAAGTGCTACCCTGTTCCTCCTCCTCCCTAACTGTTACCAAAGCCTGTGGCACAGTTAACTCTAAACCTTGCCCGCACAAACACCACATGGTTAATATTCTTCGTAACCATAGCAACCAACACTTCTTTCTCTATCAGAGCCCCAGCTGGCACAGTGCTGCTTTCCCAGGATGAGTTTGCGCAGCAAATTTAAGGACCCCTCCCTTTCTCCCCAGCCATGGGGTTTGGCTAAGCAGAGCACAAGGCTGCTGGAGCACTCACTGCTTCACATAACTTCGGCATTCCTCTATCCCCAAATCCCCTGGGCACTTCTACCCCTGCCAAGGGCAAAAGGGCAGATGTCTAGTTTCTCCCCAAATGCACTAAGACAGGCACTATGTAAAGCAAGGAGACAGTTGCAGTCTCACAGGAAGAGATGCCACAAGGGAATGGAGGGATTGGTGGGTGTCCAAAGTTGGCACGCTGATCAACCATCACATCAGACAGATGCAGCAGGGCATGACCAGAGGACCCAGCTGTAATCAAGGTCCCACAGGTATTAGGGGCAGCACCTGCCTCTTCAGCGACACCCCATAAGTGGGGGATCCACTGGAGATACCCACTAAGAAATCCATATATCTTGATAACAGTAAGAAACCAAAGTTTTCATATAGTGGCACGTGTATTCTGGCAGCAACAGCACAGGCAGATAAACGACTTTCAAAAACAGAGCTTATCACTAGCAAAACAATACATCTTTCTCCTCTTGCAGTTCACCTTTGAACTACAGATGCACAAAAGCAATCACCACATCCTATTCTCCCGCCTGGTTTCTAGCCCCTATTCCTGGGCAGCTGCAGCATGCCAGCACTTGCTTATTTCTAAACCAACCCAATGTCATTTTTATGGTTCCACCCATTGGAGTACTTGGCACAGAGATAGACACTGCTGTTTTATAAATAGCTTCGTGCTGGCCCAGCTCTGTCCTGTGCAGGATTTCCACAGAATGGTTACAATGCATTTTTCAATATTCCCCCCCCTCCCCACTCAGTTTCCACTTGCCACTCGAAGAGAGTGGATGCCTCTCCTCTGCCTAGCTGGTTTCTGCTACACAGCATCAACCTTGCCCAGGGCCTGGCTCGCCTTCTTTCGTCTCCTTCCCCACCATCCCTGACAGCTTCCCAGCGTAGCCACGACAGCTGCTTTCAGCCGCTCCAGTTCTGCACAGAACCACTCAGAAGTCCCATCAGGAAAGCAAGCTCTTTGCAAGAGGTGCAACACCAGCCACAGCACACAGGCCTAACGGAGCACAGCTGGAAGAGGAGCACAGTTATTTCAAGTCCAAACATTCAGTGATATTGCACAATGACTTTTCTTTCTTTCTTTCCTCTTAAACAGAGGCAATACAAACTTCTGGCTTTGGGCTACCTTCGCAAACTCACTGATGGTGGCAACTACTATGCAAGTGACCCCTCCTGCCAAACCTTTGCCTTTGAGATGTGGAACACGCTGGCAGCTTTCAACTTTGGCATTAATATGGGCAAGGGAGGAAGTGGTTTGTACCCAGGATTAATGATTAACAAGGCACAAGATTGGGGGGGGGGGGGGGGGAGTAGTGATCAATGTGGCAACAGGTACTTTTCTTTTTTCACGCTCTCTCTACATATCCATGCCATCTCACGGCACCCAGACAATAGGTTTCTCCAACATGATTAAAACACTGCTCCAGCTTATACGGCACATGGGACCTAAACAAGTTTTAACTGATTGTATGAGCCTGGATCATCAGGTATACAGATATCCACCAGGTCTTGGCTGATACACTGGTCTTTCCAGGAATCAGCTTACAGAGGACCTTCCCACCGTCGCTGCTGGTTTGGCCAGCCCTCTGCTGAACACACCACAGTTTGCACTGCTCTCTGAGCACTATCGGAGACCTGCTCACAGGTTTTAGCAGCACAGGTTCACCTTTAACAGAGGTGGCCACTGGAATCTATTCTGCTCACCACATGTTAACATGTGCTGCGCTAACTTCTGTCTTCACATTGAGGCCCAGCCACAGGAACAGAAAAAATCCTGCAACTTTAAAAGAGTTTACCACAAGAACAGACACAGGATGAATTAAAGGCTTTGGAGTGCAAATGAAAGCAACTAGACACAGGTACCAACATGCAGCTGAATGGAAAGATTTACTCACCCACACTTCAGCCTGCACAGCAGCAATATTAAAAGTGGATGTGCTAGCTAGGATCCACAGCATTTATAGCCCAAGGGTCTACACCAGCCTCCTGGAGACCAAAGGCCCTTCCACTTGCCACTTCACATGGCCAATGATTACCCTCACCAAGTGTAAAACATCACAAAAAAAATCAATAGTTTAAAAAGACATGAACAAATAGGGAATCCATCACTTTCCTGGATAACTTCCAACAGTCAATCACCAAAAAACAATAACAACAAAAAAAAAACCCACACACTCAGGCATTTTATTTCAGTTCACATGGACTTTTCTTGCAGCCATTTATTTGTATTACACAGGTCTCCTTTATTATGTCAAAATTTCCTTTGGAAAAAGTAATTGTTAGTAGTCCCATTTCAGCCTCTTTTCAGTAAGCTAAACAGATGGAGTTTGCTTAGTCTTCAGTTTCCAAAACATTTCAGTAGCTCTCTTCTCTATCCTTCTCTCAGTATTTCAATTTTTCCTTTGCAACACTGATGCCGCTATTCTAACGTTCTGTTTCCTAAATGCTGGCTTCAGAGGTAGCAGACTGCTCCACTGACTGCCGCACCCTCTTTACACCCCCATCACCCTTTGGTCCAAGCATGACATTGGGAAGCCTTGTGGAGTTACCTGCCCGTTGTGCCCCTAAAAATCCCTCTCCAAGCTACTTCTTTCCAAACACCATCCTTGATGCAGAAGATAAGGCCGGAGCTTTCTGAACTGAGATTTATAACTCTGCATTTAATGCAATTAAGAACCTATTTTGTTGGCATCAGTCCAAATTAAGACCCAAAGCACTCTACAAGACTACCATATTCACTTTATTTACCACCTTGTCAACCTATGGCTCATCCTTAATTTCTCTCAACAGCAGTTGTATATCCATTCCATAACACTGATGGAAGTGTTGAACATCATCAGTCTTACTGCACATCCCCATGGACCCCATTTAATTAGGATTCACCATCTACAATGCCAAGACTTATCAGTGAACTCCAAAACAGCCGAAGATACTTCCTGTCCCCTGATGTTCCTTCCTCATAAATCATGGAACAGATTAGGGAACTCGGCTCATAATACATTTAAGAGGTGCTCTACAGACATTGCAGAACTCTGGAATTTTGGGGGACAATCATGTCTTTTGAGAGGAAGGGGGATTGAGTCAGACTGTCATGCAGCAGGAAATCAATGTCTACCTACTGACTGAACACCTTAGCTATGAGGTTATTTCTACCAATCAATCCATTTGTAGTCTCAAAAAGAAAAAAGCAGCCTTCTTCAGCAGGATTTTTCTCATATTTCATTTTTTAACTAATGCCAGGTAGAGACAGGAATAACTGAAATCTCTTGCAGTATCACTTTATGTCAGTACTTGACAAAAGGATGACCCATCGGCCTATGGTTACGCTGTTATCTCACTCCCCATGCAGCTGCCCTCTCCCACACTTTTGGGGTTTTCTTACCATTCCATGCAGCTGCCCTCTCCCACACTTTTGGGGTTTTCTTACCATTCCAAGATCTCCTGAACCACCCCTTCCAATACTCCTTTGATGTTTATTACTAGTAGATGCTGAATATGGCAACCACATCCCTCTATTCCTATTAAGTGCCTGGGAGATATTTTGCATGGCACAAGAGCATCATCCTTCTCCTCTCCCCTAAACACTGTATGAAATATTTATCCAACATTTTCCGCATCTTTTGTGGATGGTGAAATAGTTGATGGGCCTACACTTTTGTGGGGTTTTTTTTGGTTTTAGTGTTTTTTTTGTTTGGTTTGGGGGGTTTTTTGAGTCTTACAATAAAAAAACACAACACTTCTTTGCCCTCTCATATTCATGGACTTTTCCCCAACATTTTTGCCGTACTAGCATTCTACAAGTCAATTGCTATCTAGTTTTTTTTAATCAATCTGTCATATTACATTATTAACTGTAATCTTTTAGATTTGTGACATCATCTTAGCAGGCCATTATATCCTTTTTATGTTCTGTAATATCCTTGTATCCTTTTGTGCCAGTGGCTACAAAATATTCAGTCACAGGCTATTTTACTGAATTCCGTACACTGTCACTCCTTTTCCCCCTCCATTCTCTCTTTCCTTTCCAAGAAACCCGCTTATCAGGCAAAAATTTAAAGTTTGAAAGCACAACTAAGATCCAAAAGACTACGACTTGAGAAGCAGCTACAAGAATCCTCTGCTGTGTCACAGACTACCCATATAGTTCTTTCTTTTGGTAGAGGTGACAGTTTCTTGCTCTTACCTACTTCTCTAAACCTCTGAAGAGGAGTAACTGTCAAATGTATCCCTCTCCTCAGTCTTATTTGGTTAAGCATACAATAGCCAGCAGGGAGCAGAAGTGACACCACTGGTATGAGATACTCTGTAAATCACAGTACCATCACCCTTTTACAATTTAAGGGGCACCTTCCTCAGTGAAACAAATGCTCCAGCACAGAGCCCAACCCTTTCATGACAGTTTATACACAATCTCTGCTGCCTTAATTAACAAAGGCCACTACATCCTCACACCTGTGTTGTGATGCATCTTATCCCTAGGGTCCAGGGGAAAACCACGTGTCAACTTGATGGGGCCACCACGGACAACTGTGGAGGAGAGGGATATAAAATTCTTGATCTTAGTCCCAGGATCAGGGGGCAGAGCACAAAGTCAAAAACAACTTTCAACTCCCTCTCCCCGAAAGCACTTAGGTTTAGTTACTGCATTCAAACAGCAGTCCTTTAATCAAGGAGTCCTGCTTATTCATGAGGGGATCTGTAGCTAGACAAACCTTTCAAACACTAGTTCTGCCATCTGGCAACAGCACTGAGACTTGTTCCCAGACACGCACAGAGCCGGTAATTGCCCTCACGTGGAATTCCACAGCACTGCAATTGTTTTAGCATTTAAATCTCCATGAGCTCCAGATGTGCATTTTGTATCTTTGTGGGGGGAAAAAGGTACCACAAGTTGCCACAGATTTTCCTCCCTCCCTCCAAATACTTTTCATTTTGCTCTCAGCAGTTACTTCAGTCTTCTTCTACAGCAGGTGAACATGGAGGTCTGCAGATAAGGATAAGTATCTTAAAGAATCCATACCAAGGAAGCAAAAGCATTGCATTTCTCCCCTGCTTTCCTCATTTCCCTGGATTTGGCATTCTGAGCAGGTGCCCAGCTGGGAACACAGGTATTCTGGGGGATTGCTTTGTTGGCTTTTCTTTTTTTCCAACTCAAATTAATTTCAAAGCACGATGAAAAGGTCATAGAGGTAACCTCTGCTAAAAGTGGCACCTTCAAATTCTTCAAATGATACATTTAAGAGAAGGGGTGTGGGGGGAGTGGAGGGGAAACAGAACTTAGAGACTTACATTTTGCTTCAGACAGATTCTGATTAGGTGACCAGACCAGCATGCCGAGATTCTCTCTCTCCTGACTTCGCCTTCCAAGTTTGGCTGAAGAGAAAACAGATACAGACCAAGTTACAGAGAAAGTCTTGTTTCAGATGCAAAATGGATACAGAAGTGACTTATTAGACATCTGTAGCTTTTAATCAAGCTATGAAACCCATCTGTAAAGTCAAAACCCCATCTTCCCATTCAGACCTGAGGCCTTTCCTCGTTTCTCCAATACATCACCCTATATATAACATGACAGATACAGCACACTCACCCTCTTTCATGCATTACACTAAGAAGCATAAGTTAGATCTAAATTAAAAGTTAATTGGTGTTTCTCTTCCAGCATACTTGATTATTTTTCTTCCAGCCATTGTTAAATGAAAAAGGGAGGAGTTAGGCTCAGGCAGAAGGCTCCAAGCCCTTAATGCTGTGAGTTTAACATGCACTTAGGTTAACATTTCAGGATAAGCACAAGCACAAACCTCCTGGATTTCAACTTTGAGTCTCCTCCCCTGTCCCAACAGAGCCCTCCTGCCCCTCCATCTCCCATACAGGCAGGAATGTCATCCCAAGCAACACCAGGGGTCTCGGATCAGAATCGGGTCCTTCGCTCAACTGCCCAAGGGAAATTCTGGTGCATTCACACCCTCTGTGGGCACACGCACACACACTCGGGAGAACAGGTCCATTTTTAACCAACATAACACTTCTTCAGCATGAGAGCACTGAAAGCCTTAAGTCAAAAAGCACAGCTGCACTTAACTTGAAAGAGCAATGTCAAAGCTAAGGTAAGTTTCAAGCAGCAAATTCTTGCGAATCTGCTGCTCTTCAGGCACACACAGTAAGAGAGTTTCCAGAACAAGGCAGTCGTGAGAGAAGGAGGAGAAGAGAGAGAGAGAAACTCGCTGTGTTGAGTCAGCATGCACAGCCAGCTCAACTACCTGCCCTGGCCAAGAGAAACTTGCAGGTCTGGTTATGAATGGGTGCCTACATGACTGCTTCCACTACAAAGCTTCACGCAATGCTAAAGGCTTGCACAATATTTCAGTGTGATGCTATTTTCTCTGCACTGCACTAGAAACCATCACCTTATGCTACCTAAAAAAACACAAGTGAGAAAAGATCTAGCAACAAAAAGGGAGCGATGCCAGGACACTCCTGTCTCGGGTCACAGAGAATAAAACCAGAACATTATCTGCTCTTATGCTTCTACTGGAGCAGAGGCAGAAGCCTGTCACCACCCAACTTCCGGTCCTCCAAAGAGATCAGAAAGCTTAGCAATTACAATACTATGAATGCTCATGTTTTGACTGTTTTTAACACCGAATCTGCTCAGCCTAAGAGCAGTCAGGGCAAGGTGATGAAAATAATCTAACATTAAAGTCTAAATAGTATTTACAAAAAAAAAAAAAAAAGAGCGAGAGGAACCCCCCCACACACACACACGCAACCAAACAGTCAGCAGGTCTTATTTACACATTAAACTAACGATTTTTACTCCCAATTGCCTAAACATTGTAATTTACCCTATTTCTCAAGCCTTACCAAAATGAAATAGGAAGTTTATTTTCACTCATTTCTCAGTTTTCATGGCAAAACATCACGATTATATATTTTTTATACATACATAGTTGGGTGGTTTTTTGGTTTTTTTTAAATGACTAGCAACTGCACATACCAGATACTTTGTGCACTGTGCATTTTCATTACTGTTACACTAGGCAGAAAAACAGAAGCGAGAAAAGACAACAGCCTCTGGTAGAGAAAGATGGGGGTGGAGACCAGGTTTATATGTAGAATGCAAAAAGTGTCTGAATTTAAAAATCACAATAGTCAAACTCTGTATAAAAAAAAGTCTTGAAACATTTGGGATTAAATTTTACTTGCTCCCCCAATTCAAGTCATAGATCAGAAATGCAAAGAAAAAGGCAACCTCAAACCTCCCCTTCATCAGCTTCGGCTCCCCACTCTCCCTACCACAGTTTGGCCTGTTATTTAGCTTAGCATTTGAACATATTTGAAACGTGCAAGGAGAGAAAAGACTGACTCTCCACCTTGAAACTGCTTTTCAGCATAATGCAAGTTCCATAAAAATACCTAAAGAAAAGGCAGAAATCACCAATCAGGTCTCCAGGAACAGTTAAACATTTGCAACACAAATCCTAATACGCTTCCTCACCCCTAGTAACCTCTAATCCACCAGACAATATTTAGGAGCCTGTTGCCCCCGTTCCCTGGCAAGGCTTCGCTCTACAGCAAGTCGCCAGTGAGGCTTCGCCTCGGTCCTCCTCCACTGCGCACGTCCCTGTCGCTTCTCGTGCCCCAGCTCCTGGTGCGTGTCTATACTCCTCAGCGAGCCAGTCCAGCTCACTAAACTGGCAAAATACACCTAACCCAGGAAAGAGAAAAGGTCTTCTGCCAATTTAGCATGCTGAACTGGCTCCCCAAGGTGTCAGGCAAATGCCACGGCCAGGGCAAAGGAGCCTGGCTGTCCCCATCAGGAGCGGGAAGCCGTCAGTCTGGCTCACCTGTAACGTGGAATTTCGGCTCAGTTAAAACACCGTGTCAGAGTCTGGGGCATTACAAAGGGAGCTTCATAGCCTTCCCGGCTGTGAACAGCAGCTCAGCGTGGAAGCTGGCGGCTAGCATGGAGAGGTGCGCGGGGCCCCACAGCGCCAAAGGAACCATGGTTGCTCAACACCCTCCTCATCCTCCAGAGCTCAGTCCCCAGTGAGCACCTACGACCTTCCCTCTGCAAAGGGAGCACTTCAGGTCAGCAGCTACCTCTATTCAAGCCTCACATCTCCTCTACGCGCCAGGACAGTGCACTCTCCTGGGCCTCCCTTAAACAAGAACTTAATGCAGATGCAGAGTTTTATGCAACTCTCAGGACACCCCTTCTCCCTCCCAGCTTTTTCCCTCCACCTTCCTCCAGCTTCGCAGCAGCAACCAGCCAATTCACAGTGTTCATAACGGGGTGTATCACAGTACCTCCGGCATTGCTGCAGCATCTCTCCCACCCCTGCCTGCCCACCCAAGCCCATATGCATTCCTCAGCCTTCCCACCTCAGCGGAGGTAGAGGCAGCGTGAAACACGCTGCATGGTTAAGTTAAAAGTCATGCTTCTCCTCTCTGCAAAGGATACAAGGGCCTACAAAGGTAGAAGCACAGGGGGTGTATGTGGTGGTGGGGGATCCCTCCAAACATCCACAGAGGCCAAGAATCCCCCTTCCCCCAAACATCACAGGTGACTTATCCCCAGCTGCCCAGCTCCTCCACCTTCCAACATCACACTCTCCCCAGCGCCCCTTTCCCAAGCCCCCGGACCCCGCGTTCCCTGCCAAAGACAAGCGAAACAGGCTCAGCTGCCTTCTCTTCCTGGGAGTCCAGTGCTGCCCCGCTCCCCAATTCACATCGCACATGTATTCTTGCTACGTGACACAGCAAGGAACAGCTTAAGAGCTTGCTCAGAATTTGGAAGCCTATTAAAATGATTATTTTAGAGTAATACCCAAGGGGGGGGGGGGCTTATATCACAGTTTTGCAGAGCAGTCATTACAGTCCATATCTTTCTGAGCACAGCCAAGCCACAGGGCATGCCAACACGGAGCAATGCTATCCTTCCCAGGCCCCAGGCTTTGGGTAAAGGATACCACAGTGGGGTGAACTCGCTCTACATTTTAGTAAGAAAGCTAAATCGACATAACCCATTATACATTTTATATAAAAATACTCACATAAGGAGGGCAAGGGTTACTCTTTTTTAGAGTAACAGATCAATTTAAGATCAATGAGGTTTGCTCATTTAAGCAGCTGCAGTTAAACCAGTGCAACTTGTGTTCAGAGAAGCCATATATTAGCAGATAAGATCACCTGACATTTCAGTTAATCCTGCACTTTCATCTACAGTACCACTGGGTACCTGTAAAGTCTCTGCCATAGCCAACAGTTCCCTATCACGAGTGTTGTGGGAACAAACACTTCCGAATCCTTTTCTCACTGCTGCTCACATCAGGGCCTGCAAGCTTGCTGCCTCTCCTGCTTGTCCTGAGTCGTATCTGGGAAGAATTGTGGATCCTTGTACAACCTCAACAGAAACATCTCCTGCTACAACAAGCATCCCCTAAACTTTGTCCCAGTGCCAAAATTCACCAGGGGTGCAAGCTCCTACTGCCCTTCCCCAAGCAGAGGTGTACCCCCGCTCTGGGCGCAGCACCACAGTGCTTTTTCCTCAGAGCAGTTCCCATCCTTCTCTCCTCCCTCATCCCCAGAACACACCTCTACCTCATTTCTCCAGTTGCATAGACAGCTGTTTGAGGGACCGTACACTGAACCAGAAGAAGAAACTGATCCAGGTTAAAACTAACTCTGTAAAGAAAAGGTTATTTTGAGAGTTGGGCCCATTTACAGGTCTGATTTACTGCCCAGCCAACAAACAATTCAGCTGGTAAAAGACAAGATGAGGCACGGCAGGAAGTCATTAAGCCAGCATTAACCTGGAGGAAAAGAAAGGGTTGGGGGGAGCTTTTTTGGTAAAAGCTGTGGAGTCACATCTCAACAACAGCATGTAACACTGCATGTAGGAACGCACTGTTTGCACAGCAGAAAGAGCAGGAGCAGTCTTACTCCCAAACATCTGTCTGTCCAATTTTCACTTGCATACAGATACAGAAAGGTGTCAGCACCGCTCTCCCACCACCAACCATAAAGTTTAACGCCTCAGGGGTAAACTCACTTTAGACCCCATACCTGAGCGATCCCAGCTAGCACAGGAAGAAGAGAACAAAAAATAAAGTGAGAACAAAGAGATTTCTGCCAATGCGATGAAACCCATCCCTTCTTCGCAGAGGCACACTCCTCTGCTCCATCTGCTCCAAGCCAGAGCACAGAGGTTCAACCCTGCCAAGGCCCTCTGGGGAAAGAGAGGAGAAAGTGCCACTTGCAAGTTCCTTGCAAAGAACTTTAAGAACACCAAGCCCTGAATGCCCTTGGGAATCCTCCAACACGTCTCCTGGTCTACCAGGGCTCAGCCCAGAGTCAGCACCCCCTCCTACACCAAGGAACACCATCTCCAGCTGAAGTCAACAAGACCTATCTATTTCAATAGCAGAGGGATCAGGCTCCACCGCTTTTGAGCAGCACCCAAACCTGATATACAGCCTAACAAGATAGGCATGCATCTCGCATCTTAAGGGATCTCCAGCAGATACTGTAGTTTTTTTTTTTTTTAGGCAAACTTCAGCTGTATTGGTGCTGGAGTCAGGTTTTAAGCATAAGCACAGTGCTGAATGCGCAGCAGAGTTTGTCATCATTAATGCATTTGTGTTGACATGAAACCACAGATCCTTGTTCAGGCTCTCTCCAGGGCCAGCTGAGAGCAAAGACATGCGTGTGCGCCCTGCAGGCTCCTCAGCCACCACACTTGGCAGAGTTTCCACAGACAGACAACAAAGCAGGACCAAAAGCAACAAGTGCACTTCTCTCCCAGCCTCCGCCAGGGTGCTGTGAAGTCAAGGCTCCTGTTCGGGGAAGGGAAGTGAACAAACCTCCAAACAGATGCTACCTAAGGACACTAGCACATAAGCTGTGCCACATGCTTTCAGGCTCCTTTCCAGGTCAAAGCACCTTCCTCACCCTTCTGACCCCTCCCAATACCAAGTTAGCCACAAAGCAGCTATGCTCAGTTCAGAAGGAAAGCGGTGCCTGGCATTAGTACCATCCCCTTCATCCCACCCACATCTCTTCCCAGAAAGATGAACTCAGAGCCCCTGAAGAACTGAGTCACAAGGCCGAAGGGTGAAGCTATGCTTCACAGGTTGAATCCATCCAGCACCTCACTGCTTCCAAAGGGAGAGGAGGTCCCGCTCAGCCAGCGTTTCTCTGCTCTCCTGACACATGCTCCCTGCCTCCCTCCCCAACTTGTGTTGACTCCAGCATTTATCTGTCCCAAGCCAAACTAACCTGGCAAAATAAAAAGCAAAACAGCATTTTTCTGAGTTACTAAATCAAATATAGCTCACTACAAGATCAGACAAACACCAGAGTGGGCGCAAAGGGAGGAGCAGGCCCACGCAGATGGGGGCCTCTCTCTGCCTTAACGCAAAGCTTCACCCGGACACTACAGTTCAGGCAGCACCACTGCAAAGGGAGGGAGGGAGGCTCTCTTTCCCCTTATGTCAGCACAAACAGCCACAGAGTCATGTGACAAACCGGAGCAGGGAATCTACCTGGGCTAAAAAAAAAGCCTAATCCAACAAAACAGCAGTTAGCTTTAATCAGTTCCCAATTTTCTACCGCACACCTAAGAAACAAGGAAGAGGAATGAGAAGCTAGGGCTAGGCAGGACACCTCCCCTCAAGAGCAGCACTGGTGCACACTGCTGCCTTAAGAGCTGCCCATGGAATTACAGCACAAACGAAGGATGGAGGAAGGTCCCTGGAGCCAGGCAGCAGGGCGAGAAAACCCGGCCACCTGAGCAGAGCCCAGCACTGCCCGGCTCCCTGCTGATGCCTCCAGCTGCACTTTTCTGCTCCAAGTTAGAGATGAAACATGCTAGAATAAACTCAGGGAGAGCTGAGGCCTCTCAAAGAGCCACCGATCACTTTGTCACCTGTGTTTTGCTTCTGTGCAACACAGCGGTGCCAGCTCCCGCTTGAGTTTCTGTACTTGGAGGGAGCTGCTGCGTCTCGCGGCTCTCCAAGGATGCTGCATGTTCCAGCTGTGGCTGGGAGCCATTCAAGAGCTGCTCTGCACTTCCCTTTTGGCACCTATTCTGACCCCTCAGAGAGACGATCCCAGTCTCCTGCCGATGCCAAGACACACTTTATTCCCAGTTCCCTCTTCGCGAAGTCAGGGAGGAGCTCTGCCGGGAGGGTTCCCAGCTTTCTTCCTTCTCCAAAGCCCTTTGAAGAGTCTCAGATGCGATTTTTTTTTGTTGTTGCTGTTTGCACAAGGCATTTGAGAGCTATTGAAGACCTCTGTGAGCTCCACAGAAGGCAGAACACTCTGTCACATATCACTGTTTGAGAGCACTGCAATGCTCATCATGAAAAGCGGGAATTTGCAGCCAGTAAGTTCCCCCATCAGTTAAAACAGCAAAAGGTAACTCAGAAAAGCAAGGCCACTGTCTGGTGCTTGATACAGACACATACTTCTATACTTTCTTTGGAAGGCAAACATCAGCACATCACCTTAAGTTTAAAAAACATTTCCCACAGAAGTATGGGGCATTCCGTAGGTGCTGGTCCTTTTGGGAAGCAACAAGTAAAAAAAAAAAAAAAAAAAAAAAGATTTCCAAATATAAACAATATATTTCATTAACAGTTATGAAACTTTACACAACTAAGATCGAAATCCTCAAGGTACATGGTGGCAAGATTCCCACCTACAAAGGCTATTGCATTACTAACAGCACTTACTGATCCTTCCACATCTGGTATTAACTCATCTTTAAATCCCATATTGCAGGGTTTAAAAAAAAAAAAAATTTTAATATGTAACCCTCACCACTATATATAAAATTTGCATTGTATAATACTCAGAGGTGCATGGATTTTATTGTTTGGGGAAAAGCTGGAGCTAGTGTATAATAAGTTAGATGTTGAATATTGCTTAATGCAGTTTCGTACACTTCCAGTGAAGTGAGATTAGAAAAGTGCTTCCATTCCCAACTCTATTTGTTTTATCCGTGCAGTCCTTATACTTATCGCACAGAGTAAAAACCCCTGTTTACAGTACCCATGATGACTGTTAAACAAAATAAGACAAGGGAGGCGCTGGCTCCCATAGTTTGAAAAACTTGCTCTGGTTCATTGATATTACTCAGACTCACACTGTAATTGAAAAGGTCCAGCTGCACTACAGCAAAATGCCTATGTGACACAAAAGAATTCAAACAAAACAGGGAGAGAAGAAAAGCTTTCTCCACCCTCCTTCCCTGTTGGTGGCATGAGTGTCTCGAGCAGCAGCTCAATGACATTTGGAGAACTCCGCTGCACATCTCCGCTTCCTTTTGCATGTGACTTTTCCCCAGGTCAGCAGATAATGCTTGTGACCCCCCTTTCATTTGTATTTGCTGAGAACTGCCTCAATTTAGTAGCTGGCACCTCATTGAAATACCTTCTTTGTACACACTGCAGCAGCATTAGATGTAGCAGAACATTTTAAACTGGAATTCTGCAAGTTAGGGAATGTTTTTTAATTAAGAAGTTATAAATTAAGCAGTGGTTAGCTCTTCCTATACATGAATACACCCGACTGATGCTATAATCTATATGCAAATAAAGTTCTGAGGGCATTTTTGTATCCGCCTAGGGAAACAAAGGCTACTATTTAGGTTTCTAAACAGAGCAGCAGCACTGGAAATGCAGACCAAAGGGGCCTTATTGCTTCAGAATAACTGTAGGTGCTGCACTACAAAAAAGTATTGCACATTACAACAGTGTGAAAGATATTGCTTTAAAATTACCCAGTTAAAGATTAATCATCCAGCAATGATTACAAAGGTCACTTTGCAGTGATAAAAATTATTACCGTTAGAAGAGCTGCAAGAGAAAATGAGAAAAAAGTGGATAGCAATGGTTTCCCTTTTTAAGGTAAAGAAGTTCAGCCTATATTAAGTCTGAACTTCACATTTTCAAGTTTGTTTGTTTGTTTAAAAAACATATGTGATCCAAGATGCCTTTTTAGTTTAAGAGCTAGCAATAAAGCAAGAGCTTTGGCCTACATTTTGCCCACAGCCCAGGCCAGACTGAACAATAAAGCCAGAGCAGATGTTGAGGCCTCGCCTTGATTTTTTTTTTTCCTGAATGAGTCCACTCATTCTTTCCGGCAAGCAGGTGGCACCAATGTGCAGCCATAGATGAGGTCTGAATAACAATACAAGCAAAAAGCCTTTCAATATGTACTCTAGGTGTGTAAAATTATTTTTTATACATGCACGCAACTCCAACCCATGCAGCGAGTTCTGCACGCACAAGCCCCACAACCCATACGGGAGAGGGAATTACAGTATCATAACCCCAGAAGCATGAGCATGCCCTCCTCTGTATTGAAGATCACACCTCAGCTAATCACACCACGCTTTTGTCTAGACATGGCCAGGATTTTATACTGAAAGGGGAAAGGGCTTGAGTTTGTTTAAAGAGACAGTTGAAGGATAAAATTAAGAGGTGAAAATGGATGTCTGGATAAGATTTTATAATAATGGGCCTTGGAAGACTTTTAAAATGTAAAGATTTTCATCTTTTTTTTTTTTTTTTAAAGAGGAAAGCAAGTAACTGTATACTACAGCAATCCTGAATATGGGGGGGGGGGGGGGGGAGGGAACAGGACAGACAGACAGAACACAGGCAGAACCATGCAAAAGCCTGCAGTTCACACATCAGGTGGGAGCTACCAAGCACACCTGCCCATCCGAAGTGCGTTTCTCCCTCCTCCAATATTATCAAGAGCAACCTCAACCTCCCTGGACTGTGCTTCGGACCTGCAGTAGCTCCAAAGCTCCATCAGATGAACTGGGACTGGGCAGACCGGCCAGCAGCAGCAGCAAAAGAAACTGCCACGAGCAGGGCCTCGTGGGTGCTGCACTACCACCCCACACCCCACGACTGCCACGTGGGGCCCCGCATGCCCCATGCCCTGCCACCACCTCAGCGGGGCAGGAACTAGGAAGCCCTGGCAGGTGGGTCCCCCCCCTCCACCCACACCACTACCACCGCATGCCAGAAAAACAAAGCAGGACCTTGAGAGCTATGCGATGAGCCATTTTGAAATTTGTTAAAAATAAGTAAGTGTGCACACACACGATTCGTTCCAGGAGCCAAGCAACAAACTGTTGGTTTCTGTTTAAGCAGTCTCATAACCCTGCCCCAACAAGAAGAGATTTCCTTCCTTCCCTCCAGATCATCCTTTTCCACTTTCATTTAGGTGACCAAGAAATCAGAGGCATGGCTACACATATGCAAGAAAGATTCAACTACAGAGTCTAAATGTACAAAAAAAGAGACAATAACATAGCACGTCTCCCTCAAGAGCCATGTTTCATGGTGCTGACAAATATCTAGGCACTGCCAAATCTATCTGAAGCCAAAAGGCTTACTGATGAAGGAGCAAAGATAAGGCAAACATCTTCCTCTCTTTCCACCATACCAGATTTTAATTCTGCTCCCTCCCCTGTCCCTTGACAGTCACCAACTCCTACAGACGCAGCTCCACGCTCATGCAGTCTCCCGTTTCTTTACTAGCCAGCCCTCAGCTCTTCCTACCCATTGCACAGGGTCCTCCATCATGTTCCCTTATTCCCAGCAAGGGCAGCTGTTCTGGCCCAGTCCTGCCCAGTATTCACTGACAGTGCTTAGGAATAAAGTATTAGACCAGGACAAGCACAGAGAGACTTCCCCAGCCTGGCACTGTATCTGCATCATTGGATTTAACGACCCTTCATGGGGGGGTGGGGAGTCCATCAAATTGTCTAATCCTTTTTTGAACCCATTTGTAATTTTGGCATCTACAACATCCTGTGGCAGAGTGCTACAATTTAATTATATGTTTATTGTCTGAAGAAGAACAAAGCCAGCCCATGCACGCACTCCCTTCTCGGCTCTAAGGCTGCTACCCAGTCATTTCATTTGGTGGCCCCATTTCCTGGCTTATGAGAAGCAGAAAATAACTGTGCCCTATTCACCTCCTCCATGTCTCTTACTGCTTTGCAGACCCTCTGCCACACTCATCTCAGCCCAGACTGGCTTGGAAAACAGACTACTATTCTGTCTCTCCTTATAGAGAGAAGGAGCTCCGAGAAGCATGTATGCGTGGGGAAGGGATGGAAATGGGGCACAACCAGAACTGCATACAGTGTTCAAGAAGAGGGTACACCACAGGATTTATAAAACATGCCATAATGAGGCTCTGTTTTGTTTTCAGATGCTTTCATAATAGCTTTCAACAATACTCTTGCCTTTTCACTATTACCATCAAGTTGATGAAAAAGCCAATATGACTCCCAAGATCTTTATCTGGAAAAGCAACAGCTGATTTAGAGACCACTACTGTATACATGTAGTTAAGGGTTGTTCCACCCCCACCCCCCCAAATACTAACTTAGCACATAAGTGTCACCTTTCATTTTTATTGCCACGCTGTCACAGGACTGAAGAAGCTGCCCATTCTCCCCATTGAGTATCAACACTCCCCCATTACCCCCTCCCCTCTCTCGCATACTTCTTCTTTACACTGTGACAAAAGGACAATCCAGCTGTTAATAGTTTAAAAAAGCAACAAAAAAAAACAAAAAAAGATCTGTCATTTGAAATGGAGACTACACAAGAGCTGTTTTATTCGAAGAGTGAGAAGTGCACAGTGGCTCCTCTACAACCCCAGGCTCCAGGACACCTCTGGCTTCCCAGAACTTCTTCCCCCAGAGGAAGACATGGGGCAAGGAGCAAAAAGTCAGAGGGTTTCACAGACCTTGCAGCTCCCCCATCTCCTTTTCAGTTAAAGCAGCAAAGCTGGAACACAGAATCACAGAATCACTGAGGTTGGAAGGGACCTCTGGAGATCATCCAGTCCCACCCCCCTGCTCAAGCAGGGTCACCTAGAGCACAGTGCACAGGATCACATCCAGGCGGCTTTTGAATATCTCCAGAGAAGGAGACTCCACAACCTCTCTGGGCAACCTGTTCCAGTGCTCTGTCACCCTCACAGTGAAAAAGTATTTCCTCATGTTCAGATGGAACTGTCTGTGTTTCAGTTTGTGCCTGTTGCCTCGCGTCCTGTCGCTGGGCACCACTGAAAAGAGTCTGGTCCCATCCTCTTAACACCCTCCCTTCAGATACTTGTACACATTGATAAGATCTCCTCTCAGCCTTCTCTCCTCCAGGCTAAACAGGCCCAGCTCTCTCAGTCTTTCCTCATAAGACTGATGCTCCAGTCCCCTAATCATCTTTGTAGCCCTTCGCTGCACTTGCTCCAGTAGTGCCACATCCCTCTTGTACTGGGGAGCCCAGAACTGGACGCAGTACTCCAGATGTGGCCTCACCAGGGCTGAGTAGAGGGGGAGAATCACCTCCCTCGACCTGCTGGCAACACTCTTCCTGATGCACCCCAGGATACCATTGTCCTTCTTGCCCTTTTTGAAGACTGGGGTGACACTGGCTTTCTTCCAGTCTTCAGGCACCTCTCCTGTTCTCCAGGACCTTTCAAAGATGATGGAGAGTGGCTTAGCAATAACATCCACCAGCTCCCTCAGCACTCGTGGGTGCATCCCATCAGGACCCATGGATTTGTGGGTGTCAAGTCTGCTTGTCTGAACAGGAATTGGGGGGAGGGGAACAGAGCTTTTATTTCTGCTCAGGAAAGATACACCCAGCTTTAGAAAGCACTGAATCACCTTATCCATAGAACAGATCTGCAGTTTCCCCTGTAAAGCTTCGAACTTGGCCTCATAGGCCTGCACAAGCATTGGCAACCCAAACATGCAGCATTTTACTCATCTTTCCCACACACTAAGGACCAGCTGGCCTGTTTCTATTGCCCAATGCAAGAGGGGGGGGAAAAAAAAAAAAAAAAAAAACACACCACAGTAGTCTCAAGTGTTAGCAAAGCGGATAGATTACTTTTTGGTATTTTTAGCAACACCTCTTCCCTTCTCACCCCTCCAAAGTTCACATGACAGCATCCTTTTGAGATAGCTTACACCGATAAGTGGAAGTAAGGAGTGCCTAGAAAGTGCCAGTGTTATAACATGCAGATCTCTGCTTAACAAAAAGTGACTGTTTTTTTTTTTTTTCATCACATTTCAAAAATCCTTGCCAAGGGATAATCAAAAGCAGATCTGACTAACCAGATCCTGGAGTCCAACAAGTATGGGGTGTGGGCACCTCTCTTCCTCCCCTCCCTAGCATCTTAGGAGTTCAGAAAAATCGTAACTAGCTGTGCTTGAAGGCTTATAAATGAAGGCTGCTGGAGGAATGCATCATTCACTGTTACTGTTTGGAAAGACAGTACTGTGAAGGACATGCAGATAGGATGCTCTGGTGTCTCAGTCTGGACAAGAATCCATCAAAAAGGTCGAACTACAGAGAAATGTCATTCTGTTGTACTCTTGCAGTACCAAATCACTTCACACAGCAGAATGAGTCAATCAGCTAAGCTGTTATTCTCTTAAAGCCAGGTCAAATACCAACACTTTGGAAGGCCCTAACCAGACAAGCCATAGTGCTAAAACCCATTACATGGAAGTTGTAGACACGCATCTTCCAAATCCAGCTCTGTGCTGGGAAGAAGCTGAACAGCCAGGAACAGTAACATCACTGCACTTCCTTGCTGGAGGTGACACCCTCAAAGATGGGCAGAATTAGACCCTGGAAGCACTCCCAGGATATGAGCTGCCTTCAGGGAAGTCCTACCTTTTTAATGGCTAGCTGATTCCCACCACCCACCCCCAGCTACCCATGAGACCCCCTCTGCAGTGATGGCTCACTTGCTTAACAGCTGCTGAAACATAAGATGTAACAGTGAGTTAAGAAAGACTCAAAAATTTACCCCAGTGCTTGGGCTGCAATTTGCAGTGGTTCAACCACTGCAGCAGCAGAAATAGGAACTTTCAAGCTCAGGGTAGAGAGGTGGGGGCAAGGACCACTGCAGCCATCCACTGGCCCAGCTGGCAAAGTCAATGCTACAAGGTGAGTGACCTACATTAATCCAGCCAATGATACCTGAAGCTAGTTTTGTAGAGCCCATGCAAGTGGCTCAGCTGGCGGAGTGGTAGAGACAGTAACCTCTGACAAGGGGGCACAGGCTTCTACCAATGCAGCAGTCTCCAGAAAAAGCCACCTGTGCTCAGGCCAACATAAGCATAAGAGAAGCTTATATATCAAATCCCACCCAGCAATCTGAGTCATGCACCAATGCAGTGCGCAAGTAAAATCAACAGGGCTGTGAACATGCCCGGTTTAACCCACACAAATCCGACTTTCAAACATCTGTGACAGTTATATATCCTCCTCTCACCCCCATCATGACAGTCTTCCAGGTCTTTATCCTCACAATACCCCTACCAGCATATGAGAGCTATTAGCAACAGGCACTAAAAAGCTGAGTGCCTGGCTCACGGGAAGCTGAGCCAGGTTTCCTGGGCCCTGTGCTAGTGCCCTCGCTACAGGACATCCTTCCCCATCATCCCACTCTCAGAAATGCTGAAATCAAATAGGAACCCATAAATAACACATTTAATATTACAAATCAATTTTTTTAAATTCCAAACTGCTTCCAGCTCTCTTTGGAAATGACAGTTGTATTCATTAGCTCGCAAACTCCAAGGCACAGACAGGCCCTTTTTGTTCCATCTGCACAGGGCTTGGCTCAACAGGATACTGGGTGCTGTAATGATAATATTAATTCCCCAAAACAAAGTCAGATTTAACATGCCCTTGAAATGCAGGCAACCCTTGAAAGCTACTGGACCACATTTTTCCTACAGATTTCACAAGTTAGTTTGTTTTTTCCCCATTTTTGACAACCTGAAGACATTTTAGTAAGGGCTATATTTAAAATGCACCTAACAATCATGATGGACCCTATAATTTTGTTTTTAGTCTTTTAGTAAAACTCAAACATTATCCAAAACAAATTTCCTGGTTCTTCTCCCTCTCTTTCCCCTCACCTTCAAAAGACTCAGAACTAGTTTGTCTTGCACCTACATGAATTTCAGAACAAGAAAACTGTAAGATAGCTACAAGAGACACTAAACCCTTAATTCATCATTGCTCTGCAGCAAGCGGTGCCTTGCCCTCATTCTGCATTGCTGTTCTCCTCATATTCTCACCTCACACTGAACATAAATGACCCTAAAAGGTACCAAGTTACAGTGAACCAAACCTTGGAGAACACATGCTCTCTCCAACAGGCAGCAGCAAGGGCACTAGCAGCTCAGAGCAGACCAGAAGCACAGAAGAGGGACACACAGCCCTGCAAATATGTTGGATTTTCCTGAGATGCCTTTTCTTTAGGATTAGGAGCGTTCCTTCCGCAGCACCAGTATTTGCATACCGCAGCATTTACAAAGAAATCAATTAGGACACAAGAAGGTGAACACAAAAAGAGAACACTAATGCTTGGGGCACTCCACCAAAAAAGCACACTGCTTTCTGCCCTGCTTAGATGCTTTGGGGAAAAGCAAACCAGTTAAGACTTATAAACATATAAAGCACAATCCCCTTCCCCTCCTCATTTAATGAAGAGGGTAGAAGTTTGCAGAAGCAAGGCCCTACAAGCACTCTAAAACGCAATAGCCACGTGGCGAGCATCAGGAGCAGAACTTGCATAAAGAGCCAACAGGCAGCACGAAACAGAGGGGAGAAGGCTGGAAAAGCCCATGCAGCCAGGAAAAGGGGGAAGGGGAAACCAAGCCTTATTCCCAAGCCATCGCTACAGGGAAGAGAGCACTAAGGGGGCCAAGGAAGGCTACGCAGATAAGAAACCGGAGAGAACACCAGCCTGGCCATGTGGATAAATGGAGGATCCAAGACCCTGCTAGAAGGAGAAGAGTGCGGTTTGGTAGAAAGATGAGGGTGGAACCTGCTTTGGCTCTACCCTGGGAGGGGGAGGAGAAGGAGGAGGAGGAGCCGCCGCCAGGCAAAGCAAATGAAGTTGGTTTGCACAGCATTTACCTGCACTGTAGCACCTCTCTTCCACCACTGCAACACGGTCCTCCCTCACACACACATTGATACACAGACACAAAATTAACTTTATTTTACTGTGTTCAGGGCCATTAGTCTTTCCAATCTGAGGACTGAGATCCTATTCAGCACTTAAATGCCTCTTTACTGAGGCTGAAAATTCTTCAGTTTTCTCCAATTAAAAAAATATATCCCTTTTAGGTTTAATTCATGCTCAGGGCAAAACAACCCCTCTCCTTCTCTCCAAAAACCCTCATCTGAGTCAAAGAACTCACAGAGCATCCTTGCCTGTGCAAGTGCCTAAAGGTCTCATTTTCCTTTCCCACAAATTATATAATGGGAACAGCCAGTCCCCAGCAGCTGTTCGACAGGAATACAGCTGTGCCTCCTCAGTCATCAATTATGCTGCCCCACATTGTACTGGGCAAATTCAAAATGTGGCTACCAAGCTCATATTCTTTATCCAGTGGTCACTATCTCCATAAAAGCAACATCCAGCTCTGCTCATGGCACCATATGGAGCTCCAGGCTCTGAAGGAGGCATTACACACTTGTTCCTGTCCTCCTCTATCCAGTGCTACTAACTTGATCGCTCTGGAGCACTTTCTCCACACCATCACCTTCCCACTTCAGTGACCCAAGCAACCCCTCTCTTGTTCTGCCACCAGGAAGTCACTTCAAATCCAAACCTCAGCTCCCCTACTTATAGAAAAGTATACAATGGGGTGTCTCACACATCTGTACAAAGAAACTTAGCAGCAACAAGAACAAGGCAGCAGGGGAAACAAAACACACAAGGATGTAAATAAAGAGAACCGAGAGCCTCAAGGAGGGACAGTATTTAGAAGAGCAAAGTTGTAAGAGACTGAGAAGCTAAAGGATGCTAAGGTCACTGGGCCTTCAAAGGGAAAACTCTGTGCAGAGGACGTGGGAGACCACAACAGCCTTAAGGATGTAGATGTAGGCTGGAGCAGAGAAAAGCGGAGAGGCACTGGTACCAGAGAGGAAAGCTGACTGTCGAAGAACACTGCCAGGCAAGGCAGGCTTCACCATTTACCCATGGAGAGGGGCTTTGCCAAGCATTTTGAGACACTTAACACCTTCCTCACCAGGAAGGCTGTGTCTCCTCTTCTTTTCTATCCTGGCCTACACATTCTCCACAACACTCCCAGAGCAAGTTATGGCATTTACTGAAAGATGACAGTTTTCCCTGATGTCTGGATTTCATAGGCTGCTACTTCAAGTAGAGTTTGCTACCTAAAGGACAGACTACAAGACAGGGACCAAAGAATGATTAACAACCACCATACTTAGCACAGCTGAGCTCTGATCCATGACTGAGACTTGTAGATGCTATTGCAATATAGATTTCACCCTGCGTATTTGAAAGTCTCGCCTGAGATACCTTCTCCCCTGCACCACTCAAATATGAATTGCTAAAAGTCCAGTTATACGTATGCCGAAAGCAAAGTATGAGTGTCAAAATAATTCAGGGTAAGTTTACGCCACAGACTGACCTCTTATCTCTCCTCCTCCCCCAAAAAATCCCTCAGTCTTACCTCCCTGCCTTGCATGCACACATCCCTTCAGCAGAAGCCTTATGCATATTAAACCAATACCTGTTTGCAAGGCCAGGGACACTGCTGCAAGCCTCAGCTCCCTTCACGGCATGCTCTGATTGCACTTTCTAATGATGCAACTATTTGTAGCCAGACATTCAGATTCTGGCAGTGATTTGTGGTATAGTTTTATTCCTTAATACCTAGCCTGACTGTACAACATGCTGGCTCGAGTACGCAAAGGAGGAAGAGTCCACAACCTGCAAACGATATCAAATTCTATTAAAAAATAATCACTTGAACTCAAGGGTAAACCTACTTCAGCAAACGAGAAATTTAAATCTCTTCCCCTACGGCAGGTTTCTGCAGCATGCACTTACCCTGCAGAATGACAAGCACATCCTACTCGTTCATAAGATTCCATCACAGTGATGCCCACCCAAGGCATTAGCTGTCAGTACCAGGCCTAAACACAAGCAATGCTCCAAGCTCACTCTTGCTAAAACTTTCTGCCTCCCTATTTACAGGGCCCTGTGGCAGGACATCCAGCTGCAGCTCTGTGGCATGCTCCACCCAGCCAAACTCCTGCAGACAGATCTCCCACCATCCTGCAACAGCTGCTGAAACTTCCTGCAAGAACCGTAATGACAGGAGCCATTACACAAGACAAGATATAGAAGAAGCAGGTAGGTGGGATCCCCTAAAGCCTCAGACAAACCCCAACTTCAAAACCCATGTCATTCAGCAGGAATATGGTCCAGGCTGGATCTTAGCATTCAGATACTTTTTCCAGTATATCCAGCATAAACTACAAACACCAGCTTTTCTGCTCCAGCAAGGTCTGAAAACCAACTCAGCAGTATCTTCTACAGATAGCATGTTTGCAAGGTTTTGGCACAAGCCAGGAGGACTGAAGTATCCTCAATAAGCCCTGTGAAATTTGGGGTGCTCGTTTCCTTTAGGTCAGCTGTTATCACAGATACCAGCATTATGCCCAGGAAGGTAAGCCACATGCTAGATCAACTCACATGGCCTCCAGCAACACAGTCCCCAAAACATTAGCCTTAGACCTGTAGCCAGCTTTTGCATGGTACTTCAGAGCACCAAGCTTCTGACTTATGTGGCCTTCCCTTTTTCTATGGGGACACAGAAAGAAGGAAGCTCCTTACACAAGTCCTTAAAAGTCCTATTTCCAATACCAATATTCCAGATCCATTAGCAGTTGTTCCAGGCTTACAGAACAAGATGATCCCATCGCATCTGGTGTTGTCCTGAACCACAGGTATTAATTTACATGCAGGAGAGTTTAGATGCCTGCTGGCCTGCTGAATTTGGTCCATACTTGCAAACAAAGTCCCCTCCAAAAGTCAGTATTTTACCTTAACAGAACACCACAATTCATCCTCAAGTAGGAACAGCCTCATCTAAAGACATCAGTCCAACACCAGATCAAGGGAACCCAGATCCCTGGCATGTTCCCCCACAACCACCCAGTCAGCATGTGGAAGTGTCACATGAGACCGCAGTGTAGCAGCTGGAAGAGCAGGTTTTAAGTTACTCCTGCAGAAGAAAAGGAACAACTAAGCAATGCCTAATAAGGTACCTGGCCTCTATTTTTTGAGAAACCTTGCGCCTTTGACTACAGTAAAACACCCAAAAAGAGCACCCCCCCCCCAAAAAAAAATAGCAGTCCCTCTACACAGCAATTTTTTTTAAATATCACTACTACAATCAGTAGAGAACTCTGCAGCAATTTCTAGGAAAGATGACACCATAGCACCACAGATTCCACAACTCCTGCTTACTGTCCTTGGATATTTCTTTTAATGCAGAGTCAGAAGGGCTGGACAATTTGTCTCCATCTGACACTTGATTGGTGATGTAACCACCCACCCCAACATCCTAGTGGAGAGCAAAGCCCTTCTGAAGATCCCACCAGCAATCTAAGGGGACAGAATCACTACATCTTTTTCTTCTAAGCTTCACTTCCTTTATTAGGGTCATGCTGCTGGAAAGTTAAAGCTTTTATACAAAACTTCTAGGTTGCCTCTCCCCAAATAGAAGGTCACCTGCCAGCAAGCTGAGCTAGTGCCCTGCAGTAACTCAGGTAAGGCAAGGACACCATGCCTTTGCTGTACTGCACCTCCTGCAAGAAACTATTTCCCCTGTAAGAGCAGGGGAGAGACAAAAGGAACAGGGAGCACACCAGGGTATGGTATGCAGAGACAAAACGTAGACATTTGTTTCTGATAGCCTTCTACCAACAGACAATACTGCAAAAGCAGATCTGCCCCTCTCCCCAACAAGCAAGCTGCATGCACCCTCACTTGAAATCAAGGCCCAGACCATCACAATGTCAAGTGAAACAGAGACCCTCTACAGGGCCAGTCCTTGTTCCTACCTTGAATTTAGGATTGGTCATGTCTAACTTTACCCTGTGACACAGAACTTTTCTGAACACAGGTTTCAAGTCAAACGTATAGGTCAAGAATATGCTACCAACACTGCTAGGAGAGCAGACTTTTGATACAGAAGTTCTTCCTCTGGTGTACCTACAGAAGCATCAGTTTCAGCCACTAGAAATAATGCCACAAGGGGGAAAAAAATCAAATTTTTTTGTTTGTTTACAGAAGCTGCAATAATCACCCCTAGGTTTGCTATTTATTTACACCAGCAATCTCTTCCCTACATAAGCTTAGTTCTTCTGTAGAAAACTTATTTGGGACCATCACACAACCCTATCATTTCTGCTGCTATTCAAAAAACATGGAGAGTTTCCCTTGTTCCTCTGTTCTTTGTTCTGGTGATTTCAAGGTCATCTATATTCTTATCAGTCTCGGCACCGCCCTGCCATTAAAAACAATAATTGTGAATTAGAAAGGGAACTTCCCCAACCATCCAAATCCTTGGCAGCACTGGGTGCACAAACAGAGGGCAACTGGAACAGTTTGTGCCATAACCTGTGTTTTGAGAAGTTAGACACCTATCTTGTTACATTGTAGTATAAAGATCAGTCTTGTTCATCACGCGTATCACCCAAAGATGTTATATTTCCTGAAATTTTGAAATAAAGGAAGTGGAAAAGAGTTCTCTTTTCTTTCTACCTGCCCTTTCCCAAAAGATTTGGAAGAAGTCAGCTGCAGGTACTTATTAAGCTTCATTTGCTAATCTAAGAATTAGAAACGTATCATGCATAATTGAGTTAGCTCATAACAAGTTTCATTAGGTATGCTTTCAAACAAAACTCTTTAATGCAAGGTATATTTGTCACTATTCAAAAGTAAGAACAGAATGTCACAGCATACTAAAGTAGCAAGTGTATTTGTTGCTAGTTGATATCTAAAATGAGACAAAGGAGGGAGGAAAAAAGCATCAAAAATAAAGTATCAATACTGTTAACTCAAGCAGAAGGTTAGATATCCTTGGGGCTCTGAAATAGTATGTAAATAAAGACCTAGTGTCATAATGCAAACAGAGAAACAAGCACAACATCCCTGTCTACATAAAAATGTCCTTCAGTGTAACATGGTAACTGCAAGGACTGTAAGTAAATCTGATCCCACTCTACTAGTAATTAGAATTCATATGTACAGATTTTTTTAAATAAAGTACATTTGAATTCATTAGTTATACAAAACATTCTGAAGGACTTAAGTGCAGCAGCCATCTCCTTTTAAAGCTTTTCACTGTTAATCCTAAAGAAAACCTTTGTATATAAAATATATATAGAATATAATTTATTTTAAAAAAAAGCATTAAGAAATATATGTGTATACACACACACACACACTTGTATACATGTTTTCCCCCCCCTCAAGAATCTCCTTTCTGATTTTTGCATACTGGACTTGGCAAGGGGAAAGTGGGTTCTGAGAGCTAATAACTTAATCTTTTTCCCCTATCGAGTCCTCACATTTAGTACATCTTATCCATGACTTTTCCACAGAAATTAAGTATTGTTGCATGTACTGAATCTTGCCCTACAGAACTATATGGTCTTCATGAAACATAACACTATTACCCATGAACCAGCCCCAGGTAGCATTTACTTCTGGTTTTTAGGTTCTTCATTAGTCTGACCTCCTGACCCTGTTTGACACCAAAGTTGACAAGACTTCCATAGAGCCACTTTATTTACTTAATAAAGCAAACAAGCAAAAAAATATATTTTTTTTTCTTGTGGACCTTAAAGATCTGTTCCTTGGAATGGGAATCCCTGTATCTCATCACTGATTTATGAATACCTTACCCTGCTAAGCTGCTTTACAGCCAAGAGCCCCATGTTTTTCTCCTCTCAAACACCGTTACACCAAAAGCCTAGACAGTCTGTTACAATGCTCATGCACTGCAAATCTGAAGAAAAGGCTGTATAAAAATGGATTATTACAGCAGCGCTCCATGTGGAGCAGGGATGGTATGCAGGAACCCAGGTTTTGTTCCCCAGAGGCAGAAGCAAGTCACTTTGCCTCCATGTCTCCATTGCCACCTGCCTTCCAACTTGCAGTGATCCTCAGCACTCTTGCAGGCACACATGCAGAGTGCTGGAAAGCCTGTGCAAGGTCATCAGCGTGGCCCTCCAGACTCTACAGCAGAAAACATTGCTGCACGTGCACAAACCAGGGAAAGAGACACCTTTGGGGGAATTCTTATCACGGTACTCTTCAAAGTGAAAAGATCACAGATGCTCAAACAAAATTACCTCCTGCAGGTAATAGCAGCAATAGGAGGCTTACAGTCACCACATCTAAAAGTATCTCTGGACATTAAAAGCTTGCCACCACAGGCAGATCACCATACTTGCTGAAGAATAGCTTCCACAGCAGATTGAACTATTACTTGGACAAGTCTCTTGGTAGCAGGGTCCCTTCTGGTTCTGAAACAGGCCACTCCAGTGACCTAGATACCAGGGGGCTGCGTAAAATGGTTACTGGCATGAGAGGGCAAAGAAGGGCAGAATGGGATACTCTGTAGGGCAGAAACTCTCTCCTCCAACACCACCATGAAAGGAAAGTGTCCTTGGAATCACAACCTCAAATTTGTTTCTAGTAGGACATGAGATGCCTTACCTACCTGGGAAAGCCCACAGCTTCCCAAAAAGCATTCAAAATTTTGCAAAACCCCTTCCTAAATAAAAGATCCCAAGGAAAGGAGATGAGAGGAAGGAGAAAGCAAGTCATTCACAATTGACTGGAGTTCATCCTTAAGGGTAATATAACCATAACTACAGCACCATAAATTCATACCTCAGCTCATACAGGAAAAATTTTAGTGTAGACAAGGACTAAATTAGAATCATATACATCTGCAGATCTGTAGTCAGAGTTGTAATACACAGTTCAGCCTTTACTTAAAACAAACTGCTAAAAGAACATAGCAGGAGGATGATACCTGTATATTCGAGCTACAAAAAGGAGTTCATGAAGTTCCTATATCCAGGGATCTTACTACAGAGCACAGTAACCCCACCTATATAGCTGGTATCCCAGTCATGATCATGCCATTAACTCAAATCCCTGTACAATCATGCAAGATGAGAATAAGTTAAATTGAGCAGTTACACTCAATGGAAAAGTAGTTACACCAAATTGAACGTCTTCTCTTGCAGAGGCTGTTCCTTGGCTATACCAGAATGAATTCCTTGGCTATACCAGAAGGCTTTTTAAAGCAGCAGCAGAACTTCACAAGGAAACTGAAATCCTCTGTATCCATCTGGTACGTTCCTCCTCAGAAGCTGCCTTCTTTTTCTACAGTCAGGTAAGAAAGACAGCAAACTTCATGCTGAGTCCAAGGATGCTCTGACATTCTGCAGTTTCTTCACACATTGTACCTCTGTAGGGGATACTATCAGACAACAGAAAGGCAAGGGAGAACCAACTCCTCTCTCTCCCTCAAACCCCACATATTTCTCTATAATGAAACTTGATAGGTTATTATGTATCAAGAGGGTATCTTGAGGAAGTCTAAACCTAGCTAAGGATAACTGAAGCCAATAAAAAGGAATCTCAACTCTAGCTGGTAAAATGTTGGATGGAAAAAATCAGAGTGAACCACCCAATTATTTACAGCACTGCAGACTTCCTGTTTTGATGCAAGTCAGCAAGATCTTCTGGACAACCCAGGAACAAAAAGCACTAAGTAGTTAAGGAGGATAAATTAGTTACAGAGAAGCTAATGATCTATCTTCATTAGACTTCAAAACAGAGGAAACTGCATCTATGCCTATCATTTTCTAGCAGTAAATATTTCAAGGACTAATGCACAGGCATTGCGATGAAATTAAATGAAAGAACAAACTGACAAATTAAAAAAGCTACTAGCCATCAGAACAGGATGTTATGTATGTTTGCCTTTACAGTTTTGGATGCAAGTCTTCTTCCCAACTTCCCCATCCCTCCTTCCACATGTGCCATATCAAATTACTATAACTAGTCACTGCACTGGGGGATACCTAGTGTAAAGCCTTTAAGAGGCAGGCTTGGCAGAAATGATTCTGAATCGTCCAAAACAGCAAATCTTACCCCAGTACCAGGTTAACTGGCTGAAAGAGATTGCTAGAGACAGCCGTTAAAAAGAAAAGCTAAACAAATGAAGACAAGACATTTAGGTTCTAGAAATCTTGTTCCTCTTATAAAATCTCCTAGAGCACCAAAAAAGCAGTTTTTATCATATTTCTAAGCTTCAATGAAGTCTCTTGCAAATATGTAATTTTGGAGAATTGTGAGTGATAGGGTAAGACAATACTGTGGATTAAATCTGACTACATAAAGAAAATACAAAAGTGAGAGAAGGAAAAAAAAGACAGTCCTTTCACATTACGAATTGGAGGACAAAGACAATATAAGGTCCAGCCTACAGTCCTCAGACCTAAAAGGGCTTGTTCCACAATTAGGTCCAGCAGTAGTACAAAACTGCTCCCACCACAGTGTTCCCAGTATGTATCCTGCTATACTGGCACAGCTGTGTTTTGTACTGCTACAGCAAATCACTTCCCAATGAGTTTTGCTGGTAGAAGGGGGGCAGTTTGCCAGCCTCACTGCATCTGCACTAGGGATTTCTACCCACAAGCAGATTAACCACCCCTCTAACTCAGAGCTGAGCTATCAGAGTATGCTGCCATTGCAGGCCTGCTCATAACCAATACTGAAATTTCAATTTTATTTGTAAGGCTGTAATTGATAAAGGCATGAGGAAAGAACATTGCTACCTAGAGGCAGAGCTCCCTGGACAATGTAGAGCTGCCCTGCAAACCCTCAATCAGTGCCAGTCACTAGGTGCTTAAGAACAGTGGGCCTCAAGAACCAGTAACAGCAGTCTTCACTGCCCTACATGCAGCGCTACAGCCTGAACATGGTGCTGCACACCTCGTTCTTCCAGGTCTCTGAAACAATTACTTAGAAAGATCATTCGCTTAAAAGCATAACTCTGGAGTATGCAGAAGACACAAGTCCTGAGCCGCAGAGAACTGGGCTTCCAGAAGGATGTGGCAATTGGTCCTGATCGTAGTCTGAACCCAGGGACTCCATCCAGACTTCCTCAAACATACTGCACCAAGTAGAGACTAAGCTGGCACCACACATTTTAGATTTACTTCTTATCCCAGCAAAGTATTCACAGTGATTATTGCGACACTTCTGAAGCAAGCTTACAGGAAAAAAATAGTCATGGTTTTTGTTGCTAGATATAGCACTTGGATGATTTGTATTAATGTGTGACCCTGCAAAAAGTGCCTGCAGAGTCCAAACGTGAGAGGCAAAACATTCTGTACAGCTAGCGATACACCTTAATGAAAGATATTTGAGACAGTTGGGCACACACTACCAAGCAGGTTGCTGAGCCATCCTTGTCCCCGCAGTCCATTCCCACGATGTGCTGATTACGTCAATGGATGACCGCTAGCTCCACCATCAGTTCTTATTGCTACTCTGACCTCTTATCCCCTTCTCCGCTTATTTGTTTATCTGTCATAATACACGTGTCAAACTTTGCCAAGACACACTTGGTCATAGCCTTGGGACCAGCTTCGGTAGGTCCATATCATGACAGCATCTCAACTGTAAAGCAGGTCATCAGGAGGCCTTGAACCCTGAGAGGGGTATCCTTAAATTATGCCTCCATATCAGAGCAACAAAATGCCACATGGAGACTATTCCACTCAGGATGCCCTAAGGCTCCTTTGTAACTGAGCATAGGACAATAATTCCAGCATCCAATAGAGGTGGTTTTCACAGGCCACAGCAGACACATTTAGTACCTGCTTCTAGTTTTTCCATTCCAAGAGCCGACTGAATACAAGTTCTGTTAAGATTTCCAAACAACTGCTACTTGCATATTTTACAGACACCTTGCACAGAGGGGACTGGAACAATTCAGAACAACTGCCTTTACTAAGGGCTTCCAATGGATGCAGCAGGCACTCAGCACCCCCCACCCCGGCTACCTTTCATGTGGCAGAATGACAAATGCTGTGGTGTCTCCATAGACCAGCTGTCCTCTCATCTCTTCACAGGGGATACTGCCAGAGTTGTCATTTAATAAAGATTTGGAATTCATTCCTCATTTTACACCATTGCAGGGAAAATTAGTTTAGCTCAGAGGCATGAGACAGCGGTGTGACTGATGCAGAGGGTGGCTTTTTAGGCAGCTAGAGAAGAGTCCAGGAGAATTGAACATGTTCCTGTTAGCATCACTTGGCATATACTTCTCCAGCTTTAGCAGTAGATGAGGCGTCTTTGAGTGTGGGAAATTCTGGGCTTCAGGCACTTGCTTGAATCCTGCATGCCAGAACACACTGCCTCAAGAGTTTTCTTACTTTCTCAGACATTTCCTGTTCCCCTCTGAGACTTTAAGAGAGCAGACCTCGAGATTCTCAGAAACCCTCTTGTGAGTCGGCAGTTTCTCTTCCACACTTTCTTCTGTGACTGTCACATCCTCCAATCCCCCTTGTTTAAGGGGGAACAGGGTTTCTCCAGAGTTGCTGAACCCCCCCTGCTCCAGGGCGGAAGCTGCTCCAGTCGTGCAAGCCTTCACCCACTGGAGTGACGTTTTGGAAACAAGGAACAAAGGAAGAGCAGTCAGAACAGAGGAGTCCCTCACTTAAGTGGTCCCTGGGAACAGTTCCACTTGCAGGAACAAGTGGGAGAGAGAGCATCAAGAACTAGAAGGCAAGGTAACCTGGAGAAATAAGTCCTTACACGAGTAGCCCTGCATGGTCCAGGAAACCTGCTGGTCTGTCATCATTCCATTATGAGAAGAGGGAAGGAATTAAACTTTGTGACATGTCAATGTTGCTCTTAAAGTATAGCACAGCTCCAGCAACAACAGAGTCTAATCCAAACAGATATTTTTTTGCTATATATACATATTCCTTCCAAGCAGGTTGAAAGAAAAAAAAGTGACTCCAAAAATGTACATTTAGCTTGTCTTCCCTGCTTAGAGAGACGTCTATCCCCTCCTCCCTGCTACAGCACACGCATGCAAACCCCTCCCTGAGATAGCCAGGCAAGCCCAGCACTGGCTGCACCTAGTTTACTTTGCAGTAAAGCTAGAGTGCACCATCTCCACAAGGAATTTACAGTGGAATAGTTACTGCACCTTATTTACCCTGCAGTCAAAAACACTTTTGACTTTTGGAGGACAGATCACAAAGGAAGATTTCTTCCTGTTTTACTTTCAGAACATGAATGAAACACTTTGGTCAGGCCAGACTTCAGATGCATCAATTCTGCTAACACAACAGACCAGAGAATGACACCCTCCTCCCCCCCATCCCATCTTCCTTATCACCAAATTAGACAAGGGGGATTCCAGCCCTGCCTCACAAAGCATTAGCTATACTCACACTGCTGGTTTGTTCTCTAATGTCTCTTGACACATGCACACTTCTCCACCCCACACTCACCCCAATGCTGAACAATACAATTAGCTTTAACATAAAATAGAGAAAACCGAAAGGTTCAGCTTTCTGCCCAAGGTCACACTGGAAGTCAAGCAATGAGTCTCCTATGGTGAAACACCTGTCACAGTTTACGCCAAGTGGAAATGATTCTCACGTGTCAAGATTTTAGGTGACTTTGCTGAATGAAATCAAGCTCTTTTCAGAGCTTTCTCCCCTCACCTTCAGATGCCAGCATTCTTTGCTGCAGGGCAAAGTAACCCAAAAGAAGGCTACCTGTCCATATCAAAAGACAACTTGCTTGTTTCCCCATTTGTAAACCAACTAGAAGATGCTTTTTCAGAGCAAGGTTTTAAGCCACTGGAGTGAAAGGGGAAAGAAGGGGAAATATCAACATATTATCTGCACACTAGGTTGGCTCTTCTCCCACCTGGTTTCTCATTCATTTTAAGTTCAGACTCTATTGTGAAAAGCATTAAGGGAGGTGACCCAGCTGGGGGCTTACAGAACACGAGACCCCAAAAACTCAGCTAAGGCCTAGCTATACAGAACACACATGCAGACCAGAGGTGCTAATTACTTACCGTAGTACCCAGATTAGCTGTCCACTGAAAGATCCGCCCTAAATGGGAACAGGGGCTACATTCCCCGTGGCACATGACTATCCCAAGCCCCCCATTTGCAGAGAAGTGCCAAGAGCCACAAACACTGCAAGTGATAGAGTTCACTCTCCCCAATCCCACACAAGCCTGTTTCTTACAGGCCAGAGTCCAAAGCTTCTAGAAACTGAAAGAGGGAAAAACTCCCTCCTGCCCCCCCCACAACCTTCTCCTGTTGCTACATTTCTAAGACCCAGAAGGAACCTATCAGCCAGCTTCGCTAGCCACCTCCAATGGCCAAGTACGCCCCAGAGAGCTCTTCAGAGCCTAGTGTCAAGTCCCAACATCCTACGTGCTCTTTCCCCCATCACTGCCAATTAGACATCTGCACACAAGGGCCATTTCTGGTGAGCCGACAGCTTCCCCAGTCCGATTCATTCCCCGGTCTGTCCACGATCATTCGTTCATTCCCTCACTCGCTTCACTAATTCTCTAACTTTGTTCAGCCACAACCAAAGACTGTTTATTTACGGCTGTTTGCAGGCAGTATTCCCCCCCCCTTCCCAGTGTTAGCCAACACTCCTGCTCCAGTCAATAGTAGTTACAAGCAGATAGTTTATTATAATGCAAGTTAAATAGCCATTTAAACATCTGCTTTGACAAGTAGATCTTTATCACCCTACTGTTGTGTGACATGGACACATCTGTGAAATAACAGGGTGTAACTGTATTGCGACCCAAGTATGGCAGGGTGTCATGCCCACCTAACAACAGCTCCAGCACAAAGTGCCAGCTCTCACTGACCAGTGCTCTGGGTACGCTTAGGCCAAATTCAGAGTCAGAGCAACCACCTGCTGCAGCAAGAACATCACGACAGCGGGAGAGACTCCTGCTCTAAATACGCAGCACAGCAACAGGCTGTGGTTGTAGTATTACTTGTATTTTAGAGGGGGGAGACTGAGTTTTCACATGAAACAAGTAACGGGAATTGGCATGGCTCAGGAGACACAAGTTAGGCGAGGCCTGTCCTATCCTCAGAGGTGTCCAGGAATGCAGGGAGCTGCAGCATTTCCACCTCTGAAAGAAAGAGGTGCTGCTTCGTGCATCTGAGCTGCTATCCAAACCCGATCTCACACAGCACTAAGCCAACTGTCCACTTTGGGGATGAAATGGCAGCTGCAACATACAGACAACAAGGAGCCTGAAAAAACGGGAGGTTAGAGATGGGAAGAGAGAAAGCTGTGAGGGTCTCTTAAACCAAACAAATATTTAGACAAGAACTTTTATGGAGTAAAATGCAGAGAGACAGAAGAACAAGGTCAATACTGTAAAGCCTATGTCTAATAAGTAGTAGGATTTGAGAAGTTCCATTCAGAGGTGAATTTAGACTCCAGACCCTGGAAGGCATAATTCTTACAACTTTACTTAGCTGAGTATTGTACCAAGAACCAGCCTGCATGACGGCTCATGGTGTTTGGCTCTTCCTGCATCTGTCTTGGACATGCCCTCCACAGAGCAGACAGTTCATTTGGCACGCTCACTTACAGTGGCCTGCTACAGTTCAGCATAAGGTAATCACACAGAAGGTCCCTGTAAGCTGACTGAGGTGTGAGGGGTCACTGCCTGGCTTCAAAACACAGACAGGACAACCAACAGACTAGTAAAACATACTGCCAGGATGGCCAAATGCTCATGTGCAATGCCCACACCACCTTTATCACAGGTTATGGCAAGCAAGTCATTAGCTCCGTAGCAACCAAGCTTCACCAGGCCTCGCACAGCAGGGCCAAGTAAACAGTGTGCTGGAGGGACGTCACACTTTGCAGATGGCCCCAGGAAATTACAGGTGACTGAGCAATGACAGCAGGTGCCAAAGCCAACCTGTGTTCCACTGCTCAGAAGTTGGGGACCACCATAAACTGCCTTTAAGCAAGCAAGAACAAGGTTGCAGCAAGGAAAGGTTTCAGCTTATAAAGGCCTGAGCAGCTGTGGGGCTGGCAGAAAGCACATGAACAGAGAAGGCCACAGCTCTCCTTCCCTGGGAGGGCAGGAAAGGACAGGCATGCTCTGGCTCTCCCATCACCAGGCAAGCTGCATATTTGCCCAGGTTGCCAGAGCAGTACCCAACCGTGTACGTAAACCCCCAACGCATACGAGAACAGCTGCCGTAAACAGAAGCAGTAGCTTAGAGAAGGTATAAGCTATGTAAGATATTTTGTCTTGATGCAGCCACATTAATAGTAACCTTCCAGTAGCCAAGTCACCAGTACAAAGTCACACCCATCCAGGTGGTTTTAGAAAAAGAGGAAGCACTGGCATGTAGGCGTTAGGTCTTCAGATGCAGCAGCCTCTGGCTAATAAGATACTACCTTGAATGTAGCTCTCCTCTTATCCCCTGCCAGCCTCCTAAACAGTATCCAGATGTCTCCTGATCATCTATTTTCACCCCAGGAATTCAATTCCACACTCTCCAAAGTTTAAATATATATTAAAAAAAATTCTAATTTAATATTTAGGGTATTTAATCTTTCCAAGTACCATGACCAAAACAAATGATAAAAACAGGAAAGAGAGTCAAATATCTTCAGAAGCAGACATTAACAGCATGAGATTTTTAAGATTTTCTTTCCCTGCTGCCATTTTTCAGCCCTTCTTTGCCAGTTCTTTTCCTGTTTCCTCCCCATCTATGACACTCAGGCTCCAGCTCTGCTGACCTCACAAGTCCTTCTTGCATCATTCTTGCATCTTCACCGATTTCTCCCTTCTTACAGGGCCCTGCCCTTCAAGGCTACAGAGCCTTGCCAAAATGCAGGAAACCAGAAGATAAAACACATTCTTATTGTCAAGTCTGCTTGTCCTCTTAACATATGGCATACAGAGTTTTGTTTCATCTTAAACTCAAAGCAAGAAAGTTTAGCAGCCAGCTCTCATTGTAGTATTACAGAAGCTGAGATTTAGGCTCACTGAAAAATAATTTAAAATTCTATATAGATTCTTTAAGAATACTGAAAGCTACTAAAAAACAGAAAGAAGAATAAAAAATTAAAGGAAACAGAAGGGCAAAAGTTTCATACAGCCTGGAAGCAATTCTGCCGTTTGTTTTAAGCTTTCTAGTAACACAACATGGCCTTTGAATTAACATTTCATTTCAAACCACTTTAAAAATATATTATTGCTCTATGCTTGTTCTGCTCCAGTGGCCATTTTGGGTGGCAAGAAGTAGAGTCTGGATACATATGTTCTTTAGTCAGTGCTCATTGATTCCCTAAAACAAAGGACAAAAATCCCAAGTGAATCAAAAAAAGTGTTTTAATGACATATGCAATACTGATGAGAAGCAAACACTTCCTTCTAGCATGACAATATCTGTAAGTTTAGGCTCCACAATCCCCACGTGCCAGGCAATGTGCAAGTAACCAGGACTGTACTTTCCAAACTTGCTTAAAACAAACTTTTGTATTTTGACCATGTTTTCTAACAATCCTGTATATCAGTTATTAACCAAAACAGAGAAAAAATATATATACACATAATAATGGTTCCATTGAACTTCATTATAACTTTCACTCCTAAACTAACTTTCAGGTACTTTCTGAAAACATCTCCCTTCCTCCCTCCACTCCCCCACAAAAGCATAGAGATTGATCAGATACAATTCCGCTAATGAAACTTCACAGGTAAGTTTGAGTCAGGTTTTCACTATAGCTTCACTTAGTCAGGAAAGAGAATTTTATTTAGAATAATTATGCCCAAAAAGATATGGAAAGATGGATTTCTTTTGAAGGCAGTATCCCATATCAAATCCATTTCCACCAAGAGAACAGCTACTTAGAACATTTTGTTCAAACTGAAAAATTTCCAGACCTTTGATTACAAAGGCAACCTGCCAAGCAAGAGTATAAAATTAGCACATTAGTGCAGTAGTGTCTTCCTCAGTCTGAAGACAGCTTCAGTGCCTCTGTATGCCACAGTTTTACCTGAGCAAAACAGAGCTGAGACAAACTAAATTCATTTTTTTCCTGCTCCAGAGGCTCAGAATCTCTTGAATGGCAGTGAAATACAGATATCAAGCCAGATTATTTCTGCTGATGGAAGAGCAAGAACTGAGTAGCAATAAGAGTGCAAAGGCAAAGCTAGCACACAAGGAGAACCCCACTGCAACGGCCAACACACACAGTAAGCAAGCAGCACCCAACCATTTTATCCCTTTATGCCGCAGGGCATATTGCAGCACAGGTGTTTCCCCACTGTGGCTTCTACATGCCAAGTCAATTTTTCAAACCCTGGTTATAACTGTTGCTTACTTTAGAAACGCAAGTTATTTTTAAAATACATCAAAGAGGTTAAATACAATCCTTTTCCTTTTATTCTCGTATTTGATAAACATTTCAGCAGGAATCTGTCCAACTTAAGCAAGCTCTGGCTGTACACCTGCTACAAGCTTTGTCCAAGCACTAATGACATGAATTAAACCTTCTGCTTTCATTTACACAGGCACTGTATAGTCACTAGAAAGGTTTTGCCTACCCAGATCTTTGATAAAGAGTCTCCACCACATCTCCTCCTTCCCCCTCCCCCAGCAGACACCAAAATCATTTTGCAAGCAACACTACTGCACCCAGTAGTTTCCTTGTCTTGAGCTGTAACAAAAGGAGACACAGCTGCTCCGGAGGGTATTGCTCTGGGCAACCCGGCAGCAGCCGCTGAGCAGGCGATATCCAGGCAGGGCAGCATTCCTCCAAACTGAGCTGGAGATGGTTGAATTCAAGAGGAGACCAGTGTCTGGTCCCAGAGCCTCTTCATATGGGCTTAGGTAAGAGGACATGAAACAGTCCCATTCCCACCAAGTTTCAGAGCAATGAGGACTGCTGTCAAGCCTAATTCCCCTGACACCTCTTTTTTTTTTTTTATGACCTCTAAGAATATTTTTATTAGAGGTTTAAGTTCTGTCTTTATTTCTCTCCCATCCTCCCAAATAACTTCAGCAAGACAGGTACAATAAAGGCCGCAACAATTTGCCCACAGTAGCTACTCACACACATGCTTCAAACACCTTAAACATTTATAAAGGTCCTCTCAATATCCAGCCATTCTTTCACACCAGTAGAAACCAGTCTCAGATTGTCAGCAGAATGAGTTCTGCCCATCTCTGCTCTTGGATCAGCACATGGATGTGCCCTAATCACTAGCTGCACCACAGCAGTCAAACAGCTGTGTATACGCACAGCAACACCTTCAAATTACAATCTCCTTGGCTTCTGCTCTGGTTGAAAAATGGTCATTTTTCACTCAAATCCACAAACATACGACTAGATAACCTTGCCAGTTTTCAGAAGAATGGAGGGGACTGCTGGATTTGTGCCTGCCCTGTTTGCACCATAAGGACAGTTTATGAACTGCGTATGGAAGACAGACTGCTGTTTTGTTTGAAGTTGCCTGGGAAGAAAAGAAACTGATCCCATGCACCCACACACGAGGGGGTGAGAACCTTAAGAACTAAACCAAGAGGATTAAAAACCCACCCAAAACTCAGAAGGAGTTAGAGTACAATGCTGCAGTTTCCCAGAGAGCAGACCCCCCCTCTCAGAGCCAGTACACACAGAAAGAACCAATCTGACAAGCAAATCAGATCTCAGGCTGAAAGCCAGAGGGAGAATTGTTCAGGGCTATCCTCTGCCACCATGCTCCCACCAGCTAGTCTCTCCCCCAAATTATTCAAGATTTGTATAAACCTAACAGAAGAGAGGCGATGAGAACTTCAGATGAGATCCAGCTGTACCTCCCCTCCCAACCCCCTCAGTACCACCAAACTTAGCATGCCCAAAGAAAGCTGAGCCCAAGAAGGAATCTACAGTGAAAAGAGAGCAGAAAAATACTTTAGAATACTTGCCTGTCCTCACTTTATCACAGCTCCCTGCTCTCAGATTTGAGTCACACAGCAACTCTGAGGTTCACTTCTATTCACAAAATGGATGAGACCACCTCCCCTCCCTCCTCTCTATCCACCTAGAATAGGTTTCAGGCAAACAGAGCTACTCACAGCAATCTAGGCAACTCCATGACCAACCATGTCCAGCAGACAAAAGCGGGCTGAAGGCTCTATCCGAGCACCGAGCCGTTCCCTAGGGCAGCCCTGGCTGCACAAGAGGTTAACCATCTCTCACCCTTCTCACACCTCTATTTTCTCACAACAGCAAC
The DNA here is from genome assembly GCF_036417845.1 of Apteryx mantelli. Classification (NCBI taxonomy): domain Eukaryota; kingdom Metazoa; phylum Chordata; class Aves; order Apterygiformes; family Apterygidae; genus Apteryx; species Apteryx mantelli. Next base: position 77,996,985 of record NC_089981.1, on the reverse strand, counting down.
AGTCCAGGGGAAGAGTGAAGCCACTGGCCAAGAAGAGGGGTGCTCAACCACGGCAAAGTGGAGGGTGGGTGGAGAAATCAGCGTAGGTCAGCTCCTACACAAGCTAGCAGTGCCCTAGCTGTTCTCTTGAGGCAGGAGAAGTTGGGGCACAAATTCTTCAGAGATGCACAAAAGCCTGCACAAAGGAGCCAGCCACTTCTTCAAGCAGGCTGAAAAGGCAAAAATATCACTGCTATTTAAACGCTTGATAAGCATTCAGATACCATACAGAGAGGCACACAAGTTGTAAAATAGGTTGTTAAGCAGCAGAGTTCTGCTACATTTTCCCCTCTTTTAGCAGAAAATTATAACAAAGAGTAAAAATCATGACCACTTTCTTCCAGTCTGAGAGGGAGCTTCAGAGAATAATCACAGCAAGGCTCAGATACAGAAGAGGTGTCTCCATTAGAGGGATGACAAACTGGGAAAGAAGTCTTAGGAGCATGGAGAAGAGCAGAAATCAGGAGGGCTGAGTTAATAAGAAGGTGGACAGATAGGATCTAGAAGCTGTATGCAAAATATAATGAAAGTAGGAGAAGCATCAACAACAATCTAGGATAGAAAAAAAAGACTGGGACATATTAAAGGAGAGCAATCTTTTAGAAGCATTGATTACAAAAATGTTTGGGGCAAACCAAGCAACTAGTTTTACCCACAGCAGTAGATAATTTCTGGAAGGACAAGCAAGGATAGCTGCAGCTTGTTAGGGTGGTCAGAGAGAAGAGGGGTAGCAGAGAACCAAAGCACAAGGAGGAAAAAACAACTTCAAAGCAGCTGCTGTGGGAGGTTAAGCTAGGTAAGAGTGCATTTTGCTAAGAAAGAGAAGAGCAGGTGGTAACTGGGAGCATCTCTAGAAAACGACTTATTCCAACAGGAATGACAGTTATTGCACAGTGTTTATAAAATAAAAAGATCCATTTAAGCCAGTGGCCAGAGCATAATGAACGACTGCTGTGATACAGGAACCCAACAGCTGCGGAGACAAAGGCGTGCAGGAGTTCACCCCGCCAGACGCACCCGTGACCCACGTCTCCCTTGCAGCTTGGGTCTCCAGCACCTTTCAGGACCCTCTAATTTGCCACATGTCTCTTGTCAGGCATCAACCACGAAAGTAACAGGAGGGAAAGAGCTGCCCTTATTTTGTGAACAGGAAGTGCCAAAACACACACTTGGGACAAGGCAAGTTATCAACAAAAGAATGCTCGAGTTAACAGGTCTATGTGCTCATCCAGCACATACTAGCATCTACATGAACAGAGTCCACAAAGGCATTTTAAGTTCTGAAGATATGTTTACCTTGCCTTAGTCATAATTTTAAGGTTTTTTACAGCCAGAGTTTAGAAATGATCTTGTGATATTTTAAGCCCGTGACCTTTGTTTAGAGTGTATGTCACTTTTAGCAGTATCTATTTTAATGCAGGCTTCATCTTTTAGACTATATGAGCAGTGCAACAATTTTGCATTGGATGACACACCGCATTACTTTGCAACACTTCATTTATAAGAAAAGGCTGGGCAGAAACCTACCTGCTGAAACTCCCGACCACCCATTCCCTCCGCTCTTGCTTAGTGAGCCACTATGTATTCATTATTCAGATATACAAGAAGGGTTTCCCCTAAGGTTGGCTGTTTTCAGAGGACCTTTTTGTTGCTGGTTTGATTCTACTTGTCTAAAGACAAAAGAAAAACCCAGAATTTGGGGAAAGCAGAATTATCTTCCCCCACATAGGAGGCAGAATATTAGAACAGGGTTTTTTTCTTGTTGTTAAGATACTTAATACTCACATTGAGCTGGGTCTGCCTAGCAACAAGTTGAAGTTATAAACTTGTATCATCCTACTTGTGTTCCCATGGCTACTGTCACGAACAGTACAGTGGCAGCTGCACAAATCAGGAACAGGGTCCCACAAGGGACATCTTTAAGGTTCCAAGACAGAAAACAGACCCAAGAAAGTACAAATGCTGCACCTGGTACACTTTCCTTCACAAGCCCTCTCTCCACCCTAGAAATGCCCAAGATAGCCAGGGATGGAGACATGTCAGCCGGGGGAATAAACACACATGCAAGTGTCTGCAGAACATTTGCACTGGTTAGCACAAAAAAGCTTGAATTACAGATGTGTGGCACTTTTAGCTTCTTACACAGCTGCTACCAACCTAAACATTAACAATATTTAACTCTGACAAATGGTGTCTGCTACGTGGGGCAACTAGCTTTTCATACATTTAAAATGAGGAATAGGTGAAAAATCCTTCCCCTGCCTCCATTCACACACACACAGACCTCAAACTGGTGTTATTGATGAGAACAGAGGGACAAAGTTTAGACACCCAAAGTGGGTGGGAAATCAGGGGGAGGGGGGGAAGAGGGGGAGACTACATTTCAGTGCAAGTTGTGAGCAAAGGGCTGCTTCAAGAACAACACTATTATATGAAACAGGCTTTTTCCAGTCCTAGCTTTTCAGTTCAAGAATTAAGACCATTTCCTACTAGCAGAGCTTTTTCATAGCCTTTGACTATTTCCAGTCCCTCCATGGAACTGAAAGTCTTCAGTGTCATCTCTGTGGATTCTCGCCAGGAAACAGTTAATGACAAGGGAGGCCAGACATTATGCGTGTGTGTAAGTTTTGTTTATACATGTTAGTTAGGGATTCTGAACCTAGAAGCCTAGAAACTATCATTACACATTTGTTAAGCTGGGCTTTCACATGAAGGTTATAAATTCTAGGACACCGATTCAAGGTCACATACATCAACAGTTACTTTTAATACCCAACTTCCAAATCCAAGTCTCCATATAAACTAAATCCCAATCTGATAAGACATCTACTTGTCTAAAAGTACATGCAAACGCTATCATGATGGGCTATTACAGATACCTATAGAGAGCAGAATTGAAAAGCTGCTACAGACAGCCATGTGGTTAGACTCCTCTAACAGGAAAGCTACACTAAGAAAATAAGCCAGAGGCACTCTCAGATGATCATTATTTGTGAAATTCATCCAGGTGAAGGGGGAGGTAAGGGGGTTGAAATAACTTCTTGAGGACAGAAACTCACATCCTTATCCTACTGCCACTAATAGCAAGGGGGCAGAATATTTATTTATTTATTTTTAAACAGACATATACCTACATATACATACACACACACACAAACACAGAGATAAAGTATATACAAGACCCTGCTGATGTCCCCTAGAGGTACCTGCATGATAAGAGGACAGGACTGAAGGGGGAAAGCATAGACCAGAATTTCCTCCAGAGAGGGGATTTTTGCAATTTTATCATACTGTTGCAGCCTCCTTCCCCCCACCCCCCGAGAGAGACAACATTTACCAATACTTCCTTTATGAAGTTCAAAGAGCTAGCTGCTGCATAGAGCTGAATTTTTGAAGGTATGTGGCAAGGTAGGTTAAACACACTCGTTTTGCCTCAAAAACTTAGAGGTGAAGCAAGTTTACGTTTTGTAGGTCAAAACCACTAAAGACCGACACATCGCAATCTCCTGCATTTCAAAACAAATAGCAATAGGAGCACAAAAGTGCAGTTCTAGACCATGTTGAAGAAACATTTTCACTGCCTTCACTAAGGCTTCACACATCCAGGATCTCTTGCAGTTTCAAGAAGCACAAAGAAGTCAACACTTTCATATGGAACTAGAAGTTAAGAGCTTGTAAAGTTTAAGAGAATGAAAACTGATCTTAGATTCCTTATAAAGCATTACCCCGGACAAGTTTAGTTTACAAAGCAACTTTTATATTCTTAGGAACTGAATTTCACACCGTTTTCTCAAGTTTAAAAGTTTAAGAACGTGGAATTGCTCATCTTCTTACACAGTGAAGTCAAAGACTCAAAATAAAAGGTCACCTAGTGCAGAAAGGGGTACAGATTTCCTAGGAAGGGAGCATGGTCTCTCTTTCTGATTTGGTCTCTATACTCATTAAAGAAATTGGCCACTTAGGAGGTTAGATCACTAGTTACACTGTTTCAAACTGATCTTACCTTAGACTTGTAACAGGCAAGGCAAGCCTTTGCCACCAACAACAATTATTATATCAGAGGGAAGTGGAAGTGGTGACTAGCATTAACTCCAAGTTTCTGCGAAGCCAGTTATTTTAGATTTACCTGCCTAATGTATATTAAGAAACTAATATTAAAGTTGAAATGCACGGTTAAAAGAAAAAAGGTGCATACAGATGTCCAATAAAGCACTGTCATTTATACTACACTGAAGGCATGCGACCACTCTAGAGCCCAGTATAAGCCGCATTATACAGTGCACCTTGATCACAGAGGCAAAGATTTCCGAGCTAATTATAATGACTAATCACAGGGAGATCTAAGCCTTCACTTGGCCAAGTCACAGAACTAACTAGGGCTGAAAACAAGAATTTTAAGAGCAACTCATTAAGCAGCAGGAACCAGCTATGAAGAACAAAGCATTCACTCTACCTAATATTAATTCCAGTCCAGCCATTAATACATTTGTCAGTGCATGAGACAGCTATTACCTCCACATACAAACACTGCATGTGCCAGGCAGGGAAGGAAGCCACAGGTTTTGGCTGTACTGAGATTTGTTTGTTTACTACAGCATTCAGGTTTCAGAAAAATGTACTAGCTAAATAGCAAGAAAGCTCTGAAACCATTCCTTGGAATAAGCTGGAATAGGAACTCTCTTCACCCCCAGCAACCACCCACACCCCTGTATAGGACGGGCAAACAAACTGGGCAATAGCTAACTAAGGAGCCATGCAAGCTTAAAAACGGTCTCCCTTGGACGAGCAGCTCAGAGGTAAGAAAGGTACAGCACCAAATCAACAGCTGCATTCCTGCTGAGGTGCCCAAGGTACACATCATAAACTCTCCAACTTGAGCACTATTCTCTTCTACTTCTCCTTTTTCTCCAGGGTGGATGTAAAAAACACAGTGCAAGCTAAAATGTCAGCATCATCAAGTCAGCTTCATTCTCCTGTGGAACCACTGGGATTGCACCCACTCCTGCCGCAGTAACGGGACCAACAGCACACGTCAGTGAAGAAACGAGACACGAGACCAAGATTTACCCACACACTGGCAGAGCGATGAGAACACAGGAACCATCTCCCCCTTTTTCAGGGCTGCCAGGGGCCAGTCTGACCTTGAGAACCACCTTTGCTTGTACCTAAGCTCCCATGGGGTTGAGACAGCCAGAAAACCTAGGTTTCAATAACAGCTTTCAGTGGAGCTCCTGTTAAGAGCTTCACATCTGCTCTGCAGTACAGCAAGTACAGAGAGGCTCTGACTCGTGGAAGAAAGAGGGCAAGACAAATATAGCCTGTAAGGGAGTAAGGCGCTGAGCAGACTAGAAGCAGAGGGAAAAGCTCCTCTTCTTCCAGGAAGTTTAAGAGAAAACTGATAGAGCCTAAATTTTCCTTAAAAAAATAAAATAAAATAAATAGTATTTAGTATTTGAAATTCTTATCTGAAACCTAAAGCCATTTCAGCAGGAAACTATGCTATAGCACAGCTTCAGGGCTTCAAGTTCCCATTCTTTTCTAATCAAACCCATAACCCAAATAAATTCTCTAGAGAAATTCACAATGCTCTCTACCCACTCCCTCTTTTCCAAAAGTCCCACATTCCCATTTCCAATCACACATCCGCCATGTTAATAGGGAAACCACATTTTTGTTGAGGAATGATGCATGTCTCCTCAGATGACAGCAAAAGGATCAAGGCACACCTGGTTTATCAAGAAACCATACAGCCTCCGTCACTCAAAATGTTGGGAATTAGTACATTACAGCTTGGTATTTCTGATTAGATCAAGCATCCTCATTACTCTCTCTTTTCCAAAAGGACTGTTGCACTAAGGAAGTTCCTGCCTGTTGTGTTTAAGGCAAAGTCATTTGAGGAAATGAGATAGCTTTCCAGGACACCAGTATTTCCAGTTTCAGGAGCTTGATTTTGACTTTTCCACTTGTTTAGATGGAGGTCCCAAAGTCTCACTGAAAGAGTACACTTCCTCTCCCCCACCCCGCCCTCATGAGTCCATTAATCTAAACACCATTTTCTGTTGCGGTTGGGGACTCGGACTATTTGCAAACTATTAGGACTGTTAGGAGCAGGACTATTTGCAAACAAAGAAACACAACAAGCTGGCTAGGAGTCAGACTTGCCAAGCGCATGTCATAAGGGGGCCTTTCAACAACCTCTTGTTAAAGAGTTACAGTCCCTATTGTGTAGGCCAATAGGTGCTTCTATTGACACAATTCAGCTATATCCCTCTGGAAAACCCTGTGAGGTAGCTGAAGATGACACAGTCTAATGAAATCTGGGCTTTACAACCAGTTCCATTATGCTTTCACTTTTGGTCCTAAATAGACAGACAAGGTGTGCATTTTAACAGCCACAGTGTGATGGATGCATACCCAAGCCTCCTCTGGGCATCTCCTTCCCCAGGAGAGGGCATCACCACCACCTCCCTATCACACATTCCAGATCAGAGACAGCAAAGAGTGATTTCCCCACCACCACCCCCTTAGACACAACTACACTGACAGTCTCTGACTACATCGGAAAGTTTTTCGGTTTTTTGGTAACACTGAAACAGCACAGTCCTTGCCATCCAGGAAAGCCAATAAATCTTAAGTGTTCGTGCAGCAGGATGCAGAACGCAACCAATGTGGACCAGGAATGGGATTCTCAAGAATTTCAGTGACATCCCGGCAGTGAGCATTTTCCAGTAGGCTTTTCTGCATCTAGAGGTGAAAGTACTACAAAATGTTTCTTTCCACCACTTTAACTGTTACAATACAACAAATAAGAAACTGGGAAGAGATCAGCTTCCCCGCAAACAAGTGGCTGAATTTCACCAACTTATATGCACTCCAGCTCGGGATCTCTGCAACAGGGCTGAATCAAACCAACTTTCACTCATCTGTTTCCACAAGAAAGGCCCCCAGAAGCTTCCTTCCAAAAAAAATGACTGACAACTGATGTCCACAGGTATAAGATCTGAGTCATATTTTTACTGCCATCACAAGGAAGGGTGGTATCTATAGCTGTAGTGGTATGAAGGAGAAAGAAAGGCTTATCTGTCATAAATACATGTAGAAATTTGGGGCAGGCAGTTCTCTTCAGGGAGTTATTTAACACTCTTCAAAATTATGAATGCTTTAAACTTTATGTAAATCCACTACCTACGTTAAAGTGTTTTCTCTTATTTTCAACATTCCAACAGTAAAGGAGTCTAAATTAATAAGCAACAAGTAAAATGGTGAAGTACAATATCAGTCCTTCCCCATATGAAAGATTTTTATTTAGCTTTAGGATATGTAATGTTTCCTTCCACTGAGTTTTTCCATTAACAGGACATGTGGGTTTCATTTGTACAGATTAGAAGAACCAAAATAGTTTTCTAAGAGTTTTCTCAGATGGAGAATTCACAAGAAATGCTGACCTTTGTTTGTCACACAGAATTTTCATGTAGCAGTCAAATATTTCACTCTGAACTCTTAACATTAGTGAGAAATGACATAGGAGAGACAATACATTACATCTATGAAATAAAGGCCAAACAGTGAAACATAGCTGAAGCACAACTTAAATTTTACTGATTCTATTCAGCTCTGCTGTAAAATTCTCAGCCCAAAAGTTTGCCTGTTCTTTTCCCCAGTTAAACAACTTTAACAAAAATGTTGCCTCTGCACACACCTTGCCTTTACTGTATATTCTTACTATACCAATAATAGAGGTGTATGTTTATTTTTGAGATAAAACTAGAAGTGGGATGGATGCAGTGAGAACTTATTTTCCAAAGTAAGAGAAGAACAAGATAGGAAAGAAGAAAGGCAGCAATGGTTATTTTGGCAAAGACCCTACAGGGTCTGCCAGCACGTGGAATAGCCCTTCCTACCATAAAGAGAGCTTACAAGTAATGACCACCTCCTAAAGAGGATTCCCAGCCACAAGCATCCCACAAAGAGTATAAAAACTTGCACAAAGATATTTTAATCCAGAATTAAGCTAGCTATTTTCTGGTTCTAAGAATTAAGTAAAACAAAGAAACACAACCCTTGACAGTTTTCTTCATGGTCTGCTCAAACAAGAAGAGATGCACAACCACTCTCTATTCTCCTTCACGCTAACTGAAACTATGGTCCTTTCCCTCCATAAATCTAAATGACAATTAAGGAGGCACTCTTTGCTTTTAGGCTGCACAAATGCAGTATTTTTTTCAGTCTTCTCTAGATACTAAATTTATAAAACCAACACAACATCCCACCACTGTCTTGAGTATCTACCTCTCTTTATTCCTGTAGCCTTATAGATAAGAACTCCAGGAAAGCCTTCCTTATTTTATTGCTCTTTACTACAGCTAGCTTATGGCTTAGGAGTGAAACAAAATTAAATGCTTTCTCTGCCCTTATATATGGGGACAGAGAAACACCCACACAAGAATGCTGATGTAAGAATCAGCAATTACAAATATACCTCAGCCAAACCTCAGCTACAACTGAACATTAAAAAAAAAAAAAAAAGAAGAAGAAAAAAAAAAAACACACAAGGCCTAGTCCATGCCTTATTTCAGCTCAAATACAGCTACAGTGGCATGAGCCCTTTGCATTTTATTAACCAGCTAATCTGAAGGTGAAAGCCTCCAGAACTCCACACTAAACCTCCAAGCTTTAGGATCCCTTGGTCAACCAACCCCTAAAATTTCTAGTGAGAAAGAGATACAGCATCTGTGCACTTTGATAACACTGTTCCATCAATTTAACCTTGAAATTACCAGCGAGATGGGACAATTTAGCAGTTGCATTGAAAATGCATTACACTGCAGTTTTTTTTAAAAAGAAAATCCTAAATAATTCTAATAAAGTGGAAACAAAAGAGGCATATCAAACACAACATGGCCTTTTAGCCATGCTTTTCAACAGGAAGAGATCACAGAACTCAAGAATAATGTTTCATTGCAAAAATATTCCTGAGTAATTCCACAGGCCAGGAAACCAACACTAGATTCATTCAATTAAATATGTGAGCAGACAAAAGTTCACCTGAAACTTTTTAATTAACAAGCATATTAAAAAAAAAAGAGAGAGAGACAGACAGACTGGTAAAGAAGGATCCAACGCCCATTCAGGTCATCAGAAGACTGATTATTTACTCTAGGCCAATCTGCTGCGGGCTTGGTATTACACCATGTACTCAAACAAGAGCTTCTGTTGAAGCTGTGTTGGGGTACATGTTACTCAGAAAAAAATTTGTTTCTCCAGCCACATCACACACTTCCCCCTCCCTTCCACCAGACACAGTGAAGAAGGCAATAACCTTTGCATAGGCCACTGTACCTCTATAAGTTAAAACCAGAACAATGCATGCTGAAGACATAATAGTGAGGAAGGGGCACGTAGTTCTCCCCCCCCATCTATTATGTTAGAGAAATGAATTGCACAAAAGAGTGCAATTTGCAAGGGTCAATGAAAAGCCTAAGTATTGTTGTGATACCTGGCTAATAGCCAGCAAGATGCCTGTTGTGTGTTACAGAAATGTTGCATTTGACCTACCGATTGAAAAACAGTGTCAACTGCTGCCTAACTAAGGGCTCCCCCCTCCCCCCAGCACACTTTTTCTCCCTCCTCCCCCTTTCCTCCCTTCCTCCTCCTGGTCAACCAAGAAATGGAGTTCCCATGTGCCAAGACCTTGTATCTTATTTTGTCAAGAAAATGAATGGGGCAGGGGGGAGGGGGGAAGTGGGGAAAAAGATTCTATAAACAAATATAAGCAATGCTGAAGTTAAAAAAAATCCTGTTGAGCTCCAGAGACTACAACAATTAAGACAAAAAAAAACTATATTTAATAATAAAAAAAAAAACACCAACATATCAGTGCACAATATGAGCATGATCCAAGGGAAACATTTTTCTGAATTCACACAATAGTTACTCTCAGAATTATTCTGAGAGGAGATATTGTAGCTTTCTAAATCATTATTTTTGTCTTAACAGCAGAGGTACAGAGAATTCAATTAAGTTTGGGCAAGGCAAGAGACAACTCCAAACGCTACGATCTCCAGATGGGAGGAGGGTTTTCACTAGCTTTAACCTACAGTTACAAAGGAACAATGCAAAAAATTTGCTTACATTTCAAACTAAGGAGGTCAACAGTCTGTCTTTATATACACAGATATACACGGAGATACATCAATACCAACATGCTTTAAGCACCTGCCTTTCAGTACAGCCACAATTCCTTTGTTTGCTCAAAATTTGCTTCCATACCACTTTAAATTAGCTTACAAAGAACTGCAGCAAAATAGCTGGAATGTGAAATATTTTTGGAAGCCGAATGGCTTCTCAGAAAGAAAGAAAGAAAGAAAAAATACAAAACCAAGACATTTAATAGATAAATGGGTATTTACAACTTGATCTTTTTTAGTTCCACCCATATGATCGAGCCCACAAACACACAAGTCCAGGAGAGGAGAGAAGAAGAAGGAAAAAAAAAAAAAAAAGAAACCTAACTGCCATCTCCAGCCTCTCCTAGCCCAGAGCTTCCCTGTTCTCCCTGCCTGCAAAGCGCCCTCTGGAAAGCATCGAGACTTCTTTTATGAACCGTGTGTGTTAGGGCTTTTTCCGGGGGGGGGGGGGGGAGGGAATGGGAGGGGGTCCTTGTCCTCGCCCTGGATCCCCGATCCGGAGAGAATGGAGTATTAAAAAAATAAGATTTTAAAGGAGAAGGGGGGGGTATTGTTGTGCCCCCCCCCCCGTTACCAGAGCGCGGAGCCTCCGCACCTCACCGGGGGGGGGGGGGGGGGGAGAGGGAAACACGAAAGGGCCCTGGCGGGGGGGGGGCGGCCCAGACGCGCTTCCCCAAATCGTCTCCCCCTCGTTGCTGCCCCCCCCGCGGGCGGTGGGGCGAGCACCCCCCCACCACACAAAAAAGTTGCTGCCCCCCACTCCCCCCCCGCCCAAACACGGGAGGGCCCCACCCGGCCCGGCCCGGCCCAGCCCAGCCCCCCCGCCCCCCGGTACCAGCGACTCACCGGGGTCGAAATCGGGCACGACGGCTTGGTACTGGGGCCCGACCCTCATGCCGCCGCCTGCTGAGGAGCAGAGGGGAGACGCGGCGTTAGCGCGGCGCGGCGCGGCCCGGCCCGGCGCCCCCCGCCGCCGCGCCGCCCCCCGCGCACTCACCATGCTCTTCATCACTGGAGGAGCCCGAGCTGCCTTCCTCCCAGGAGTTGCTGCTGCTGTTCCCGTTGGGGGCCGCGGCCAAACTTTTGTTATTCCCGTTATTGCTGGCGCCGGCGCCGGCATTGTTATTCCTGCCCCTGCGCTTCCCTGAGACCTCCGGGCCCTTCTCGATCATGGCTGGCATTTGGGGCGGGGGGGAGCGGAGAAAGAGGCAGAGCAGAGTTTAAAAACTGGTGGTGGGGGGGGGGGGGCTGGGCTGAGCCGGGCCGGGCCGGGCGGGCCGGGCCGTGGGAGGCGCCGGGGGCGGGCCGAGCCGCGGGCGGGCGGGGGCCGGGACCGGGGCGGGCCGGGCGCGGCGGCGGCGGCAGCGGCGGCAGCGCTACATCCCCCGCGACGGGCGCCCCGAACTTTGAGGCTCATCCCAGCCCTGCGCTGGGACTCCGTTCAACCTGCGCTGCTGCCTGCGCCCGGCCCCGCCTCCCCCGCGCTCGCCCCCTCCCATTGGCGGAACCTACATTTTGGGAGGCCAGCCCGCCCGCCCATTGGCCGGCGCGGCCCGTCCATCGCGGCGGCCCGGCGCTTCCGTTTGCTAGGTTAGGTGGAGGCGTATCGCCGGGCCGTACGTGGTGCGGGAGGCGCGATCTCTCCGCCCAGCGATACCTCTGCTCCGGAGCCCAGCGGGGAGAGGCGGGCTCGCACGCCCCTGCCGGAGCGCCGCTCCCCGGCCGCGCCGGGCCCGGGCAGAGGCGGAGGGGGCGGGCCGGGATGAGGGGTCCAAACGCCCCGCTGGGCACTCGGCCGCGAGGGAGAGTGGCGAGGGACTACTTTCCCCCCCCCCGCGCGCGGCGGAAGGTTACGGCGCGGCCGAACAGTTTGAATGGGAACTCATACAAAGCGCCGGGCCCGGGGGGGGGGGTCGGGGCAGCCGCGGCCGCCCCGCTGCTCCCCCCGCGGCTCCGTCCCGGCTGGCCCCGACCCCCCCGCGAAGGCGAAGGGCCCTCCGGCCCTGCCCCAAGTTCACCCCCCCAAGGGGGCCCCCCCCGGCTCCGGACCCTGCCAAGCGGGGCCGCGGCCCGAAACTGCCCCCGGTCCCCCCCCTGCCGCGGCGGCCCCCCCGGCCGAGCAGGGGGCGAGGCCCCCCCCGCCGCCGCCTGGTGCTGCAGCTCCCCCCCCCCGGCAGCGCTGCCCGCGGGGATGTTTTGCACAGTCACAATTAGCCGCCGCAGCCCTCTCTCTCCGCGGGCTGTTGCTGGGAAGGTGGTTGTCTCCAGGGTCTCCTCGCGTAACCGCAGGAGGCCAATTCCCGACCCCCCCTTCCCTTCCCTTGCCCCTTGGGATCTGCTCTCATCAGCGCAGATCTGCAGTTTGGGCCTGGCATCAGCAGTGCCAACAACCCACCTCGCGCCCCGGTGTGCGAGGCTGGTGCTGGGCGAGCCGGGCGGCATTGGGGGACCCGGCCCAGGAGCAGGGCTCCCCCACAAGCCGGGCGGTGTTGGGGGCCCAGCCCAGGAGCGGGGCTCCCCCACGAGCCAGGGGGCCCGGCCCAGGAGCGGGGCTCCCCCACAAGCCGGGCGGTGTTGGGGGCCCGGCCCAGGAGCGGGGCTCCCCCACGAGCCAGGGGGCCCGGCCCAGGAGCGGGGCTCCCCCGTGAGCCGGGCGGTGTTGGGGGCCCGGCCCAGGAGTGGGGCTCCCCTGCGAGCCGGGCGGTGTTGGGGGCCCGGCCCAGGAGCGGGGCTCCCCCACGAGCCGGGCGGTGTTGGGGGACCTGGCCCAGGAGCAGGGCTCCCCCACGAGCCGGGCGGTGTTGGGGGCCCAGCCCAGGAGCGGGGCTCCCCCACGAGCCAGGGGGCCCGGCCCAGGAGTGGGGCTCCCCCACGAGCCAGGGGGCCCGGCCCAGGAGCGGGGCTCCCCCGTGAGCCGGGCGGTGTTGGGGGCCCGGCCCAGGAGTGGGGCTCCCCTGCGAGCCGGGCGGTGTTGGGAGCCCGGCCCAGGAGTGGGGCTCCCCTGCGAGCCGGGCGGTGTTGGGAGCCCGGCCCAGGAGTGGGGCTCCCCCACGAGCCAGGTAGCACGGCAGGGTCCCGCCACCACCCAGGGAAACCCCCGCGCCTTGGAAGAGCCCCCGAAGTTTGCAAGGGCCTCGCGCAGCGCAGAAACCTCCCCGCGTGGCTGCAGTTGCAAAATGAGGCTTCCAGACTATAAATTCTTAAGAGTCGAGGGAAAAAAGTCATCTTCCTTCATGCTTGTGCGTTCCCGGAGTCTGCTCTGAGCACGTGCCTACTCCTGTAAGATCAGTTTTAAACAACAGCAGTCACCAAAATGGGGAAAGGGTCTGTGAAAGGGGTGAAGGAACGAAACAAAAGAGGAAGTGAGACCACTTTTCCTGTCCGTGTTTCACGAAGCTCCTATCGGTGAACCATGTACGCTTCAGGGTAAAAATGACTGGGCGGGGGGGGGGGGGGGGGGGGACCAGACCTGTCCTAACGAAAAAAAGGACAGCAGAAGTGTACAAACAGCTAGGTTTTATTTCCTGCTTGAGCTGTGCAGTAGGGTGAGGTAAAACAATGCATAATCATGGCAAGCAGCTTGTGGGGTGTGTCTCTTATTTTGATTCAAATTAACTTCTGCAGCAAGTTTTTTTTTTTATTATTGGCCAATGCAATTAAAACTGCAGTTTGACTAGCAGCAGTTATCTCATATCAGACAAACTGTCCCCAGCCACTCCCCTCCACCCTCTGCCGTTTTAATCCGAGGGAATTTGCAGAGGGGGAGGGGGAAAGGGCTGCTGGTGAAGAGCTGGAGTTTTTAATATTGGGCTTATGGGTCCATTTCATGTATTGCTCTTCTTATCAAGATGGTTTTACTTCTAGATGGTAGTCTATCTCACCAGGAAGGGTCCTTAATTTTCGTGCAATGCTTAATCCGTTAAAATTAGGGAAAGAAATACATCAACCTTTTTGAAATGTATGTTAGCTCTCTTCAATATTTCCATTCTCCTCTATATTCAGTATGTATATATCGTGCATGTATGCTGACAGATGCATTATCGCTTTCCTAAATGTACACATGTATGTACATGTGAATATAAAATCTATATGGTATTTATTGATTTGCAGCACAAAAAATAAATTTATTTGCACTACATAAAGATAACTTGTAGCTCACAAAACTGAATTTTATGATAGCAACTTCTGACTCTACAGTCTTTAAACACATTGATTCTAAATCATGGAAATAATTAGTGATGCTCTTAAACCTCAGCACTGACAGCTGCAAATATTTCCTGGTGCAAAGTGTATTAGTTCTGCAGCGCAGAGTACATTTTCATGATAGACAGAAATGCAAACATGGCAGAACGTTCATTATCCTGCTCTGCAATCCAATACTTCTGCTTCAGAAATGCAAGGGGAGGACCTTAGCACCCAATTCTTCATTTAAAAAATGAGCTTGAGTTAAATTCAAAAGGTTTTTCGATCTACTTTGCAGGCCCCAGCCCTGAAAAAGAGAGCTCACCCAGGGGTTAGACTGAAGCACACCTGAGTGTTCAGCTTGCGCTTGAACCTGTGACCGCAGTCGTGCTCACAGGGAGACACGTGTGTGTAACTTTGCAAATCAGGGCCTAATTTTGGTCTTCCTTCACTTCCTCTCCCTCCCTCCTCCTCCCGCGCTCAGAGCTGTCACCCACTGAGGCCTCCGGATTCACACGCACAGAAGGTTTCAAATATAACGTGACTCTCTTCAGCTGTTGAACCAGGCACTGCATGAATCGCTTGTTTTCCTTAAAACTTTGGCCCCTGGCTCTGGGCAGGATGTTTTTTGTGTTTGTTTTGCTACCTTAAAAATGATGTTGGGCTGCTTTCTTATTATTTTAAAGCTTTGAGAGAATGCCCCAACACAGCGTTGGAGATTTTGGTGTCGTTCTTGAACTTTGAAAAATTCTTCTCTGGCCATAAAGAAAACTCTTCCCAGAGTGCAGGCGAGGGTGTACGCAGAGACTGTGCACAAAATACAGAATTGTATTTTGTATTTTATTTTTTCAGCAGCAACAGTGAGTGCACGTTTTGCAGCCTCTGAATACTGCAAGTGCCAAATGAGCAAAGTCTGAAGCAACAGATGCTCTTTCTCCAGCTTGTTCCACTCGCTTTGGAAATACCTGATTTGAAGACTTTACTGTGCTTAAATCTTAATTCTGCAAGGTGAGACAGCTGAGAAGGAAACCCCAGGAGCACTAGCAGGGACTGCAGCAGGCACAGGGTCTTGTTTACCTGGAATGACATGTCGGTTTGCTACACGAGGCCGTGATCCTACAGCTGACTGCACCCGTCTCCCCATATGTCCAGCTGAGGTTCATGAAGCCACACATAGGATCAGTAGGAGGAGTTTCATACACGATCAGTAGCAGACTGTGAGTCACACAATGCAAGGACAGCGTTTTTCCTAGCCCCTGAGCTTGGCTGGTGCTTCTGGACATAACTGTAATTTAGATTATTTAACATTAAAAATGATTAATGTGGTCAGCAGTTTAGTTATCAAAGCAAAAGGGAAAAATAAGTCTTTTCCTTATAAAGACACTGTCACTGCTGCACATGTTTACTGTAGCCTAACAGGTTGGACCAGGCAGGGCTGCCTTTTTAAATAATTTCTTGAAATTTGGTTATCTTTGTCAAGGGAAAGTCTTCTCTCCTTGCCAACTTTTAAATGAAAACTTTTTACTGCCATTAACCCTGTCAGTCCCACAAGTAGAATACAGAGGAAGTAATAACGGAGTAGAGATACCAGACAACTGAGCAGAGGTCTTTCTCCTGATGAAAAGCAAACTGTCTTTTGTCTAGTCTTGATTTCCTCCTTGCCCACCTCCGTGTTTTGTGTCACATCCAGATGGCTGTCGGTTCTTGCAGCAAAGGGTTACAAAAACCAAAACTGATCCCATTTGCCTGAGTTGTAAAAAGCAACTCTCACTTCACGCATATTGTATTTTCCTTGAAAACAGACACGCTAAAAATGCTTACCTGAGTGAGAATGTGCGTATGTTTATACATGGATATGTATATACATATATATCCATATATTTGGTTACTCGTAGTAGAAGGGACAATTAATCACTCTCTAGACTGATTGCTTTTAATACTGAAAGGCTATTAATCAGAAAAACGTTGCCCTTTGAACAAGATGTTTATACAGTCAACACTATGGTTTTTTGTGTTTTCTTTTTTTTCCCCCTGGTGCTAAGCTGCTGTTAAAGCAGAGCGGAAATCGGGTTTATAATCTCCTACATTAGAACTTCATGCTCCGAGTTCGGCAACAGTTTTGGCTGGAATTTAAAAGGAATGTACAGGAATTGATGCCTGGCTCTCCTCCGTTTCAAGGGGACTTAGGTGTTCAAAAGCCAAATTTCTGGAGGCATTTAGATGCCTAAAGATGTAAACAGACATCAAGAGGAATTTTCAAAAACACCTATTTCTGTATAAAAATTCCAAGGGGCACCTAATTTCATTTTAAGACGGAGACCTTAAAAAAGTCTGTCTCTGAATCTCCTATGCCCTTTGAAAATTCTCCCTGGTAACCTTTCAGCCTGAAAGCTGCTTTTGGAGAAGGAACAGTAAGGCAAATTTTAATCCAGATCTTTATTTCCCACTGGGGAGAACGGCTCATATCCCGTACTGAGCAGGAGGCCAGCAGAGAAACGCGGGGAGGGCGCTGGTGGGAGCGAGCGGGTGCAGAGAGGCTGGGGGGACGGGGTGAGCGCCGACGGGGAGGCGCAGCGAAGGACCGCGGAGCGCCCGGCAGCCGGAGCCAAGGATGCTGTGGCTGGGCCCCAAGCGTGGCTCCTGGCCGACACCAGCGGGAACGAACTAACGGCTGGCCCTGGGGGTGAGGGAGGGGATGGGAATAAATCCTGCCTGGGCAGAGACCAGCGATGCCAGGGCAAAGGTGGGACAAATACTTGGACCCAGGAGCTTTTGCATGGTGGACACCAGCGACCAGGGTGCTGCCTCGCTCTCCGGAGACCTCCCTTTGGCACGGGACCTTCTCGGGGATCGAGTTGCAGATAGCATCCCATCTATCCCGGCGCGGTGCGAGTGCAAACGCCGGCGAAGTCTGTCTCGGCGTCAGCACTGGGAGCTATTTCACAGCTCATGAACCAGAGGGGACGGAGGGTCACGCGCCCGTACGAGTTACCGGGAGCCTTCCCTTAGCGGGACTTCGTTCCCGGGGCATATGGCCTGCCCCCACCCCGGCACCCCCACTGCTCCCGCGGGGCTTCCCGCCCTCCCTTCCCTCCGCAGAGCTGCTCCGGCTAATGAAAGCTGAGGTCGTTGCTGCGCCCTGCTCCCCCCTTCGCCTCCCTCCGGCGGGGCCGGGCGTTAGGGGTCACCCCGCACGCCGAGCGGCGCCCCGAGCCGGTAGCTCACCCGCCGCCTGCTGCAGCTCGCCTGCATGCCGTGTTTTAAGAGCAAATGCAACCTGCAAGCGCTGAGGAAATACCACTGCTGTCTGGTTTTCTTTTTGCCCGGGTCCAGCCCACAGCGGTTACGTTCAAGGGAAAACGCAAGGCGCTCTGGGGCAGCCAGCAGTAACCCTGCTTTCCTGTGAGCTCCTGCGCGGTTTAGGGCTAATAATACCTCTTTTTGGCTTGATGCCCAAAAGCAAGCCGATTTTTTTTAAAAGCCTTTCCTCCTTTATGCTTCTCCCCACCCTACACCCCCGAGCAGCAGCAAAGGAGATCAGAAGCAGAAAGCGGGAAGGGAGGACATGGAGACGGGGTGATTAGGGAGCTCGGCTGTGGCATTAACCCCTCCAGAGCCGGAGCCTTCTCCCAGAAAACAAGCCCTGCGTTATGGGGGAGGACGGCATCTTTTCCCTTCCTGAGGACCAGGAAGAGGCACTTACCCAAACCGGTGCAGGCAGCCTTGGGTAGCGGGCGGTTTTGTTCCACTCAGTTCTGTGTTTAAGGAGAAAATCTCTGTATCAGAACAGAAACACAAGGTGAGAAGAGATTCATCATTCCTTAACAAAATAAACAAGGGGACTCAGGTTTCCTCCCAGGCTTTGCTTCATCATAGGAATCGCAGCAGAGCTGGTCTGAAGAGACCTTCACTCTCTGTCCATAAACTTCTTACGTTTCATTTCTCCCCATCATCGTCTCAGCAGTGGGGCAGCCAGTGTGGGCTAAATCCCGGCCCTGCTAAAGTCTGTGAGGAGAGGCAGAGTTGTGGGTTTTCAGGGTGACCAGGAGTCCAATAACTTATTTTTTCTCACAGGAGATTTAGAACAAGAAAGCCACACCATCCCTTTGGGGAGCTCTGTGTCACAGGAGCTGGTGGGACAAAGACTGGATGCTGTACATTAAGAGAGATCCAGGAGTCTAACAGTAGATATTAATTTAAAGAAGAGCTTTGCAAGGAATCCGATCCCTTAGGCTCCAGTGTTTAAATCAATCTTTATTTTCTGACTGATGGAGGAAGCTTTTCCCCAGGAGCAGCTGCTCAGGCGGCACTGTGGCATTATTCCCTATGAAGCGCGCTGCCAGCGGCAAGGGTAACGGCCTCAGGGAAGCGCCGGCCGCATCCAGTGGGACAACTCCTCCATGTGAAACCCTCCGCAGCGGAGGCTTCCCGGGTGCCCTCGCCACTGGGATCTGCTGGCAAGAGCTGCAAAGGCAGCCCGGGGACAGAGGTGCGCAGAGAGTCTCCTGGCTCCCTCGGGGGCATCTGCACATTTGTCACCGACTGGCTGATTTTGTGGTAATCCTAGTGGCTGGGAAGAGAGGACCAGCTGAGAGGCAGCCGCTTGCTCCTAAAATCCCGCTGAAAAACATCCCTGGTTTGACTTTCTCCCAGCACAGCCCCCTTTACTCCACCGCGCTCCCCGTGACATGGGCTGCCCTTAGGAAAATTCAGCCAGGGCTGTCCTGCAGGGTCTCTGGCCACTGCCATTCCTACCGGTGAGGGAACTCCTAGAAATTCATCTGAAATTGCTCTCAAAATATGTACTCATAGGTCCAAGGAAACTTTTATGAGTGAGAGTGAAAATTCGTAGGCCTATATGCCCACACACATATGCGGGAGTGGAGGCGATCCTGTTATTCACACCGCCGTACGCGGGGGTCACTCAGCCGAAGACCCTGGCAATTCCCTTCGCTGGAAAACCAGCACAAGAAGAATCAGGCCCAGCATTTCCATGAACATACCCCTAAGGCATATTAGGACTCATCAGGACTTTAGGGCCAACCTTCGATTTTACCCTCTCTCTTCCCTTTATCCCAAATCTAACCTGGAAATCTCAGACGAAAGGGGTTTCAGGGGGAGGAGAGAAGAGTCAAAGTGGGTTCCTCACTGCTATTTGCTAAAGAAAACCTTCAACACAAGAAAACCTGGAAAAGAAAAAAAAAAACTCAATGAAAGTTTAATCTGGTGTCAAGTGAAGTGTTAATCACCAACTAGGAGAAAAAACAATTTTGAAAATGCCATGACCTAGTACCTCCTAAAATCACAAGAAAACACAACAGCTGCATTCCCATCAGCACCGGGCTTTTCCCTTATTGCACACCGCAAGGTCCAAACGCAGTCACGCTTCCCATGCCCTCCCCGATAGCGCTGAGCACAGGCGACGGATGACGTTTCTCCATGGACATTGCGTTTGCGGCTCTGCCTGCCGGTGCCCTCGCACAGCCGCCGCGCCGCTGGGACTCATGTTTCTCGCTCCTCAGACCAGGTCTTTACACCGTGGTCTGCCCCTTCTCACTGACACCGGTGTGAATCTGGAGTTTTCACTGCTCCAGACCCGCTCAGAGACACGGGAAGGCTCTGGATTAATATCAGGCTAATATCCAGGAACACGGATCTGCCCCCTGCTGTTGCTGTGCCTGTGGTAGGTACCAATAGTGATTTTTTCCAGATAGGCTGTAATGCTTCAGAAGGAACTTTACAGCCCATTGTGTAAATTTGAACAATACTCGCTTTTTTAAAACGTAGATTTTTCATATGAGAGGAACTAATGGCCCTTTCAGAGTGGTTATGGTCTATCTTGTCAATTTGGTTTCTATTCATGCATGCTAAGTGAATTTTTATAGCCGAACTAGGAGTCCTTAAAAATGGGCCTTATACTGGGAATGCAGATGTGACTTAGTGTGGGTTGTGATCGGAGAGCACCCCCGCCCCTGGGGAGCCAGAACCAGTACAGCAGAATCCCCTTTTTCAGTGCGTACAACATGACTCCCAGGCACTCTTTCATCTACTCTGAAAGGCAGGAGGAGAGACGGAATTATCCCCTCATTACAATAATGTTCCTCACACTTTCTCCAGCTACTCTCTGCAGGCATTAGGAGAGGGCCCCGGCTGCCAGAAACACTGAACACCTACATTTCCAGTTAAAAGAAATAGGAGTGCGGGGTGCTCGGCAGCTCTGAAAATCAAACCCACAGAGCTTTAAACAAAGGCTTTTATTAAAAAAAAAAAAAAAAAAAAAAAAAAAAGACAGGCTCACCATAACTTTATTCTCTACTGTGAGAGCTTTGCTGTGAAGGAGAACAGTGTATTTTCCAGACTGTTTGAATTCTCTTATGGCCTCCCCACTACAAACCATGCCACATACATACTCACATCGATACATTTACCTGCCCATTTCACTGCTGGAAAAGAAAACTAAGTTGTCTTAATCATTTTCATATTCAGCAGTAGAAGAAACTACTTTTTTTTTTTTCCATTCAGTACCAATTAAAATGTGAAATGTGAATAATCTGATATCCACTAAATATTCCAGTCACCCACACTGTACAGAGTGGATACATGTCCAACCTCAGTGGCAACCTGAACCTACTCTAAAGCTGGAAAAAGCAAGAGAATAGAGGCTATAAAATGTTATTGCTTATTTATTCAAATGTATTAACTGTGCCTCCCTTCATCTCTTGGCTCCTTCCCCAAAAACCTGTGTAACGAGCAACATCAAAGGCCTGACCATCAGCAGGCACAACAGCTTCACTAAAATTAATGCATTTATACCGATTTGCAGCAGCTGAGGATCTGGCACAGCACATTCAACGAATACCTACCGCTCCCGAAAAAGATGCACCTCTGATAACCACTTCCGCAGGTATTTCTCAGCAGATCCCCACGGCAGCAGAGCAGGAGCCGGTCCCACCCCGGCTTCTCATACCATCTCCATTACTGTACTGAGTGTGCAACCAGCTAGTCCTCATCATAGCGTCTCTCATTTGGAAAGGCACAGAGCCAAATCTGGCACTAACAGATCAGATACGTACAAAGGAAAATCTTGACAGCATCTGTGAATAAAGAGGTTAAGAGAAAGGAACAAAATAATACCACATATGTTAACAGATTGAAATGGTAGCTATGGTGACCACAGCCAGACAAAGAACAAACCATTTTGACTGAATTCAGCCAATTCTTTCTGACAACAAACTGCAAGGATAAAGCAAACTTTTTAAAATCCGTAATGAAGTCATTATTACAAATCCATTCCGCACTGCTCGGTTTGTTTGCTTTTTAAATTTCAGTTTCAGCTATTACATTAAGCCTATTAATCTTTGATGTAGTCAAATACTTTCCACCTACTAAGAATGCGGATTTTTGTCCCTGCAAAAAAAGAATATTTTTCATTATTTGCATTTTCAAAAAAAAAATGGCAAGGAATAGTTACTGTAAAATGACAGACATTCATAATTCACAGCCTTGCCTTGTGCACGAAACAGTGTCTGGGTTCTGCAGAAAAAAGGCTTGTTTATAAAAGTTGGATTACTTTCCCTATCCTGACATGTGTCGTAGCTATGAAAAATTCCTGTCCTGTTTATTGTGCATTACCACGTCAGACATCGCGGAGCGTTTTCCCGCGTGCCAGCCATTTTTTCTCAGCCCCGTGGAGGACCCTCATGCCGGGGCCTCCCCCCTCGGGAACGGGCTGGCTCCGGGGGGATTTGGCTGCGGCCGGGCCGGAGAGCCCCGAGCGGAGCTGTCTGGGGACGGAAAATCGCGCTGGAAACACCAGGCAGGAGATGGGGAGAAGGGCACCAGCGCCAGCGCAGCGTGGGGCTGCTCTCAGCCATGCCGCGCTCTCGCCCCCTCGCAAACTCCCACCCCAGGAGGCTGCAAGGGGCCGGAGGAGGAGGAGGAGGAGGAGGAGGAGGAGGAGGCAGCGGCAGCGGCTCCGCCGGGGATGCGCTGGAGCCGCTGGGACGCCGCCTGCCGGGGAGCACCCCGGGCACCCCCC